>NC_056734.1:205060549-205431799 GCF_019279795.1 Protopterus annectens
TACAGTAAGGATCTTTCCTAAGATAAGGTGTAGGAATAAGGATGGGACAGGGTTAGTAATGCAATCTTACCCTGACCCTTCCTCTGCTCATAATCCTCCTAACCCTATACTTTATCTCAGGGAGTACTTATGTAACACTAATATTATTCAAACAAATTAGGTCTGAGTGTTACCCAAGGATTTTGGGATAAAGATCAAAAAATAAATTGGTCTCTTTATGTGATATTTTGTAGAATCATTGTTTTGGATTTTTGATAATGTGAATGTCTGAGAAGTCTTTGCAGATATTATGTGTTCCACATTTTTACATTTCAGACATTTATGCTATTATAATCACATGCATATGAATACATATATAGTACTTTTTGCATATGCACACACACATGAACATAGATCTATGTATGTATGTGTCTATATACATATATATATATATATTTATATATATATATATATATATATATATATATATATATATATATATATATATATATATATATATATATATATATATATATATATATATATATATATATTTTATATACATATAAATATATATATATAGGTCTACCTGATAACGCTGAAACTGCAAAATGCCAATGACAAGAACACCGACACCAGAAGATTGACAACAGAGATGATCGACAGTTGAAAATCCCAATGCTGAGAACACCGGCATATTAAGGTAAGTGTGGGGTTAGGGGTGGATTAAGTGAGGTAGCATTAGGATGCGGGTCAGGTAAGTGTGCGATAGTGACAGACTGTAGGGTTAGGGGCGGGTTAAGTGAGTTAGGGTTAGGGCGTGGGTTAGGTGAGTGTGTGATAGTGGAGGACCTCAGGGTTAGGGTTTGGGTTAAGGTTAGTGCATAGATAGTTGTGTATGTAAGGTTTAGTGTAGGTTTGTAAGGTTTTTGGTGTGCTTGTGTTGTGTGTGTGCTTTTTGGACAGTGGATTTGTTTTGTTTGTTGATTGTCGGGATTGTGGTTTGTCGGGCTTGTGAAGTTTAATGTTTTTGAACTTTCGGTTTTGTGGTGTAGGTGATTTCGTTGTCGGTGTTTTCGCGTGTCGGTGTTATCAGGTAGACCCATATATATATATATATATATATATATATATATATATATATATATTTATATAAATATATAGATCTGTGAGTGTGTGTATGCATAAAATATACATATGTTCATTTTAATAATCTGGACTTGGGCTTGTAGTATGTATTTAGTATTGTGTGTCGCATTGGTTTTGCAAAACAGGCCAGGTATATGAATTTCTAACTCAACAGTCAAAAATATACACTTGCCATGACTTACAGATGCTTTTTTTGACTGCTTTGCTAATAGTTTATCATATGGCACAATGCTTATAAGGTTGCATTAGGTTCATTCCGTTAAACATTTACTGAAGGAAGAAACTCAGAAGAATTAGACAGCCATATGATTTATTTGCATGAGCCTATGAGCTGGAATTGTACATATTTTGGAATAAAACAATTTGTGTATGAAGACAAACTAAGCAGAGGCTTGGCCTAGGGCCATTGACAATTTCCTTGACTGTGATCTCATCCTTTTGTCTAACACTTGAGCTGATGAAGTTCAGTTGCTGAGATATTTGTCTGCATAGGAAGAAGTTGTCACTCTGCAGTGACCCCAACAATTAATTTTGTGAGATTTTGAAAAAATAGTTGCAGATAGCTGAGAAGAAGCTAAAGAACAGGAAAGATTCCAGCTAGGCATTCAATGCCTTGATGAAAGTATATGATAAGGTCACAGATAAGCTGATTTGGACAGTCTTGTGGTGGTTCAAAGTAGTGGAAACATCAGTAGAATCAATGCAGTTTATATACAAGGACCCAATGACACGTGTGAACAGTGTTCAGACTCTCAGAGGGATTTTGAGTAGAAGCAGTAGAGAAAAATAGAGGTGATGGAGATGAAGTGCCGGAGATGGGTGGTAGGAGGCACACTGTGGGACAGACAAAGAAATGAGGACATAAGAGAAGAAGCCAAAGTAGCTGCTCTTGTGGAGAGTTTCAAAAAGTACATATTACAGTGCTATGGGCATGTGCAGGAAAACAGAAGACAATCTGATGAAGAAGATTTGGGAGAGACAGGAAAAAGGCAAGAGAAAGTTAGGGCATTCTGGAAGTAGACGGATGGACTGTATGACCGAAGACCTTTGGCAGTCAAGCATGCCAATTAAAGACGGTTGGAGACTGACACTGTATTGAGAAAGATGGTGACAGTCGATCCTTCTCCCTGAACCTATATAGAAAATGGGAAAAAGGGGTGATGAGGATGATGATGATGACGATGAAGACGATAATGATGATGACAAATTTGTGCAAGAAGGCACTAAAGTCCATATCCTGCTTTCTTACTACTGAGAACCATGTGAGGGATCTAAACAGATCACTCAAATGCCATAAGTTGGGGGCCTACAGAAAGATGCATTTAAAAAAAAACCTGCAGTGCTATCATTCGAGACCTTGGAGAAAGTGCTTTTATCTAATTAAAGGCAGCAGTCTAGATGGACCATAATTAACCAAGGAAAACAACTGGCAGCAATGCCCAAAGAATGAATACAGCAGTTGGAATCCAAAGATATTTAATAAAACACATGGTGCTGCGAGACTTCATCAGACTGCATTGTGCACACTTTGTGTTACTATCTCTCTGTATATATGCATATATATATATATATATATATATATATATATATATATATAGAAATCTCAAAACAATGTATGTTCTATTCATTTTAAATAATTTTTAAACTTCAGACTATTATTTAATCCCTTCCCATGGCCTGCATCAAGTAAAAACTGCCATTTATGTCCAGCATAATCTAAAATTATCTCTGCTGCCTCCTGTAACATCAGTATATACCTCTTCTAATATATGAACAAAAAAATCTTAAAAGTACTACAAATAGTGGAATGCTTAGCCAAACTGTTCATCATATTGATAGTTTTGTAACTACAAAGTTCTCACATATTCTGTGACGTAACTGTCTCTTCATTTTTCCTACTTAGAACTACTTACATATTGCACACATAGCAAAATAAACCACATAGTTAAACATGCGGAAAAAGGAAAAAAATCATTAGAAGCAAACATGGTAGATGTCTTGGCACAAAAGAAAAACATGCAATCCTTCATTAATATACCGAGAATGCCTGCAACTTTAGCACATTTAAGTGCCCTTTTTTAGTGGTCATTTCTTTATGATGATGATGATGATGATTATTATTATTATTATTATTATTATTATTATAATTATTATTATCTTCTTCCAAAATGTTTTTTTATATTCTTACTTCTTATATAAATACAGTTTGTCTTTCTCCTAACTTAGGCAAAACATCTTTATAATGTTCTGGTATTTTCAAATTTTCTATTATTATCTGTTTTATAAAAAACACATATAAACCATAGGTTAAGGCCATAGCAATGTCCTGGTCTATGCTGCACTTTCCTAAACTATCATTTTTTTTCTAAATCAAGAGTTTTATCGCCTCTAACTTGAAATCCTTTATTTAAATGATTGCTAATTTTATCCACTATATATTTATCTGTGGTTAACATTTGTATTCTATTATGCAAATTTTTATTACATTTTTTCGGTGTGCACCCAAACATATCCATAATGTAAAATAACATTTCTACTAGGAATCCTGAAAGATATTATAGTATCAGACCATCTTTACCATTTCTATATGCTCTAATGTCTAAATACACTACATATATTTTAAATCTACACTGCATGTAAACTTCAAAAATGTAATGCTTCCATTATGTTTCTCCACAAAATAGGTCATTTCACTTTCTGTGCCCCTCCAACTATAAATAAAATGTTATTAATAAAGCAATAATAGATAACTTTTTCAAATTCTTTCAGTTTATATCCAAAATTCTCTTCCCAAAAAAGACAAAGTCAAATTAGCAAAATGTGGGTCCATATTGGCCACCATAGCAAACCTTGTATTTTGCATGTATAACTGACCAACAGATATGAAAATAAATTGTTGCTTAATACCTGCTCTATACATTCATACAGTAACCTTAACTCTTTTGTAGGTATAAGTGCTGAGCTAAGCAACACATTACCTAACCAATGAACCCCAATGTCCTGGACACATTACCTACCCACTGAACTCCAATGTCCTGGACACATTACCTTCTCACTGAACACCAGTGTCCTAGAAAAATTACCTACTCAGTGAACCCCAATGTCCTGGGGTGTAACAGTATAAACAGAATTTCCATCTATTGTAATTAACTAATCATTTTTATATCATAACATTACCATTTTTTTTCTGATTGTTATGTTTAAAATCAAAAATTCCATAATATAAAACATACTTCTTGTGAACACTTCATCTAAAGCTTAATAAATAAAAGCAGACAAAGGCTCTAATATGAAAACATATGTTTAAATGTATAGTTAGCAATACAAAGCAATGCAAATAATACTGGATATCTCTCAAGATATGCAGCTTACACTGTAAGTGTCAAAGATGGTTTTCTTCAACACCCTCTACGGTCTCACTTAATATCAGACAACAGTTTGCATGTCACTTATTTTTTTGAAGTATTCAGTATAGATGGAAATGTTGATTTTTTTCATAATTGCTAACAAACAAATAGAAATATTTCCAGCATAATGTGATATACCACCATTTTCAGTGAATTGTCCTGTCTCCCATGTTGGTGTTTCACACCATACACATCAATAAAATATAGATCCTGCAGTTATGAAAATATGAACAGACATATGAAAATATGATAAACAGATGGCAAACAAAGATTAATTTCTCCACTGCAGGCGATGCCCTTTTGTTAATAACTCATTGCCTTTTCTAATACTGCCTGTTATTAGATAGTTGGTTACTTAGTTAAAGAAGCAAGAGACAAAGATTTCTGGACTCCATAAGGATGTATGGGTGTGAATTGGAAATGAGGTAAGCTCATTCCATTCTTCCATAAATTCATCAAACAAATCTTTTGTAGATAATGTGGGCATTCATAACACTTCGGCACTTGTTAACGATATAAACAAGCCGCAAAATATTCAAAGTCTTATTGCAAGCTCTTATACTACAACTATCCAATCTCTAACTCTTTAAAAATAATTTCTTTTTTTAACATAATGTGAATAGTATTTCTATGGTTAATCAGACTGGAATGTTCCATTTTCACATCTTTCTATGAAGCTGGAAACAATTATATATCTCCAACAAAACATTCTTCAGCTTTCTGCTATGTTGTCTTAGATCATCTCCACCTTCTGCAAATTCAGTAGTTTAAGCACTGGAAATAGTCATTTGTTTATTCGAGTTAAAATTACATCTACAAAGTTGGCAACACTCCGCCCTTAAAACAGTATTAGTTATACTTGAAGAAGAAACAGTATGTATAGAACGATTAAGTAACTTGTCTTATGCTTCTTCAGTCACAGGCGATACATTAACCAACACAATAAATGAACCACAGATTAACAGTTGAAATAGCATTCCTCCAACAATATTGCAAAAATAACTAAGGAAAAACAGCTGGCAATAATGGTCAAGGAATGAAGACAGCAGCTGGAATCTGAAAACATTTAATAAAAAACACACAATTAAGAGTTTTTGTCTTTCAAATGCAGTCTAAGGTGGTGCTACAACACTTCACCAGACCTCATTCGACACAAACCCTTTGTGTTAGTATACATCACTAAAAAGCCACATCATAAACCATGTTGCCCAAACTTTTTTCATATTGATAATTATTTCACGTTTGATTGTGCTACTTGTTTCTAAGCCAAAGAACCTGTTTGGTTTATCATAGTTTTTACACACTGATTCAATTTATTGTTGATAGTTTCTTTGTGGTCTTTAAATGAGATTGTGATCTACTTAGCTCTCTTGGCATCTGAATGACTTTGAGTTTTCAGGTCTCTACCAGTAGTACCAGAAATAATCCAACTCTAAGAGAAAGTCCAGGGTCTTAGACCAGTTAGAAAAAACATAGAGATTGTCTTTTGTTTTTGCTGAACTTGCTAAAATGGAACTTCTACAGTTTGTTGTGAAACTTTGTACCAGGAAAAGCTATTAAGTTTACAAGTGAATTTGCACTGCTTCATCTGAACTCAAGCTGAGTGGGTGCTTTAGAATGTCCCATATAAGGTAAAAGATTAATAACAATAATAATAATAATAATATGGCAGAAACAATCAGTGCCTTGTAGACATGCAGACAGAGAATGAGCCACAAGAGCTCCCATTTTTATTCTGAACTAAAAAGTTAACTTCTGTCATGTAGCTACTTAATCATATGCCTTCCTTCCACTCCTTTATGTTTAGCAAGCATCTAGTATGTTCACATCAGTTGAGAGCTAGTCACGGCATGGTCATCATCCAGGCTGCCATAAGGTGATATTATGCTATAAACTTACTGTTCCCATTATACTTGCATGTACATGCTAAAATCTTTGGGTTACTGTAGGTGCCTTACATAGGAGATGTTGCCATCTTCCTTGAGTAACATAACGTCTTAGAAGACCCGCTCCCATTTCCTGTTGCAAATAAACAGTGATTTCTGGTCTGCACCAAGGATACTAGCATGGACAGTGGATCCCTGACATGCATACCTCTGCCTCCCTCATACAAAATGGCTTCATGTTCTGTTTGTATATTTTGTGCTCCAGTTGTCATCTCTTTTATAACATTTTGAGAATGTGATTACCTACGGTGGTGGTGCTGCGGTAGCATTGTCACCTCACAGTAAGATGTTGTCCTGTTCGATTCTCAGCTAAAGCATCTTCTGTGTGGAGACATGCATGAATGGGCATACCTTCGTTGAAGGTTGTGCATCAGGGCTGGCAACTCGGTCTGTAAAAATCTACTGCCAATCATTAGCAGACCGGAGTTCTGCTGTGGCAACCCCTAACAAGGAAAAGCCGAAAGATACAACAACAACATTAACTACATATCCATATATGTTCTGTAACTTGTTTTAATTGATGTATGTTACATTTATTTTAATTATCATTTGTTTATCATCACAGAAGTTCTTGAATATCTTGTTGTTTCTTGCACTGCTCTGTTTTGCACTGTTTTTATAATTGCTGTCCTATGGACCCAGGTTGTAGCTGAAAAGGGTCTGATAACCAGCCCACCTACGCAAATATCAAATGTAATAAATAAAAAAAATAATAATACAAAATATAACAGAGATCACCTTTGCCACTTGCCAAACTACTCTTCCCCCTGCCATCTTCTCCAGTGTCTTGGACTCTAACTCACCCTAACTTCTTGTTTGTAGTCAGGACTTTATTTGTCTGTCACAGAGCTCACAGCTTAATAAGAATAATTCTTTAATTGGAAACTCAAAACCAAGAATTTTTTTTTCAGAACCATTTAACTATCAGCTGAGTATATACTTACAGAGCTCCATTAATGAATTGACCAGATTTGAATTTACAGTACATCCTTGTATCAAAATATGCTTTGTTCATTTTTTATTAGATCCTTTGATCCTTTTTACTCAAGCTGTGCCTGCAAATGGTCCACTGAGATTAGTGTACTAACATATATACATATCAATATATATATATATATATATATATATATATATATATATATATATATATATATATTATATAGACATGGGTCTACTTCGAAAACTACTTTATTGAGACAACATCATCAAAACCTACAAACATTGAAAACCTGGAAAAGCGAAAAGTAACTTTGGGAAGAGAACCACTTGGCCACCAGGACAACAAAGCAAACAATGAAGTAAATAAAACCCATGAAAGTAGGGGGCCTTCTCCCCCCCCACATCCTCTAACTAAATATACCAACTCCAAGACTGCAATACAGTGGAGAAAGGGCAAGGTTCACCATGATGGCCAAGTGGTTGTCTTACCAGAGTTACTTTTTGCTGTTCCGGGTATTCAATATTTGCAGGTTTCGGTGATGTAGTCTCAATAAAGTCATCTCTGAGGTTGTGGTGTTTCGATCCTTTCAGGTAGACCTATGTGTGTGTGTGTGTGTGTGTGTGTGTGTGTGTGTGTGTGTGTGTGTGTGTGTGTGTGTGTGTGTATATATATATATATATATATATATATATATATATATGTGTGTGTGTGTGTGTGTGTGTGTGTGTGTGTGTGTGTGTACATATCTATATATATATATATATATATATATATATATACATATATATATATATATATATATATATATATATATATATATATATATGAATAAAACACTCCTGTTTAAAGAAAAAAGCAAGAGCAGTATCTGACTGGAATGTAACAATACAGTACTCTGGTAAAACGTCATGATGAACTAGGAAAGGAGGTATCTGAGAAGTAATGCAGACTCTGAAACTGTTATTGCCATTCATTTCTCTAGTTTTCTTTAAATGATTCTGATTGGTTGGCCATATCTACTACCTGAACATCCTGTTCTGGGGACAAAGAGTACTAGGCCTTACTCAAATGTTGAGCGCAGTGAAGTTAGTGAATAAGGTAGGTGTCAGATATGTGTTAGAAGTATCACAATGCAGCAAAGGGTGTGTGATATGTGCCACATGACTGTTAACGCAATGAAAATGGGTGTGATATGTTTCAGAAAGATAGCAATATAGCAAAAGGTTTATGATATGAATTAAGAAAATGACAATGCAATAAAAGGTGCGCCATATGTGCCAGAAAGATGGCGATGAGAGAAAGTTGTATGATATATGCCAGAGGGATGGATGTGGAGTGAAAGGTATATGGTGTGTCACATGATTGTTAATGCAGCAAAAGGGGGATGAACTGTGCCAGACGGATGATGTGCAGCAAATAACCATTTTCAGCAACAAGGATGTAGGCTCACATACTGACAGAGAATTTCTTAGTCTATTTCCCAGTTATCTTCCTGAAGTGGAGTGGCAAGGATGCAGCCTTACAGACTCTAATTTTGAAAACAAGTTGTAGTTTAGTCATATTAAAAAAAAAAAAAAAATATATATATATATATATATATATATATATATATATATATATATATATATATATATATATATTAAGGAAATGTAACTACATCTCACCAAATTGCAAACTCAGTTTCAGAGAAGAGGAGGAATACTTGTTGTCAAGTTAGCTACACACATCTGTATAGTTTATTTGTTGTCAGTTACCTACACACAATTGTATAGTTTATTTGTTGTCAGTTACCTACACACAGTTGTATAGTTTATTTGTTGTTAATTGCCTACACATAATTGTATAGCTTATTTGTTGTCAGTTACCTGCACACAGTTATATAGATTATAATGTCCCAAACTGAACTTCGTTTAAGTCCACTGACACACTATAAACTGTTTATTCATACACTGTGATTTTTGTTTCATGATATCCCAATCTGCCTCATATTTGACAGCTATGCATTTATTTCTGGTAGATTCTAAGGGAGAACTTTCCATTTATTTAAAAAATGATCTTAATAGATTCATCTTTAAATGGCGGAATTCAGGTATCCACCACTTGTGACATTTGTATCTTCCTCGAATAATTCATTTTGTTTTCAGAGAACAAAACTTCTGTTTATATTTTCTTTGTTATTTAGACTGTCAGGAAAAGCCCCCAAAGTAAATTAAAATGGTAGTGATTTCATCATTTCAGTTGTCAAAGTCCAAAAACAGAGCAGTTTATTTCAACAGTGCAGCTTATTTCAATTTTTTTTGTCTGTGTGTGTGTGTGTGTGTGTGTGTGTGTGTGTGTGTGTGTGTGTGTGTGTGTGTGTGTGTGTGTGTGTGTGTTAGAGATTAGCTGTCTGCTCAAAATAAATCACATTTTCCCATTGTCATAATCAAATGCCATAGCTAAGAAAAAATATACTAAATCAATCAGTAGAATTAAGGCATTTGTGTAGCAAAAGCAAACGATATTCACAGCCAGGAATGAAACAGGGAATTACATGCTTGCAGACATGGATCCAGATTGAAAAGAAGCCTATAAGGTATTAAACCCTTTTACATTTCTGGAAGAACAAAATGATAATTCAACACAACTCAGGAAAAAAAAAAGACTGAAACCACCATTAGTCCAAAGAATTTACCATTTATAATACATTAGTTTGATTTTATACAGACTAAAGATGTTAGTGATACTCCTGAGAAAGAGAAGACAAAATACTGTCCCAGTAGGAGCTGATTGTAGTTCATGCCATGCCTATGTTCTTATTTCTTACTAATGGTGGGTAAGTTCCATGTTTATGATATTCACTTATGCCTACTTCCCATTTAAAATGTCTGTTTGTGATGTTTACACCCATGGCTTGTCCAACAGCAAGACTAGTGCTCCTATTCACAGCTCAGCAAGAAAAACAAAAAAAGTAGAACTATTTGTGGATTAGTGACAACTAGTCTTTCCTCCTGTCTCCACTGACTTTTTTCCTGATGCTAACAGCCTAGATTTCTGTTGTTAGTTTGTATTTAAACTTGGCTACTCTTTGATAAGGGAAATACTCCATAAGTAACAAGCAGCCTGAGGAAATGCCTGAGTGAAAGAGTTGTTCTGGGAGAAAAGTTTTGTTAACAATATTGACATTTTTTAATATCTTTGATTATAGTACTTGAGTGAACACCTTTGCCAAATTTTCTAAAAATAAGGTTATGATGGACCATATATCATGTGTTATGGAAAACTGGATATAAATATATGTTGATTGCTGGCTACATGGTACAGAGGGCTTAAGCTCTGACTGTGCCAAATGTCACTTGTGACTGAGTACAGTCAAGGTGCTGAAGGAGACAATGGAAGGGTAATGAGGGTGCAAAGTGTCTCCCCTATCTCTAGGTGTGATATGAGGAGCATGTGTTGTGCTTGGGGAATGAGGCCTGCACTTTGTGTTAATACTTCTAATGTCAGAGAATGTGGAACATATTGGAAACATCTGCTTCTAGAAGAATAAGATTGTTAGCAGGTTACATAACTCATGTAAATGAGTATCAGACTCTGACTACACCCAATGCACACCCAACTCTGAAATGCTACTCCACATATGTGCTGAATGTTCTAATGGTTGCCTTAATGATGACCCCAATGATGACTGTACTTTTGGCTGACAGCATCATGCTGCGAAGGACACAGGTGGTCAGTAGACAACAGAGGATCAAAACAAGTAGAATAAAATCTATTCTGATCTTTTACAATATAACTCCACAGTACTTGATACACAAGTCAGTAGCACTTTGTAAAACACTCTCCTCTAATTTTGGGTTGGTGTGGAGTATTGATGTGGGTATATACTGTAGCTGTCTGGGTGCTTTGTACTTTTTTATGCATGGTAAAGCCATAATGAAAATAACAGATTTCCAGAACTCAGAAATTGTTTTGCCTCTGCAAGTGGTGTAGAAAGACAAACAGAGAGAAAGACAACAACAGAGAGAGATCTGACAGGTGAGTGAGTGAATTAAAATACTGAAGTTTTTTTAGACCAGAACTAAAACAGCCTGGAAACATTTTTAGAAGGATTTTTTATCTTTTTTTTCTACTATGGCTACAATGAAGTGTCTAGCATGATGGTGGGACAAGTTGTAAGGATTTACTGAAAAGTTCTGATCACAACAGTATGCAAGCCATACGATGATGGCAAAGTCAGAGGAGATTAAGTTGAAACTTTTTAATGCTTCCCTAGTGTTATAGTTGAATGGGGATTGTGAACCACGTGTGAAGAGATTAGGAACACACTTAGTGATGTCCCATATCTCTTCCATACTACAAGTTCATCCAGGTATGATACTTTAATAACACTGTAGTGCACATAACTGCACACAGGTGCAAAGACCACCAAGGAACACAAACTCCTTAAGACCATAACTATATGGTTTTGAAGGTACTATCAATTAATGTTTTAAATGAAAAAAAACAGTGTTAGTCTGCCAAACTTCCACTGCATAGCAAACTGATCCCTCTTAACTGCATTACCTTGAGACAGATTTTAGACCAGTGAGTAAAACAATTAGTTTTTGAAATTGCCTTTCAATTGCGATCTATGTGTTGCCCTAAAGATAGAATTATGCATGGCTTTTTAACCAAGACTTAACTCACTTCTGAATATACATAGCTAACACTTTGTAGGTTAAGTTGTTGCAACCATTCGCTGCTGGTTAGTTATCAAAGCATAAGAATGGCCTTTGAGATTTTCCTATATAGATGCCCTAACATTTGGTTTTCTTCATACTATAGGCATAGACATTATTATTATATTCAATAATTGGTGTTACTTAATTTATTTATTTAATTTTGTTAGCTGACTAAGTAAATTAGTGTGAAGACAATTTTCAGCTCACTGTAATACTTGTATATGTTTTTACGTAGAGAAGAACAACCGTACTCTCAACGAATGTATGTTGGATCATGTGAGATATTTTAGAAATAAAGATTTAGGCAGTGCATTATATAGACACATTGCTGATCTTAATGATCATAGTTTTAGTGTTGCAGGCTATAGGTAAGTACCCCACGGGTGGCAATATTGTAAATAAAGTGGAGGTAGTTGAAGTTAAATAGATTACTTATGTACAGGCACATAGACCTCCAGGCGTAAATGCAAATGTGCCTTTAAAACCTCTGCTGAAGACATGTAGATTATGTCATTAATTTTAATTGCTTAACTGTTTAAATGATTGATTATTTTATTTGTTAGTTTATGTAGTAGAATATATAATGGAGGTTTGGATGTGTTTTATTATGTCTGAAGAAATGCTTTGTGAGGGCACAAAAGCATTTACATTTATTAAACATTTTTATATGTTACTGGCCATGTTTGGAAGGTATATTTTCTCTTTTTATTTGTATAAAATGTTGTATTCTGCACAATAATTCTGCTCATGCAGTTCAATAACTAATTTTGTACAAACTGATTAAGATATCTGGATCCCTACATACGGTGCACTTGTATAGCATGTCAATTTGTTTAAATGCTCCAGATTTGATGAGCAAAGCATTTTCCTAGAAGGACAGATTATTATCTGTAATAATTACAAGATTCGTCATTCTCTCAACTATTCTAATAGCATGTTAATTAATTATGTGTGATGTTGAGGTTTATATCTAACTTATAAGATCATCTTGCATTTGCTGCACTAAACTTCAATCCTAGCTGATCAGTCCATGAAATAATGACAAATAAATAAAAATAAATCACATCAGTATAAAATGATCAGTAAGATGCCGCGGTGGTACGGCGGTAGCGTTGTTACCTCACAGCAAGAGGTTCTCCTGTTCGATTCTCCGCTGGGTTTGGGAGTGCTTTCTGTGTGGAGTCTGCATGTCCTCCCTGTGGTTGGGTAGCATTTGAAAGGCATGCGTGCGTAAATGGGCGTGCCTTCGTTGAAGGTTGGGCGTTGAGCTGGCACCTCAGCATTTCGTAAAAATCTACTGTCAATCATTAGCGGACTGGAGTTCTGCTGTGGCAACCCCTTACCGGGAAAGGCAAGCAACAACATAAGATGATGAGTAAACAAGAGGTGTGAGTTTGCAAATGTCTGCATATTTTGATAACCAAAGGTCTGAACTTTAGGAAAGGTTGGAATAAAATAATTAAATAAACGATTCTTCTCACATTTCAGTGAATGTAATGGTGTGCTGCTGGAGTGGAGTGTGATATCACTTAAGTATGTGGTATACAAAAAATTCCATTTCTTTTTGTCTGTCCTAAACATGCGCCTGGGCCTGTAGCATTTTATTTGCTTTACTAGCTTCACTGGGTTATTTTATTTATCTGTTTATTGACATTTAATTACTGGGAAAGTCAGACTGGGTAGAAGCACATTTTCAGCTGCTGTCCAGGGAAAAAAAGCTAAAAATTATTAAAAAAAAACATTTTAAGAACAATAATTTTACAATCTTCAAAAATAAAGCAACAACATCTGCCATTTAGATAATTATAACAAATTAGACATAATCTAAAAACATTTGGTTAAGAATCGATGAGTTATATGGCAATCATTTAATATTTACAGAAATTTTAAACAGTTTGTTGAGTAATAAAGATATGCTAGTGTAATACAAACAGGAACTGCAATATGAAGTGAGTGAAAAACAGGCAAATGGTATATTTAGAGAGAAAGTCAGGGAAGAGAATTTGCTAGAAGTAAGGAAGTAAGTGAAGAAGGGAGAGTAAGGCGGTATAAGGAATATACACATACTTGCTCACACTTAGGGATATTGTTTATCATGGTGTTGAGCAAGAAAGGAGCCACAGTTTAGCTAGGAAGTCTTTAATAGTGGTTTTGAAACCTGGAAGGGAGGGTATTGACTTTATGGATACAGGTAAGGAGTTCCAGGCCTTAGCAACCTTGTACCAGTACAGACAATGCCCAGCAGATATGACAGTTTTGTAGACAGACAGGAGTTTTTGGTCACTGGATTGTAATGCTACTTTGAGTAAAGCTATTCAGTTTTAGCTTCCTCTGTGGAGACAGGCATCATAAGTTTGGCATCTGTATCTGTTTTGTCGGGGCATGGAGATTAAGTGCCTGGGGTAAGTAAGTGCGATGATAAGTAAGTGTGAGACACACTTAAAAAAAAATAAGCTGTATGATGCAGAGCAATAGATGTTGGATGACACTAGGAACCTGATAGGTAGTCGTGCAAGAGAAAAGCCATGTTTCTTTCCACATCTCAACAGACTATTAGAAAGATGGTATATTCCTCAGAACCAATGTTCACTATTCATTGTTCAATGTGTGTGTTTTAAACTCATAACCTGTTTACAGGCATTCAAGGAGTTCAAAACCAACAAATGTGAGATAATTTGCCCTGGTCACAAACTAGTCAAGCATTCTTTTTTTGAAAATACTAAAACCATTGGCCTCCCCAATGTTTAAAGGAATACATTCCGCATTCTTCCAGCTCTGCAGTGAAAACACGTTACTCCTCAAAACAATCCTTGGAAATGGCACATTTACAAAGGCAGTATTTTTACTAATCTTGAACAGATAATGTTTGAATTCTACCCACAGGTAGCTGCCACAGTCATTTTACGGCATTGTTAGATAAGTATTAGGTCGCCCCTAACTAATTTGTAGCTAATAGCAAATAATGAGAACAGCTCCAATGTTTTATCATAGGAATCATCAGAAGTTTCTTCTACTGAGCCTTGCAAAAATTAGGCCTTGTCAGTTCCCATCCTAGACTGTACCTCCCCTCTTAACCTCAACTAGTTCAGACAAGCCTGGGGATACATTTAAGTACTTCGATCCAGTTGTACAGTTCTCTTTAGAAGGAAGATAGTGCATCACACTCACAATCTGCAGGGGTCTCTACTCCAAAGTCAGGGAGATGCTGAGTAATACATATTTTTCTCTGTCTTGTTTTATTCATCTTCTGAATAGAGTTTAGGTCCATTGTTCTGTTATTTGTGGGACTGTGGCTGTTTGTGAAGGTACAACAGATTATGGACTACTGTGTCCCTGACTGGAAGGGAAGATATAGATCTCCTCCAAGTGACCTATATAACAGGGAAAGGATGGTGAGTGCTTCTAATGTTTTCTGGTAGCGTCACAGTTTTAGGCCTTAGATCCTCTGTGTGAAGAATTTCTTGGATCTTTCTAGTCTGCCTAGGTACATCCCAAAGGGTGTACTGTATTCTATAATTGGTCTCACCAGTGTGGAATACAAAAGTACAATAACCTGTTTAGATGGGAATAATATCTCATAATGATCCAGCTCACTGCTACTTGGTCATCGAAAAAGAGGGACTTATTTCCCTCAGTTTTCATTTTGAAGTGGATACTGTCAAATCTATTTGATGAGGGAATGGTGTGCCTGTCAAATGCAACAATTTAGCAATTTTTTAGCATTTAATTGAGGCCTATTTTCAAGACAGCAAGTATTTATAAGTATAAATTACTGCTGGCAGGCTTTTGTGTCAGAGAAGAGATTTGACAATGACTCCCAATTTGCAGTCATCTGCAAACTTTGTTAGCCACACATCTTGGTTTTAGTTTGTTTATAGGTCATAGAAGTTAATAATGAACAAAAGCAGTCTCAGCACTGACTCTTGCAGGATATCATCTGTCACCTTCATGTTCTGTGATGCTGTTCCTTCCATCAACACTCTGTGGGTTCTGTCTTTTAGTCAATTTGCTGTCCATTTTGCCACACTGGGTTCTGTTTGCAATGCATTCAGTTTATTAACTATACTAGCATCATGGATAGTGGTAAATGTCTTGTCTAAATGAAGGCAGGCTGTATGCACAGTGTGACCACTGCTAACAGCTTGTGTTACCTTTCTGAAGAAGTTTACCAGCATCATTACACACAATCTCCTATTTATAAAACTTAATTGCTGCAGATCTAGACTGATGACATTGCTAATGTCAGTGTTAATCATGTCTGTTATAATATGCTCAAAGGCCTTACAAATAACACTATTCCGACTGAGGGTCCTATAGTTTCTGGGGTACCTGTGGAGTGGCATCATCAGTGCTCTATGCCATACGTGTGGGACTGAGCCTTTAGCCAAGCTCACATGAAAAAGCTTAAAGAAAGGTTTTGCCTGGGTATGTTTAGTAATGTTTAAAAAACTGCTAAGGATCTTATCTATTTGTACGGGGCACATGTAACTAGTCTTGGATACCACTTTCACTACGTTCTTTATTGATGATGGAGTTTTGAGAGATATAGGGATTATAGGTTGTTGGATAGTCATCTCAGGAGTGACATTTGCACTAAATTTTTTTTCTAGTATACTGGCAAATTCCACAACGTCCAAGTGGGATCTGACATTTTGTACCAATACTGCTCATCGCTGAGTGCTGTTTCTTAGCTTTCTAACATAATTTCTGAAGGATTTGTAATTGTCCTTGACTTCAGATGCCAACTGGAATTTATGGTCTGCCTTAGTAGTAAATCTTATAGTGTATGTGTGTGTGTGTTTTTTACTTTCAGTCACATTCCTAGTATTTTCCATGACTTTGGGGATTTTAGCTGATGAGTTTGATTTTACTGCTTTAAAAGCAGGTAATCCCTTCCTTTTGTACAGCTTTTAACATTGCTCTTGGCAGTATAAACCAGCATCAACATTCATTATCAATGAGTTTGTAAAAAAAACAATTAAACTTTTCACCAGCTATATGAGCTAATTTATTCAGATCTTTTATTACAGTGTCATCCACAACAAGACTGATACATAACTGCATCCTTCCTATATGCTCTCAATGTTTTAAATAATGTTTTGTTTTATTGTTTTGTTAAACAATGAAGAACTACAGCATGTCTTTGAGATGCCTACGCTATGTTATCTAAGCCCTGACATGCTAATGACATCTCATCTTATTCATTTCCATACTCCCTCGGCCTGACACACTTGCTCTCTCCACAGTAACCGGAACAGTATTATTGCAGAATACATTCAACAAAATATATTTATTTTTAATTAATTGCCTTTGTCTACTGGAAAAGTCTGCTTAGGAACTCTAAAACAGGGACAGATACATTTTTGACAATGCAAAATAAAAATGGTCAACAAACATTATTTACAAAATACGGTCAGCAAACATTATTTAAAAAGCATATTAGATTAAGGAAATACATGTTTTCAAGATTTTGTGAGTAGAATCAAAAATACTATATTAATACACTTGTATATTATTCACAGTGGACAGAGTTTGACTGTATACTTCAAACTGTAGGTGGGGTACAGTTGCAAAGTGAGACTTTAGAGTAGATTTGAATTGTTGCAGGTTATTTAAAAGCTTGGTGGGGTTTGGAAGTTTGTTTCATACCTTGGAGATAATGAGAAAGAATCACCATAATAATTATTAGATTTATTAGGAAAAGTTACTTTAAGTTCTAAGGCTCTTGTTCTAAAAACATCAGCAACAAGAAACAGCGAGCTTATATTCTCAGTGAGAAAGTATTTAAATTACTCATTGAAATCAGCAATAACAAGGAGATAGGGTTATGAAGCCTGACAAAGGAGGAGGTTTAGTCATCATGGACCAATGGATGTATGTTGATAAAATGTCTGACATTTTATACCACTGATAGAGATATGCACAGGTATCAGGGAATGAGGTCAATATCACATATAGGGACATTGACATAATTTTGTATGACAGTTTAACTCATTAGAGCTGGGTGATGTCTGTAGGTGCTTTGTGATGCCTCAAGGCATGGTGGACTTCTTGAGAACCAAGTAAAACACCATCATCGCCCATCATTTAAGCATTCAGTATGAAAATGTCATACAACAATTTATTGATTATAAAGGCATATTGCCACCACAATATTAAGTGGATGAAAGTGCTAAAGCTTGTCTTTGTACAATAAAATTGTGTTTTAATCTATCAGTGGAGTCCTGACGTCTTTGTGGCAGTTCAATTGGTATGCGTTTGAGTGTTCTTTTTTCTGCCACTATGCCATTTGAGTTGGTTCTGAGGTTTTTTTTTGTTTGTTTTTTTTAAAACGGGTACATGATGTCTTCCCAAGACTCCCAGGATTTGTTTACTGCATTAACTATCAAGGATATAAGAGATGACACAGTTATTGGTAAGCCAATAGAGTATGAGTAATTATCTCACTCTGTCAGTGACCTCACCACTCTCACAAACTGTTTACCACAAAGAGTGGAGCATTTGCAGCAGTCCCAAGCTCCTGTTTCAAGTACTGCTGAAGGGACACAACACTATCACTGTTTCAGCATGTTTTATGGGGAGACACTGCGAATGTAATGCTACGTCTCTCTCTCTCACTAATTTCAGTGGTGGCAATGTGCCTGTGGAGTTTTGTACTGCAGGTTGCATAGGAGAAAATAATTGGTTATCAAGCAGAAAGGCGAGCAGTTGCTGTTGTTTGTATTTTTCAAGTACTTTGGAGAGTGCTGAAAGGGTTACTGTAGGATGATAGTTTGAGAGTTCAGTGGATGTGCCACCTTTGCGTAATGTGATTATGTAAGAAGCTTTCCATAGGGCTGGGATGTACTTTTCTGTAAAGGTTCTATTAATTAGGATAGATGTAGGGCAGCAAATAGTGTCGGGGGCTGTACTGAAGTATTCAAATGACAGATTGTCAGGAGACAGTGTTGTGGGTTTTTTTTTTTCCTTATTTTAATGTATTTTTGGATGGTGCTTGTCTGAATGGTTGTTATGTTGGGTTGGGGTGTGGAGCTATGGTCAGGGGGGGTTAGGTGGGGGGTATAGGTTGTTATTGTTTGTAGAGTACTAAATATGAAGTATTTGTTGAATTTGTCTGCAGTGTTCCTGCTGGTTTCAGACAGCATTTAAGGTGGGTTTTCTGCCTGGTTTTTAGGAGGTTGTTTACATTTTAACAAAATCTTTTTGGCTTTTTTCTCTATGTGTGATTTGGCTTGCTTTGTAGAGGAGTAGTTATTTTTATTATAATGAACTTGTGTCTATGTGTGATTTCTGAGTCACTGATATCTATCTATGCAGGATTATGTTCTAGTTTTGTGCCATTGTTTCCAGACTTTGTTTTTAGTTTGATGGGTTAGCCATGAGGCAGAATTTATTTTCATGTTTTATGTCTCACCGGGACTTGTTGGATTAGTGTGGTAAAGAAGGAGTTATTGAAGCCTCAGGCAGCTTAATCTAGAAATAAATATTTAAGTGTATCATTAAATATGGATTTATCAAAATTGGTTAAGTTTCTGACAGAGTTGAAGTACAAGGGTTTGGGGGGGGGGTTGTGGTATTCCCTGTTGAGGTAGGTGAGGTGATGATTACTGAGACAGTCTGGGAATGTGCTTACGATCTTATTTTTTTTTCAGGGTTAGTTTAGAGTATGTAGTCTAGTATGAATGTTTTTTGGATACTGTGTCACCTCCAGTTGGTTGTTAGATCAGCTGAGTAAAATGATAGAGGCTAATAGTATGAGGGGGATGAGTTATATTTGTTAGAGGTCCCATCTATGTTATGGTCACTGAGTAGGATGGTTACTTGGTTGAAAGTAGATGATAAGGCACTCAGTATGTTTTCTATAATCTTGGTATTTTGGGGTAGGGGGATGTAAGCAGCTGCAATGATTATGGATTTCTGATTGTTTAGGTGGTGTTTGGCTATTGGTATTTTTTCATTCTTGTATCATGGAATAGTTGGGAGGTGGATATGGATTTATAAGTTGGACTGAAAGATGATGGCCATGCCCCCAGCCCCTTTACCTATTGGGTCTTTCCTAATGATGGTTTAACCTGGATGAATGATTTCTTCATCTTTAATTTCCAGTCTTAACAAGGTTTCAGTGATAAGTAAGATGTGGGGTTGCTGGAATTCAATCCATTCATGAAGGTCTGATAACTTATTACAGATGCTTTGGGCATTGAAAGTATATATTTATGGGCTGGAGGAAGAAGCTGGGGTGTGCAGTGTCTTGTAGGATTTTTGAGGAGCACAGCATTTATGTAGGGGGTTTGGGTGGGTTGAGTGTTGGTTTTGTTTTGGTTTGGTAAGGCTAGTGTTGGGCCAGTGTTGGGGTTTATCTCTGATGTCTATTAGTTTATTGGAGTGGGTGGTATAGTTTTCGATGTTATGGAAAATTAGTTTTGGTATTATGTTTGCAATGGAGTGTAGGGTTTTGTTTTTGGTGTAGGTTAGTAATGTACATTTTTGACTAGGATTTTGTCTGTGCTGAAGAGGAATGGTAAAATTAGGGAGTTGCATCTGTGGATAGGGGTGAATACTTTTTTTAAGAACATGGTTTGAGAGTAGGTAGGGTAGGATTTGGTCAACAGAGTTTATGATGTGGGGTGGGGTGGGTCTGATGATACGCTTTGTTCAATAAATTTAATGATATGGGAGTGGGTGGGGATTGTAGTGAAGCCACTTGTAGCATGACCAAGTGGAGCAGGCTAGTCCCCAAAGAAGATAGTAAGATTCAGAGCTATGTTAATGTACAAAACTCTACTTCTTTATTTATCAGCAGTGCAATTACAATCTAATGTTAGGTATTTTTTTCCATGGGTTGTTTTTTTCAGAAAGTTTACAGGCCTGCTGTTTGCTGTTTTTCTACAGAGATGCTTAGTTTTAGGGAGAAAAAGAAATTACATTTATGTCTTAAGGGTGATCAGGGAGAATAGTTGTGGAGGACAGTTACATAAGTGAAGACAGGGCAACTTATTACAAGATGCAGCACAGCAGTGCATTTAATGCAATTTAATGTAGTTTTCATCAGTAAGGTAAGACAAGCTAATCTAAGACACAATGACGACTCATGCTGCTTGCTCGCCTTTATGTTATGAGAAATTCCCACACGTCATTAGTTTTGATTCTCAGTCTGCTCTTCTCTGCAGTTTTTATTTTGCAAATGCGTTATTTTGCATTGAACTTGTCATTTTCTGTCCATTGTCCCACATTTTTGAGTTACTGCCTAACTTTATGACACACAATTGCTCTATATAATTAAAAGAAAATACCTTTCCTTCCAGGTAGACTGTGGTCTTTCTAAAATTTTAAGGATGCATGTCCATTTTCAGGTTTAGTTCTTGTTGGTAAAATGTTAAAATGATTGGAATCCAGCCACACCTTTCAACCTCTTAGCACAAGAAATCTGGGCAAAGCCAAAAATTATACAAAAGCCCAAAAATAGGGACACATTTTAAATATTGCTGTTGTAAACCTATAAAGTTGACAGAATAAAAGGTTTTGTATTAGCATGCATTTTCTATCGGGTATAAAGTCTGTAACTCAAATGTCTGTCTTTTATTTAGTGATTTCAGTCCTCAGTGATTTGACAGAAAACTACAATTTTTATGAGAACAGATCAAAAATGTGAGGCAAAAAATCTGGACATTCCATGAAAATCTGGACAGATGAGAGCTATGAATCCAACACTGTATCTGCCATATTAAGTCTAGATGTGTCAGTGACACCTGCTCCAAGCTGGATTAATTTATTCTCAAATATCTATATGTTACTTTGTCACCTGCTTTGTCTGCATGAAGAGCCCCTTCTCAACCGTACACACAGAGCAATCCTTTTGTTTGCTACTTTGGAGATTAGTTAAACAGTTTTATCCAGCATAAGCTTTCTGTTGTAAATCACTGCTGCTTTGAGCCCTGAGTTGTGCTGACACATGCATAATGCATATTACATTTTTGTGCACTTTCTTACCATCGGCATGGCATATTGCTGCTCCTCTTTTTTTTTTGGAAAATGAATACATCTATTTTTCCTTTCATATCTAAGCTCCAATAAATCATATAGATTATTGAAAACAGCAATCATTAGAGTTAATAATCTCCATTTATTTCTCTATGAATTGCATGCAGTCTTATCAGTACGTATTTGTATAGCTTAGCTGAACAAATTCTGAAAACTTTGTTATATAGACTGACTAATATTAAAATATTAACTTCCTTTTGCAAAGTAAGCAACACATCCTCTGAAGAATAAGAAAAAGCAGATGTTTCCTGCAACTTTACGGTTTCTTTTGCCACTTTTTCTATTCTTTCCATTCAGTAGGCAAGAGCCTACAGAGAGGGATCATCACTGAGGCAACCATTGGACTCATTCAAAACTTTTCCATTTTCCTCACTGGGCTAAACATGTATTTAACCTGGTGAGGTAATGGGGTGGAACTAGCAATGGACTGTCTGCATAGGGTGACCCCTCTTTTCCACAAGGTACATTTACTCTAACCAGCCATTCCCGCTAAAACAGAAGTGCTAGTTTACTTCTTAGCTCCAGAAGTGATACTGTACCTCCCTGCACACTTCTGACTATATGCAAACCCCACCATTCCACTGAAAGGGAAAAGCTGGACACAATCAATTGACCCTGCTCCTCTTTATTTGTCTCCTCCATTGCCAGAGACACTAACTGAACCCATCACCTGGGTCATGGTTAGGGGGCTATCTCTCTCTGCCACAGAATCAGGCCCACCTTATCTGATTTTAATTTAACCTTAATTTCTTCCTAGTTGTCTTTTTCAGTTCCACACTCAATAGGGTTACCAGATTTGTAAATGACTACAGTGGGACATTTTTATGAAAGCATGAAATTTTGCAAGACAAACAATGCCCTCAGCCAGTGCAAAGGACTGGACTTCACTGCATTTCACTTTTTTGACAGAAGTAAATGCTTACAATTTAGTTGTGTCTGTTGTTTCACATAATATTAAGTTGTTTCAGATACAAAATAATTGTCTTATGCAACTATTAGAAGAAAGTTAGGAACTACTTTTGTCCTAACATTTAAGGATATTTGCAAGTTTTCAAGTTTTTTCACAGGATGCAACTGCCCAAATAGAGAGTATCCCATGAAAACAGGGACAGATGGTAGTCCTAATGATATACTGTTCCTGTCTTCTGATTAGCTACTTGTTTTTCTTTACTTTTGTATGGTCCTTCACTAATGTAACAGCTTTCCCTATCATCAAATCAAGTGATTTTATTTTATTTTATCTATTCTGTTACTCCTGCATTTCATACTATATGGTCTAATAATTCTTAAATGCAAGGATGTTTGCCTTTACCAGTCACTTTCAAATATTTTTAAAACACAGAATATTATTTTCTATTTATTTTGCTGATTTGTTACACACACAGACTTGCTCATTACATAAAAGCAATTTTTATGTTTCTGAGCAGTAATTCCACAACAGCTTCTCATCAGCTACTTTAGATTTTCTGAAAAGCTATCTAATTTGTTGATTCAGCCTTCAATAATCATTTTGGCCAAGTCTACATTGACTCATTATGGACATATAAGAGAGTGACATGCAAATAACAGAACACACACAAACCAGCAAAAATACATTAAATATCTCATTCTTTCTATGTTAATCCATTTTGCTATAATTACTAGTATCTTGCTTGTGGTGTTTACCTCATAGACTATTTTTCCTTTTTTAGAGCTGCACAATGTTTCATCTGTTTCTATCCATTGTCTTTTTACTAACTTTTCTAATATACTGTCAGTATGGTAGTTCATATTATAACAAAGAATTCTGGTTCCCTTCTACACAGATGCAAATCATTATTGCATAATGAGGTTTAATTCTCTTTTAGTCACTGAATAAAAAAAACTGATGTACTAAACTCCTGCTTAAGCAGAAATTATACCCAATGGTGAGAAACACCCTGTCCTTAACCACAAAACTGTCAGGAAATTCATCCAAGAAAATATTATATGCACCACTTTGTTCCAAGTCCCATTCTCGGTTTGGAATTATTTCTATAGTGTTACACCTACTTGAACTACAGGACAAACTGCTCATAGAAGAACATGATATTGAGGCCCATGGACTTGCTGTGGTACTATGCAGGATTCAGCCCTTGTGCTGAATGGTCAATTTATTAGGAATGCAGCTTATTCTGTGTTCATACCCTCTACCTATTCTAGTAAATGTTCAATGGTTATGGTGGCAAGAAGGTACCTTACATCTGCATTCACCTCTCACACACTATTTCTAACATTTTTAATGACTAAATCTCTTCTCTTATTTATTTAATTTCTCTGTGGAATACCATTGTAGTTTGCCTTTACTATGGACATTTTTCTTGGTCACTGCATTACGTATCTATATACAAGGGTAAACAGTTCCAAGATAACATTGATATTGTCTAATAGACTCACTGGAAAGGTATACTACCCTTTCATTACCCTCCTCTCAAATATCCGGGCCTTAATACAACTGATCATACTTCTGGTGACCACTGAGACACCAGCTATAATTTTAGTGTTTATTTAGAGGGTCAGGATGTCCATGAATGCTTGATAAATCTGCTTGAATGTAATTTGTTTCAAAACTTAAACCTGGAGAGTTGCTTGTAGATGAAACAATAATGCATCTTCTAGAACGTCTCTGCTGCCCAATGGTCATGACAACGCAACCCTCAAACTTTGTCTTAGTTTTACCATTGAAATGTTTGCATGCTTTCAAATTAGTCCCGATGTTTACATGCATTATTTAGTTCCAGCTTCTTTCAACTTTCTTCCACTAGCTATTAGGTTATCTATCTACATATTTTTAAACCAACTGTCAGTTTACATCTTTTATATGTAAATTCCTATAATCTAGAATATTGTTCTAGTATGTTTCGATAAAAGATTATTCATCCTATCTTCAGTTAGAAGAACTGAATTTATAAAAGTTGTCCTCTTGACAAAGTACCACTTTCAAAAGAAACTGTCAAACAGTGCTTTGAGTTGGTTGACCAGACTTTTACACTGCCAAACTCAAAGAACTCTGGGAAAGGAGTGCCCTCCTATTGCAAATGTCTCACAGTAGTCTGCCATACTTGAAGATGCAGTACACTAAGCAATAAACAGGGCTGCAGAAGAAACGTGCAGCTCAGCAAGCCAATACTAATTTACACAACCCTACACACACGCAAATTACGTTTTTCACATGCAGTCTTTAGTTGAAAAGAGGTCTTTCATTTAATTATATTATTCAAATTGAATTTCCCTTCAGTGAAGTGTTGTGATTCCCACTGGATATGTAAGGTTTCAATTATATCTCTTGGAAGGTGCTATTATATTTAACAGGACATCTGTATTGATGAAATTACTTCAGTATCAGTCTTCAGTAGGTTTCATCCACACCACCATCTACCGTGTAAATTCTTATCCATTACACATAAATGTAAATTATCACGGAGTACTCCTGGTAGTTTTCTTACTTTTATTTCCTGGAAATAATCTCCTGACTGAAATCTAATTCTAACCATTCAGTGCTCTTCAGATACACATGTTCCCTTTTTTGAGTGAATGCAAATAAACAATAGCTGTCTAGCATGAAATGCTTAGAAACTGGGACCAAAGACAAGTGCGGAATATATATTTAAAGGTTTTATTAAAAATTATTATTTTTTTTAACAAATAGGTCATATCTGTTGAACTGGCTGCATTTCATTTTCCACTATTCAAAAGCCCTTACATAATATTTTATGAAACATTTCCTTATTTGAAAAAAAATATTAGCACATTTCTGCATTAATTTCACACTTAGAGCAAACCATTTCATTTTACTTAACTTCCACTTGCAAAAAAGCTTGTTTTCTGCTTCTAATTATTTGTTTCCATTTTAATACAAGCTCTGTTTGCTAGATGTACACTTCACTTGATTTAAACTCTTTCTAAGAACTGGAACATTTACAAATAAGCTGCAACTCAAGTGATTTCACACCTCTTAACAAATAAAAAGACATGCTAAGCCTACAACTAATCTTCATTACTGAACATTATTTCCTAACATTTCGCATTGTTAGCTTCTACAAAACAGTTTGCACTGTTTCACTTGTCAGATCTGCTGGGTATTACCAATTATTTCAACTGTCACAGCATGCAGGGTACATTTTTTTTTTATTTTGCATGTCTGAGTATATGAACTTGGTCTTAAGACTCTGGTTATTTACTTAATGTCTCTTAAAAAGGTAAAAAAATGAAGCTATATGGAATTTCGTCAGCCATAAATTTGATTTAGGAGGTATAGTACAGGTAAACAGTTAAATGAAATATAAAACTATATACAAGGTATCTGAAGGTTATATCTCTGGTTAATTTAGGAGCACTGACTGCTCTGTGATGCCACTTATTTATTTGAGCATTTTGTACAATTAATTTTTCTTTTCTAAATGATTCTGAATGTCAAGCTCATAAATCTGATGACTGTCATTATAGTACCTCTGTAAGCTGCATACAATGTCTACTAACATCTAATTTCATAATCAGCTGCATGGAGAGACATAAAGCACTATCTATGACTCACATGACCCTGAATCAAACCATGATCTGAGTGCTGGAGTAGTTGAATAGATAGCTGGGTAAGAAATTAAAGGATGGTGACCTCTATCCCTTCTATGTGAATAAAGGGAGACATATCTATATAAAGAGAACACATTTCATTAGTACCTCCTGATAGAGACCAGGAGTTCTGACATGAAACATCTGCTTCTAAAACAGCGGAAGTGTTATTTGTACACTTCATTATTTGTAAAAGTGAGTGACAGCTTCCTGCTACTCCCACTGCATGGTTATCCTAAATGCTCCTGGACATGTACAGTGGAAATGTAATAGCAAACAGTTATAACCCTTCTGATGATTACCTGTATGTTGACTTGGCATTTTAGTCTGTTTGCCAGTTTAGCTCTGAGTCTTAGGGCTATATGCTTTTAACAAACTTCATCCTGTTTTCCTGCTTTTGGTTCCCTCAGTTTCCACTTACAAACTTTGTGAATCTGTTACTTACACAGGCAGTGCTCATGGGCTGTCCCTGAAAAGGGACATATGTGCAGCGGGCTTACCTCATTAATAAGTACATTAATAAGAATGGTCCCATTAAAAATGACTGCTCTAATGACATGTTTATCTATAGAGGAGCAGATGGTTAACCAGTACTGTTAAAACTAAATTTTCCCCTTCTTTCTTTCTATCTTCAGTGCTCCCTGGATGCAGTGAGTCATGGAATTAAAAATTCACTATTTATTGCATGGGCTGATGTTTGGAAATTCTTGGATCAAAAGGCCAAACAGATTTTACATGCATTAGATGCCATTTGAAGATGGATTCGGATGTCCATACAGTCTCGTTCATCTTTTAGCATGAACACGTCAGAACTGTTGTTAAAACAAAAGAATATGACATCCACAATAAATTGACACGCCATCTTATAGTATGGATTGTGATGAGATTTATTCATGCCTTGCATGACTTCCTCACAAGGGCATAGCCTGAGTACTACAAAAAACAGGGTGGTAACATGGTTCTCATGCATGTGTGTGTGTGTGTGTGTGTGTGTGTGTGTGTGTGTGTGTGTGTGTGTGTGTGTGTGTGTGTGTGTGTGTGTGTGTGTGTGTGTGTGTGTGTGTGTGTGTGTGTGAGCATGACGTGGATTGGCACTAAGCAGGATTCTTCAACAGGTGAGGTGAATTTAGGCCCTTAATATCTTTCAGGAGTGAGTATGTCCTTTGGCTGCTAGTGACACACCGTCTTAAAAACAGAACAGAAAGTAGAATACAGAAAAGAAAAAGGACAGATGGCTTTAGGATTTTTGGTATATCAGTGATGCAACCCTTGCTTTCTCCTTTGTTATACGTCCAAGGATTAGTTAAGTAACACTTGTCTTCAAATCTAAGATGATGCATTGAGATGCAGAAGGCAATGATCCTAGGCAAACCACAACAATGCCTAAAGAGGGGAAGCCAGTATCACTTTGAGTGGTATGCATTTGTAGATTGGGGGGTGATAAGTATACTGTGGTGCTAAAAGAGAAAAATATTGATCTAAAACATATTCATTTGTCAGAAGCTTAGATAGTTTAAGTAATTACGTGCAAGTGATATAAGGTATTCTCACAGGACACTTATTAATTTGCAGAAGAACAATGAGATGTACACCTGGAGAGAACTTGTTTGTGGCTGCAAGGCCTAAGCAGGATGTAATCATAGGCAAGGATCCCAGGTTCTCATTTATTTTTCTGGATGCAGAATATGGTTCCAACACCAAGCATGGTACTCTGCTACTTAAGCTTATATAACCATAATACAAAACACGTTTCTCAGATTTTCTAAACATTTCTCTTGCAGATAGTGTGCTTTACAAATTATGATACTAATTTGAAGAAATGGTTGTATAGCAAACAGTGCTCCAAATGTGGAAATAATATTGCAGTTATACCCCCCCTCTTCATTTCATTGAAAGTAGTTTTGACGGAAGCACAGATGTTGGGAAAAAGTGAATGAAAGTACTTTTGACTAAATGTACATTTGAGAAAAGCCATTTCATAGAATAGTGTAGAAGTCTAAAGATGGCACTTTTGGTGTTGTTTTGCTCATAGGAAATTATTAGGGGGCATGATTTAGAAGATTGTATGTGGGTTAGCAATACCCACTATCATGTTGTACCCCCAGATATGTAGATGTTAAGGTGTCAGCACTGATTCCCTGTGTGGGGTGTTTTTTTCTTTTCTCCATTGGTGTACAACCATGACGTTAGAATATACAGCATGGAGTGTGACAGGCAGAGCTCCACTTGGGGGATTTAGGGGGGCTTCCATCCTGCAGAAAAGCTATTTGTGGTGTATATATCATGTAGAATGTTTTTCAGACAAATGTACTTTCAGTCATTATTTTTATCAATTTGTGCATCTGTCAATGCTAACTCTGACAAAATGATGCACAATAATTTTAACTAGAATTAATTAGTCAATTTGTGGCCAGTCATAATGCCGCATAAAAAATAGGTCATCCCTATGCATATTCAAGTGCTACTTATATCTATGAAAGGGAAACAGAAAATTTACTCCAGGACTGCCCCCTGTAGTACTAATGGACAGATCTGAGTATAAAGAGAGTCACGCTATTACATCAGAGTAGTTGAAGGGTTTAATGCCTTTAATTTTCTTGGTTAATATGTTCTATGCCTTTGTATTTAAGGCCAGTGAGGCTGATGGGTCTTTAATAAGCTGGGTCTGTTGAGGGGCCAGCCTTGTGTAGGAGGGTCACAAAGGCTGTTCTCCAGGCATCTGGAACACACCTTTTAGACAGACTGAGATTGAACAGTTTTAGTAGAAGCTCAGATACTACATTTTAGGCACTGAGGAAAAAGATGTGTAGTTTTCTTTGGAACCTGTTGCAATCTGAATTTCACAAACTGCCTTACATTTTCTAACAGTGTTTTTTTAAGTTCCTTGCTGGCAATTTTCACTGTAGTCTTAAGATGGGGAGCTGGAGTTTTCTTGCGATTTCTCATTATTTTTCTTCTTTTGTTGTAGTTTATTAGTACTGGAATTCCACCAGAGAGGTTTATTCCTGAATTCACATTTATATTTAGGGTAGATGGGTACTGTTTTTTCTATGGAGTTGTTCAGGTGTTGCTAAAAGTCAGAGATGAATGGAGCAGACCTTTAGTTGGATTGATTTTTTTGAAGGATAATTGGGAATATTGCAAAGTTCTTCTACAAGCCAAAGTAGGTTTGAATTTTAGAAGTTTATATAGATCGTGTCCTTTGGTTGTAGGTTGGTACCGCTATACCTGAAAGAGAAGATTACTGATTTTTAATCAGACATAATCAAGGAAGATGAGGTGCAGGGTGGTGTGACAGCAGGGGCTAGTGTTTTAAGAACCAGGTCAAAGATATTAATGGGTAGATTTGGGGACTGTTGGCATAATGGTTAAGGACTTTACCTAATAGATAAAAGTTACAGAGTTTTAGGCTTACAATAGTCTGCAGATGACAATAGCCTAGTAGTTATCTATGAGCCTAAAGTAGTTTTGCTATTTGCTCCAGTGCATCCATATTAATGCCATCAAGAAATGCTGAGCATAACTGTTTTTAAAGATGTAAGTGTGCCAACAGGTTCATAGGTAACTAATAGGCTAGCTGCCCTTGCAGGCCATTTAAGCCCAGCTGATTTTTCTTCAAATGTGAGAATAAAACCCTGCATCCTGGTTCGTGAGGTAAACACCTTAACCACATAATGGCAACCTTCAACCTTGCCAACGGTCGGGTAACTGAATTATCCTGGTAAGAAGGTGTTTGGTTTGATATTTAATGCCTCAAGTCTGTGATCTTTGAGTGACATTGATGGAGATCTGTAGCTAACAATAAAGTGATGGCTGGATTTACATAGGGTGGTTTGGATCTCCATGAGATCCAAGTTAAGGATGTGAGTAATTTGATTAGAAGTAATGGTGTTTTTAACAAATACAGATACTCCTCCACAGATTCCCAAGGGTTTACAGGAATGATAGGTGCTACACCCTGATGTAGAGGGAGGGCTATAACTGGACTGAGACCATGTATCAGTAACTATATACATGTGAGAGTTTGAGTAGCAATAGGGTCTTTCTCTTTAGACTCCTATTGTTGAGTGCTGCCACCTTGATGTTGTCAAAATTTGAGTTTGAGGTTTCTATGTAGGAATAGCCAGTAGGGGGACTTTGCCTAAAAGAAAAGATACTATAGGGCAGTAATGGCTTTAGCCAATATGCAGAAACCCTGGTATAACAAATGTAAGCATCTTTAATGAAACAGGAAGTCATATCATCCATATAATCTCAGGCTGTCACATACTAGATCCCATTAAAATGACATCCGCTACTTAGACAATTGTTAAAGCCAATTATCTTGTCTTTGTGCATCATTCTTGGTGAAGGCAAGATACCATTCAAGACATTTATCTTCCCTGCCTTTACCACATGCATAGTAAATTCCATCATATCTCCCTGCATGCGCCTCTGGGAAGAGCACCTCAGGTCATTCACTCCCAAATGGGAAACCACTAGGTCATAGTCACATTCCTGTAGCTTAAGGGATCATAGGGCCTTTGCAGCATCTGAGATCCTGTTACTGGACATTCAGCTTACAGTCACCCTTATTCCTAGTCATTCTAATGGGTATGGAGTCCATTTGCTTGATATAGCATCCTTCCTCCATTAGAGTGGCTTACTGAGCTTTTTTTCAATACTTCCTGCCATAGAGAATGTGCCTCCCCCTTTTTCTCTTTTGACTGATATGCATTCAATCATGCATGCAGTAATAACCCACTGACTCATGCTGCATTGGCACAACACCTACCTACTGCTTCCACTGAGTATTACTGACCAGTAAGCCATAACTGCTCCCATCTACAAAGTGGAAAGTCTGTATCAGACATTAACTGCCATCCACTGCTGCCCTCTGATACAGTCATTGGTCAAACTCAGTTCACCTGTATTAAAGCCTATATGGACTTAATCCCTGTATACCATGGAAATAGACTTACGTATTCACTTTCAAACAGATTGGAATGGGTCACTTATTTACGTTTGTATTACTTGACAAGGGTTCAGTTATGGCTAGCTAGTGACTAGCTTCTACCATCCATCTATAATGACCTGACTGCTCTTTACATTGTCATTTGTTTTTGTTATTATTTAGATTATTAGCGAGACTGAAACAGTGACTGAGAGCTCCCAGCCTAGCAGTCCAGGAGGTGCCAGGTTACTAGCATAAGGCAGGACAGAAGCTTGTAGTGCTGGAAAATATCACCTGCCTTCATTGGAAATCAATGTGTGCATGTTTGTGTGTGTGTGTTTGGAAATGTAACAGTTTAGTTAAAGTACAGTTAGTGTGGACAACTGAGCACTGGAAAGCTATGAGGCACAGACAGAGAGGGTGAGAAAGGAGACTGGGGACCCATGTCAAAACCTTCGCTTTGTCTGGTGTTCTGGTGGAGCCTATTCATGTGTGTGTGTGTGTGTGTGTGTGTGTGTGTGTGTGTGTGTGTGTGTGTGTGTGTGTGTGTGTGTCTGTGAGTGTTGCATAATCCTATATTCAGGATAACTGCATATTCCCTGTTTACTTTTAAGTCCAAGCTGCACTTTGTGAATTGCTTAGTGATTCAGACATGCATGTCTTTTAACCCCTTTGGGCAAGAACTGTAAGTTAAGAGACCATACTGTAGTGGCCATACAGTTTAAGATTTATAGATTAAAAATTGTAAAAGTAATATTGGGCAGGGGAGAGGATCAAAGCATTGTAGCTCCTGTCCATTCTCTTTACCCCTCTACACTGGTTGGCAGTGGTGTAATTCAAATCCCATCTGATGTGTCAGTCATTGTCACTTTCCTTTTATAAGAAGTAGGAAAAAAAGTACTGTACTCCAGAGGCCTGAGGTCAGTACTGTGCACATATCTACTTAACAAATTCACCTTCCTGCAATCTGTCTCATTAACTGGAATAAACAAGCATCAGCTTTTGGTTTTGGGATATGAAAAGAACAATATGCAGCAGGACTAGTACATCTTACATCCAAAATGGCACAGTTGTTGGAAATGCATTGTAGACAGTCTAACTTAAACAAGCAGGAACATTTATTTAATTGTCTCCTGTCTTTATAAGCTCTTCATAAATATGCACAACTCCACTTATGTGAAATTGACACATGCACACATTTTTCACTGAGTGATACATGTGCTCTTTGTACTACTGATAATTTCATGATGTGCTCTGACTTGTTTTAGAGAAACTACATTTTAGGGCTGCAGTTAGTGGAACCTGCTATGTCTTTTGCTTTAATTAAATAACTATTTCCCTCATCTTGCCCTCTGTTCTCCTTGAATCTTTAGCATGATAAAAAGTTTATGCTTACTTCATCATACAGGCTTACAACTCAGCCGATGTGTGTGTTTTCAGAAAAGCAGAAAACATTAGGGGTATTGTAGGGGTTCTGTACTCATGATACTGTAACCAGGTGAGAGAAATAATAGTCATATTAAAAACACCATGGTAAGACGATAAAAAAAAAGACATTTTTTTTATTGAAAACTGTTTATTCGTGCAGTATTATTCTCCTGCATGGCTCTAAGCAATTAGAACTGTTTATAATTTGTTCTATGCCAAAACAGTCAGATGATAGATAAATTAACATGATTAATTAACATGATTTCATTTGTCATGAAAGGATTCCTTCTCACACAGTACATGCACCACAGAATGTGACCTTTGTCATGCATTGTATTCCATTCCTGTTTATTCACTTTGAATGAGAGTATTCTGAAATACTGCTTTATTTAATAATCTTTGGATAGAATAAGTGGAGATATTTTTAATCAGAGACCCCCTTAGATTTATATGCTTCAACATCTTTTTTTAGATTTACATGTTCTGTTTTCATTTCAGCTATAGAGAATTATCTAAATGAGTCAATTTTGTATGAGACTTATTTTTTAGCCAAAACAGTTTCTGCAGTCATTTACTTAGACAAAAGTCTTACAATTTCAGGGATTAATAATTTGTATTGGTTTACAGCAGATTTTGTGCAATTTGATGTAGCAAACACTTCAGTAATCCTAAATCACCAGCTGTTTGAAGGTTATTGCTAAGTGGAAGGGAAAAGGTTACTGTTATACACATCCATATATCTGCATCTTTTGTAGTCCTGGAAATAATCACCTGATCTCTCATCTTGGCAGACACATGTAAATTCTTCTCCACCAAATATTAAAAGATAGTTACTATTAACTAGTCACGATTACATCTCCTATGAGTTAACTACTAAACTGTCTGTCAGTTCTCAATTTTTTCTTTAATTTGTAAACTGCCTGTCATTTTTTTTAATTTTGTGAAATGTATGCAACATATCCATCTTTTTTAAAGGCGGTTACCTTTAACTAAGTGCATTTTGCAAATAATTTATAAGCTGTGCTATGAACTAACTCGATTGTGATTTTGAGTGACACCTTGTAAGCTGTGAAACATTTAAAGTACAGCCCCCCCAACACACACACAAACACACACACACACACACACACACACACACACACACACACACACACACACACACACACGCGCGCACACACATTAGCAATAGTTTGTAGCTCAAGCATTTATCCCATTTGTTCCACCATTATAACTGCACAAAAAAGTATTATAGGATTTCATGCAAACCGGTCACAATCCACCATGAAGAGGCAGAACACTGCAGAAGTAGCACAAATAAAGAGAACCATAGACGTAAAAGAATGATATTACCTCCCATTCAGGACTCCACTCCAAGATCTCTAGCATGCTGTGCTGGTGCAGATTTTAAACAATGTGTTACTTTTAACCATTGGTTTAATACTATTTTGTAGGGACAAAGATACTACCGGGAATGAGGAAATGTATATTTATGGTATAGTTTGCCCCTAAAGAATTGTATTCTGAAAGTCCAGGTATAATGGTAAGAAATGAGAGAATGACAGTATTTTAATTTTTTTTTATTTTCTTGACCAAGAAAGTCTGACTGAGCTGTGTTTCCCCCTTTTCAGTAGAGGCCTGGAGAGGAAAGATCCGGCAATACTCTGATTCAAAATTAAGTAACATAGTAAAAAAAACATAGTAAGTATAGTTGTGACAAAATCAGTTTGCCGTAAAAACAAAATATTAGAATAAAACATTTGCAAGACAGTATAGTCAGTCAGAAACAATATTTAATACATTTCTTAAGTGGAAGTAAAGTTACTGCTAGTAGTATAAAATATGTTTTATGTAAGGAGCAGGCAGTGGTATCTTATGAGGAATAGTCATGTGAGCTAGTTTTGTGTTAGGTAAAATAAACTGTCACTAGGAGCTTGTGTGAGAGATATTAAGAAAACCGAGCAAGAGAGCAACAGGCTATAAGAAGGATTCAGAAAGGAGCACAGCAGCAGGAAAACAGATTCAGGTTAATTATTTTAATGTTAGATTTGTCTTAAGAATAAGAATCGTTCAGTGGAAGCCCGAATGAAAGCAGTAGGAAAAAAGAGCAACACAATAGCAGAGCAACAAGGTACGACTGAGATGTAGAACAAATAACTGCTCTGTGAGTCAGAGGAGTTAGGAAGGGTGTATAAGAGAATATGCAAACGTGGAAGTTAAACTGGAGTTGAGCACAGGTGCACAACCATGTATTATTAAAGTATTGTTTTTAAGAGTGATTTGAAACTATTTGGGTTTGGTTGATGCCTGATGGAAGCAGGGATAGAATTCTAGATTTTAGATACGTAGTCAGAATAAGGAGCATTACCAGAGGAATTGTGGCACAGGGATAACATGAGCAGATGTTTGTTTGTAGAGCATAGTCACCAGTTAGAGGAGTATAAAACAAATGTCAACTATGTTACCATCCCTTGCACTTATCATTTCAAGCTCCTGTTGATGGCCAACTGGGTTTTGAGGAAAAGACATTCAAAAGACAAAACACATACTATAGCCTATCTTTCCCCCAAAGTAACATTTCAGCCCACCCATACTAGCCAGCAACATCCATAGTTTGATGCTGATGGGGTGGGAGAAGGTATGAGCCCATCACGTTGTATACATTGTTGGATATTTACATTATCTCTACATCACCCTTTCTTTGATAGCCAGTAAGCAGTGTACACTGCTCATTATACTTGATATAACATCACTGCTTGCTTAGACACACAAGCATCATGGGTAAAGTGCTATGGAATTCTTGCCAGGCATAGTGTTTTCATTTGGTTCAATCCTGTCTCTCTTCTTTTCAACAATTAACAATTCAGCTGCATGACATAACTGCTGCGATAACAATGATTATTCATTTGTGCATTGCCTGTCTGATTCCAACAGCTTCTGAACACAAAACTGAAATCTAAGGCAGCGGGGGCTGCACTCAAAACTTCATTACTCTGTGACAGATAGCTGGCACCTCATGCTGCTGATAAAAAAGACAACATAAGGATAACTCCATTATACTCAGTTAACAAGAGATTAATTCAAACTTTGGGGAAGCCATGAAGTTCATTTGGATGAAATGAAAATTATTCAGTAACAATTTATATTTAAAAATGTTCTTAGAAATAATGCAGCAGTATACCCTATTCATGAAGTGCTACAGATTTTTTTTTCTTGTGAGGGAGGGGGTGGGGTTGTATTTGAATGTGTCGTATGGTTGCTCAATGGCAGGTTTACGCCTTACATAGCAATATCATCACTGTTCATTGGTCTATAAAAAGACAGTACAAATATGTTAGTAGAATGTTCATGGACTGCTCCAGATGGGTTATTATTCTCTATGTGCACAGCAAGCACAGATAGGCTTAATTATATCTCAAGGCAGCATGTCCTAATCCAACTTGTTTTTACATCTATAAGGAAGATTTGATATAGCCTGTTGGAGTATATATGATAGTTATTTCTGTCGTGTATTTTTGTCTTCCTCCAGTGCTCTTCCTGTTTAAACTTTTGCAAAATTCCAGTTCCATGCATTATTTTATATGAATTTTGTTATTCCTTTAGAACTAAACCATCACCAGAAATATAAATTACATATTAATTTTATTATTTTTTTTTGAGCAACTAACTCTAGATTGATGGCCTATTTTCAAGAAAGATCTGTGGTAGTCATACTTCTCAACTGGCCCAAATGTTGCAGAATGTCCAGATTTTTGCCTGATATTTTGGTCTATTCCTCATCAGATTTGTAGTTTGCTGACAGAGCATTGAGGATTCACATCACTATATAATGACATACATTTGAGTTTCAAACTTCATATCCTTCATAAAATGTATGTTAATGCAAAACCTACTATTCTTGCAACTTTCTAAATATATGATCAATATTTACAATTAGTCTCTGATTTTGGGCCATTGACCCCCTCCATTTACTTTTATCTTTGTATATATTTCTTGTGGACAGATTAAGAGGCAGAGTCTGTCTATAAGTAATCTGACCAGCCCATCAAGGAGTGTCTCTTACACTTTTTGCAGAAAAAGCAACAACTATATGGCAATTTGTAGGATTTTTTGGAAAGTATCAAATTTCACATTAAACAAAACTAACATAAAAAGTTAGAGAAAATGGACTTGCTTAAATGAATAATACAGAAATAATGAAATTGGTAGTATATTTTTCTACACTGTTAGGATTTGGGTGCTTCTAGAAAATATGAGGGTATATTGATAGCTCCAGGTTAGAAAGTAAATGTTCTACATCCAAATTAATATTATTTCTTATGGAAAAGATGAAAGGGAAAGGCATGGCTTAGTTGTATATATTGCTGGGATGATGTAAAACTCATTTATATAACTTGCTACGGAACACACAAAGGAAATTAACATAGTAATGATATAAGTGTTTTGACTTTGTACAATTTAAAATGTGATAGTGTATTAGGAGGCTTGTGTAAACATGTAGTTTTTTTAGATCAGCACTCTATGCTTGTCTGGCATTGGTCAGCAGGTCTATACTGGTCTATATTACTTCAGGGAAAGATGTATTCAGAGAATACATCTTCATCATTCACCAGCTACTGAAATGAACTTCAGCAAACCCCAGAAAATTTCCCATGGTTCAGAAACACTTGGCCATCCTCTCAACTTTCCTCTTTTCTCCTCTGTAGTGTGACGTCAGAGTTGGTATATATGGGGGGTGTGGGGGTGAAACCCCTCACTTGGGTGGATTTGATTTAGTGCTCTTTGTGTTCCATACGTTTGTGGGCTAATGTTTCCAAGCTGTGGGATAAATTTCTCGGTTCATTGAAGTTAACTTTGGCAGCTGGTGAGTGACGAAGACATATTCGCTGAAATAATATAGACCCCAGTCTATACTTGTCTGATCAATGTCATGGGATCTTTGGCAGCCAACTAGGCTCTCAGCAACTCATGCTAATAAGGCATTGTTTTGACATATCATCTGAAGGAAGGACTGAACTTCAGAATTCATTATGATGCACAATAGCATCAGTCATCAGGCACAAATCAAAGCAACTGTTCTGGGTATAGAACCCACAGCATTCTGAGCTTCCTGTAGAGATCAGATGTAGACTGCTGTAATGTCGAGAAAATTATAAACAGACCACATTGCAATGCAGGAATAAAAAAGGCAAGAAAGGAAAGGAAATGATAAAAAAACTGTTTTAGTGAAACCAACACATGGACAGATTTCATGTAACTACAAGAAACGTATTTCTGTATTCTGTGTTAATAGTCAATCTGATGGTACTTTTGTTTTGTTTTTTTTGTTTGTTTTGTTTTTTTTGTTTGTTTTTTTTTATTACAACACTGATGAAAATCAAAAACAGACATCATGGGAATGAAAACAATAATGCCAAAACAGCTAAATGTGAGGACACTGGTAATATGTCACACTTTATACTATTGTGAACTATTTTAATTGTTGTTACTGTAATCTAAACAGCTCTGCATTATTTACACATACACACAAATATATATATATATATATATATATATATATATATATATATATATATATATATATATATATACACATATATATAGAGAGAGAGAGAGAGATTGTGAGCGAGCGATCATACGAGAGAGACAGCTCAGATTTTACAATACAATATTCAGGATGGCAAAATAAAATAACATTATATATTCCTTTATATTTTGGAACATATATTCACTATACATCATAATCTGACAGACATGTTAATGCTCCCATCGGGAGTTCTCCTGTTAAAAACTACTGGCATTACTGAAATGTTTTATAGCTGTAAAATACATGTTAGGGTCAGTACTGGTAGACATACTCAGTTGTAAAAAAGGATACTAATGATTTTATTATAAAGTTAAGGAGAGTGGTGGTGATGCTTCTGAAAAAGCAGCCAGCCTAATGTTGGTAAGCTGTTATTGTATGTAATGCAGTGCTTCAATGCAGGGTTAAAGTATCTAAGAACTTGTTTAATATGACCTAATTGTGAAATCATCCGTATTGGCAATATTGTACGGTTCAAGAAATGGCAATAATGAACAATATGTATTGTAAACAGTACTTAATACGAATAATTTCTGCAGCTGTGTCAAGTGACATCAGTACTCATTTGGCACAGCAATAGCATAGGTTTTCTTACTGCCATAAGACTATATTTAAAGATTATATTAAATATTTTCAGTTTATTGACAATGTCTTTAAAGAAATGTGTACTTCTCTCTTACTCACTAAGAACAATGTCAAAATTGTCTTCTGTCCCTTTAAGAATAAAACTAAGTTATGTATAAAACAACTATAAAATATAACACTTTTTGAAGATAATCACTTTTATAAAGGACCAAATCTTCCAAAAGAGCTAATACTAAATCAGTATAAGATGGGGGCAGTGATACACCCACCACCTTACCTTTAATTTGATGAATAATCTTACAAAATGGCCAAACAAATAATACTGATTTTATGAACACATTGTGTTTATTTTTCTGTTACCAGGACACATTTTCTGACCAAGAACTCTCTAAAATAAATTAGCCACATTCCATTAGGCATACCAGAAACAGAAGGAACATATAGCTAATGTACCAGCTAAATAAACTTTCTAGAATGAAACTGACATGTATTTCTCTCTCTCTATTGTGTCATGTGGTTTAGGATGAAAATGATTTTATTAACTTCACATTTGTTTTTTGTGCGGTATTTTAGATAGGATTCAGTGGTGGTACTGTGGTAGCGTTGTCGCCTCACAGTCAGACACTGTCCGGTTCGATTCTTAGCTTGAGCATCTTCTGTGTGGAGACATGCGTGAATGGGCGTACCTTTGTTGAAGGTTGTGCATTAGGGCTGGCAACTTGGCACGTAAAAATCAACTACCAATCATTAGCGGACCAGAGTTCTGCTGTGGTGACCCCTAACCAGGAAAAGCCGAAAGACACAACAACATTTTAGATAGGATTCAGAGGAAAGTCTCATTAAACAGTAACTTTAAAAACACAGACCCAAAAAAGCTTAGCTAATTTTCAGTCTTGCAGGATGTCTGAATTCACATATGTCATTTATTCTTCAGGTTTAACCCATGTTGCACACACTGATTCCCAAAAAGCATACACTATTCCATTTACAAACCTCTTGTATATATTTTACACAAACAAGTATCCATGCATTTTAGTTTTCTTTCATAAGGTAGAATTGCAGCTAACTGGTAGATTATTTTTCCAAAACCGGCATTTTGAATTTTGCTTTAATGCACACACCTCTCAACTGTCAAGATTTTTGCAGAAAATCCAGATTTTGGCTTCGTATTTTTGCTGTTTTTCATGTCAGTCACTAAGAATTGATGTTACTAATGACGTATTGAGTTTCAGACTTCATACTCAGAAAATGCATACTAGCACAAATCCTGTTATTCTAGCAACTTTCTAAATTTATAAGAGCAATATTAAAAATGTGCTCCAATTTTATGGCCTTTGTCCCGCCATTATTTTAGGCTTTGCCCTGATTTCTTGTTCTAAGAAGTTGAAAAATATTCTGTAGCATCAGTATAGTATGCCTTTCGACTTCAAAAATGCCACTCAAGCAATTATAACATTTATAAGCCAATAAATGCATACTCTGAATGGTTAAGAAAATATGGTAAACATTAGCTATATAGAGACATAATTTACAGGCATCACATTTATATGTGCCTAGCTGATGTTTATTCACCTTCAGGTTCCTGTTATCAGAACTTTCATACATCTCTTAAATTTTTGGCTTTTTTTTGTAAACAATCAAAAGTGGGATCAGCAAACATATTTAAGGTTGAAAGTAACATCTTAAACATATTCCAATATTCACAAAAACATTCTTATTGAGCAGTACCCCATCCCCTACCTCTCATAAACCTGAGTCCAACTTGACATTGGTATGTCCTAACCAGTATGTGAAAGGAGAAATACACAAGTCTCGTTAGATATCCAAATCCCAGAATAACAACAAATAAAATCGATATCACAAAGACATGAATGGCAATGTTCAGAAATTTAATCAAAGAACATGGAAAAAACAGAAAATAATAAAAACAGGAATAAGCACTTTCAGAATGAATCCTTCATCAGATCATCATTCATAAAAACCTCTGTATATTTAAAATGAGTTTAATCCAATGAAAAATGAAATTTCGTACTCCACCCTCCCAAAGACATCCTCAATGGGGGAACAGATCAGCAAATCAAAAATGATTCTGAGTCTACACCCTCTCAAAATCGGCTTCAATGGAAAGCAGCCATTTATACCAGTTGCCTGATTTTAAGAGGGTGTAGGCTCAGATCTCATTTTTGATTGTCTGATCTGTTCCTCCATTGAGGATGTCTTTGTGAGGGTGGAGTACGAAATTTTGTTTTTCATTGGATAAAATTGATTTTAAATATACATAGTGTATTTGCTGTTTCTATATAGGAGACCAAGTTTCATGTGGGATTTTTTAATGGTTTGAGCTATATAAATGTCAGATTTCAAGTTATTGTCAATTACAACTCATAGCAATTTGGTTTGTATTGTTGAGGTGATTATAGTTTTATTTTTGTATAAGATGTGGAAGGTTGGGGACGGTAAGATAGTCCTGGTTGGGCAGAAGGAGTAGAAGTCTTGTTTTATTGGGATTTAGAATGAGTTGGGAGTTGGACAGCCAAGTTTCAACAGATAAGAAGAAATCTTGGGTAATGGCCTGAAGGTCTTTGAGGGAGGGGGCTGAGCAGATTATTGTAGAGTCATTGCAATACTGAATTACTGAGGCATGGGGTGAAGCAGAATGGAGTTGATTGGTGAAGAGAGAGAATAGAAGGGGACCATGGAAGGAGCCCTGTGGGACCGCTAAGATGACTGAGAGAAGGGGTGAAAGGTGTTATTGCCAGCGGATGGCCTGCTGACGCCCTGCTAGGTAACCTTAGAAGAAAGTAATAGTGGGGTTTTTGAGGTTTAGGGTAGAGAGAACACTGATGAGTTTGCTGTGGTTGACCATGTCAAAGGCCTTGGACAGATCCAGGAATATAGCTGGTACAAAGTGACCATTATTTCTATGCTTGTTAACTGTGTTTATAAAGGACTTTAGGGCTGTGGTGGTGCTGAGAGAGGGACAAAAACCATGCTGGGTATGAGAACGGAGTTTATGTGTAAGGAGGTAGTCCATAAGTTGGGTGTGTAGTTATTAAAACAAGCAGAGTCATTTTTCCTGGCCAAAATTCTCATCAACAGTATGAATAACAATGCAGATCTCCACTGTAGTGGGACTAATCAAGTAAACAAAGGTAATTAAATAAAGGTATAAATTGTATTTGTTTCTTTGTGCTTTATCTGTATTTTATTTTATACCTGAAGACTGAATAAAGCCAAATAAATTAAAACACACACACACACACACACACACACACACACACACACACACACACACACAGTTACTGAATGTGTAGTCATGTGACAGACAGCTTTCATCAGTTTATGTTACGGAGTGTATTACACAGTCAATCGGATGCTATCACAATCATTAATGCATTCCATGAAGATTCAAGGTTGACGTCGAAAAAGAAGAAAAATGAAAGCCTGCTAAAACCTGAAAGGATCCATTTCTAAATCAGAAAGTCCCTACCATTTTGCACATCTGGTGCACAGACCTATTGTACTTTATGACCATGTCTACATAAACTGAGGTCATTCAAATGATACGGAAGAAACACTTGCTATAAATGAAAGAATATGGACAACATCCTAACCTCTGATATGGAAGGATGGCTATGGTTTTGAATTTTAACACTGAGAGAGTAAAACAGTTAATTTATTAAGTCAACAACTACTGTTAGGGAATGCCACAACCATTTCTCCTAAATTTTATCAAGTTCCAACTCAGTGAGGATACAGCTGCCCATTTCAAGTCATCATTAACTCAACCCAGTGGAAAGAGTAAGTGTTTTTGGCAGGAAGAATGTACTGTTGTGCATGTGTTTGGGGGTGGGGGGTTCTCTCCCACCACACACTTTAACATTAATATACCAACTTCATAGTTAGACAACCATGTGGAAAGGTAAAAACACCAGAGACAGCAAATCATTTTTGGCCCACATCGACTTGTCTGTCTGTGACTTTCTGGGAGAAGTCCAAGACCCAGTTTTCAAATTTGTACAGCATCTTTTCATAAACTATTTCTCTCTCTTATCAAATACTACTACTACCTCTATTTCTGTTACACAGTAGGTGGTTATCGATACTCCTAATGAACCATGTTGCTTACATCAAATATAACCATCTGCTTGGTAATTAGCACTTATTACTTGTATTTGTTTATACAGTGCTACAATGTCATGTAACTCCTAGGTTTGCCTGAAAATAATCAGTTTGGAGCAGCCATTAATTAAAAAAATAAAGAAAAATGTTTAAAATAAGCAAATAAGTGAATAACAAAATAATTTATCATCTGAAACCTTGTCCACGGAGTACTCACCAACTAGAAGGTCCTTACCAGAACAGGCCTTATTGCCAAAACTACAGATCCCAAAGAAGGGTTAATTTGTAACACAATAGCAATGCCTAAAACCATGTTAATTAGAAGTACAGAACCAGTGGACATATACACCTACTTCTGCACTTATAATTGCTAAACATTTCCTCTGAGTATCCATTTGTCCCACATCACCAGGATAAGAGACTGTCATGGCGGTGAAACATGCCAAGTAGCTTTAAATTATTATTTTTTTTTTTTTTGTGCTTTTGGTCCCATTCTTTCCTCCCTGAAGTATATACTCAACCCGTGGAAAATCTGTTTTTGCAGAAATTAGTGGAGTGGGGGTGGGTTTCAACCCAGTCTAACTTTTACAATGTCATGGACTGCAGCAATAGGTCACAACAGCAATCATTGTTTTGACATATCATCTGAAGGAAGGACTGAACTTCAGAATTCATTACGCTGCACAACATCATCAGTCATCAGGTACAAATCAGAGCAACTGTTCTGGGTATAGAACCTACAGCATTCTGAACTTCCTGTAGAGATCAGATGTAGACTGCAGTAATGTCGAGAAAATTATAAACAGACTTCACATTGCAATGCAGGAATAAAAAAGGCAAGAAAGGAAAGGAAATGATAAAAAAAAACTGTTTTAGTGAAACCAACACATGGACAGATTTCATGTAAGTACAAGAAACGTATTTCTGTATTCTGTGTTACTAGTCAATCTGATGGTACTTTTGTTTTTTTTTTTTTTTTTGTTTGTTTTTTATTACAATACTGATGAAAATCAAAAACAGACATCATGGGAAAGAAAACAATGAAAACAATAATGCCAAAACAGATAAATGTGAGGACACTGGTAATATGTCACACTTTATACTATTGTGAACTATTTTAATTTTTATTACTGTAATCTAAGCAGCTTTGCATTATTTACACACACACACACACACACACACACACACATATATATATATATATATATATATATATATATATATATATATATATATATAGATAGATATACAGAGAGAGAGATTGTGAGCGAGCAATCATATGAGAGAGGCAGCTCAGATTTTACAATACAATATTCAGGATGGCAAAATAAAATAACATTATATATTCCTTTATATTTTGGAACATATATTCACTATACATCATAATCTGACAGACATTTTAATGCTCCCATTGGGAGTTCTCCTGTTAAAAACTACTGGCATTACCGAAATGTTTTATAGCTGTAAAATACATGTTAGGGTCAGTACTGATAGACATACTCAGTTGTAGAAAAGGATACTAATGATTTTATTATAAAGTTAAGGAGAGTGGTGGTGATGCTTCTGGAAAAAGCAGCCAGCCTAATGTTGGTAAGCTGTTATTGTATGTAATGCAGTGCTTCAATGCAGGGTTAAAGTATCTAAGAACTTGTTTAATATGACCTAATTGTGAAATCATCCGTATTGGCAATATTGTACGGTTCAAGAAATGGCAATAATGAACAATATGTATTGTAAACAGTACTTAATACTAATAATTTCTGCAGCTGTGTCAAGTGACATCAGTACTCATTTGGCACAGCAATAGCATAGGTTTTCTTACTGCCATAAGACTATATTTAAAGATTATATTAAATATTTTCAGTTTATTGACAATGTCTTTAAAGAAATATGTACTTCTCTCTTACTCACTAAGAAAAATGTCAAAATTGTCTTCTGTCCCTTTAAGAATAAAACTAAGTTATGTATAAAACAACTATAAAATATAGCACTTTTTGAAGATAATCACTTTTATAAAGGACCAAATCTTCCAAAAGAGCTAATACTAAATCAGTATAAGATGGGGGCAATGATACACCCACCACCTTACCTTTAATTTGATGAATAATCTTATAAAATGGCCAAACAAATAATACTGATTTTATGAACAGATTTTGTTTATTTTTCTGTTACCAGGACACATTTTCTGACCAATAACTCTCTAAAATAAATTAGCCACATTCCATTAGGCATACCAGAAACAGAAGGAACGTATAGCTAATGTACCAGCTAAATAAACTTTCTAGAATGAAACTGATATGTATTTCTCTCTCTCTATTGTGTCATGTGGTTTAGGATGAAAATGATTTTATTAACTTCACATTTGTTTTTTATGTGGTAGTTTAGATAGAACTCGGTGGTGGTGCTGTGGTAGCATTGTCACCTCACAGTCAGACGCTGTCCAGTTCGATTCTCAGCTAGAGCGTCTTCTGCATGGAGACATTAGTGAATGGGTGTACCTTCGTTGAAGGTTGTGTGTTAGGGCTGGTAACTTGGCACGTAAAAATCAACTACCAATCATTAGTGGACCGGAGTTCCGCTGTGGTGACCCCTAACCGGGAAAAATCAAAAGACACAACAACATTTTAGATAGGATTCAGAGGAAAGTCTCATTAAACAGTAAGTTTAAAAACACAGACCCAAAAAAGCTTAGCTAATTTTCAGTCTTGCAGGATGTCTGAATTCACATATGTCATTTATTCTTCAGGTTTAACCCATGTTGCACACACTGATTCCCAAAAAAGCATACACTATTCCATTTACAAACCTCTTGTATATATTTTACACAAACAAGTATCCATGCATTTTAGTTTTCTCCATTCCCCTCTTTCATAAGGTAGAATTGTAGCTAAGTGGTAGATTATTTTTCCAAAACTGGCATTTTGAATTTTGCTTTAATGCACACACCTCTCAACTGTCAAGATTTTTGCAGAAAATCCAGATTTTGGCTTCATATTTTTGGTGTTTTTCATGTCAGTCACTAAGAATTGATGTTACTAATCACATATTGAGTTTCAGACTTCATACTCAGAAAATGCATACTAGCACAAATCCTGTTATTCTAGCAACTTTCTAAATTTATAACAGCAATATTAAAAATGTGCTCCAATTTTATGGCCTTTGTCCCACCATTATTTTAGGCTTTGTCCTGCTTTCTTGTGCTAAGAAGTAGAGAAATATTCTGTAGCATCTGGTACTCGTCTGTCACAAATCACTCCTGACACTCTTCTCCACCCACTCCATCCTGTCTGTACTCTCTTCTTCACCTCTCTTCCACACTCACCGTTACTCTGAACTGTTGATCCCAAGTATTTAAACTCACCCACCTTTGCCACCTCTACTCCTTGCATCCTCACCATTCCTCTATCCTCCCTCTCATTCACACACATATATTCTGCCTTAGTCTTGCTGACCTTCATTCCTCTTCTATCTAGAGCATATCTCCACCTCTCCAGGGTCTCCCCCACCTGTTCCCTACTCTCACTACAGATCACAATGTCATCTGCAAACATCAAAGTCCACGGGGACTCCTGTCTGATCTCGTCTGTCAGCCTGTCCATCACCATTGCAAATAAGAAAGGGCTCAGAGCTGATCCTTGATGTAATCCCACGTCCACCTTAAATGCATCCATCACTCCCACCGCAGACCTCACTGCTGTCACACTACCCTCGTACAGATCCTGTACCACTGTTACATGCTTCTCTGACACTCCCGACTTCCTCATACAATACCACAACTACTCTCTAGGAACCCTGTCATATGTTTTCTCTAAGTCCAGAAAGACACAATGCAATTCCTTCTGACCTTCTCTGTACTTCTCCATCAACACTCTCAGAGCAAACATCGCATCTGTAGTGCTCTTTCCTGGCATGAAACCATACTGTTGATAACTAATCATCACCTCCCTTCTTAACCTAGCTTCCACTACTCTTTCCCATAACCTCATGCTGTGACTGAACAGTTTAATCCCTCTGTAGTTACTACAGCTCTGCACATCACCCTTATTCTTAAAAATCGGTACCAAAACACTTTTTCTCCATTCCTCAGGCATCCTCTCACTTTACAAGATTTCAGAGTTGTAAATAATCTATTACAAATATATTGATGATTCCTTAAAAAATGTTAAGGTGTACCTATTTATTTAAGAAGAGAATGATACCTTGCTGTACTAGTGAGGGCATATTTTTTAATGAGCTACTGAATGTAGTATAGAAAAGGGATAAGATAAGCCAAGTCAGAGAGTGTTTGTCCTCTATAAACAAGGACATATTGGCCAGAGCAGCAGCTCTGTGAGAGCAAAGTTGTAGAACTTGTTTCTGTCAGTGAAGCAAGCCATGGGAAGATAAACTAGACATTGTGCCTGGCAGATGTATCCAGAGAGACCTACCAGTTCCAAAAATCTATCATTAAACTGAGCTTTCCTTTCATGTCAGAGGTCACACTGTTGGCCACATGCTTCTAATTACAGCAGGCTTTTTCCAGCAGTATAAGACTGAGCTCACAGCACTTTCTGTGTTTTTGGTTAAACCACAATATTTTGTTTTTGCTTGGAAGAACTTGCATTTATTGCCATACGTATATAATAAACTGCTTTTTAAAACAGTTGTGGACTCAGGTGATTTAATCTCTGGTGTGCTTCTGGCTATCAGGTAAAGTCTACTAGGTAAAGCATTTGTTTCACAAACTGATACAGGAGCACAAGACGAGCATATGAGTCGATTTGTATCAAAACGTATGCAAGAAGCAGTTGCAGGTACCATAATGATATCTGCAGTACATACACTACTAGAAGCCAAATGTATTAACAACAACACTGGTAATTAAAGCTCTGCAGTAGCTCTGCCTTTGACAACACATGGGCTAATGTGCAATCCCTCAGTTAAAGAAGCCAATGTCTGAGCTTCTACACACCATCCTGTCAGAAAGGCATTAAAGACTCACAACATATACAGGGCATAAGAATGAACCAATGTTGCAGGTATCAGGCTGGTCATGTCCTACTGTATTAGAGCAAACTGTCAGTGTGTGTGTGTGTGTGTGTGTGTGTGTGTGTGTGTGTGTGTGTGTGTGTGTGTGTGTGTGTGTGTGTGTGTGCATTCATGCATGTGTGTGTGTGTGTGTGTGTGTGTGTGTGTGTGTGTGTGTGTGTGTGTGTGTGTGTGTGTGTGTGTGTGTGTGTGTGTGTATGTGTGCGCTTGCATGCACACAGGGGAAATACATTGCTGTACAAATGTGCTGTGTCAATGAACAGATGGTTTCAGTTTTTAATGTGATTAGTTTGGCACTAGTCCTTCTTGCTCTACAATCTGCATGCACATATTTAAGTGAAATGTGCTGGAAAATAACAGATACCTTTACCAGGATGTGAATCTATTTAGACGTCAGGATCTGAATCTGTGTAGAAGTCTATCTTTTTTCAAACATTAATTTTATAAAGCTAATTATTTCTGCATTGTTTTTATTGCCACTGACAGTAACAACTTCCCTTTAGGTTGTGAATGTCACTAAGATAGAGTAGTGGGTAACTGCCGCACACCCTGAATCATAACTCAAACAATTTCAATAAAGCTACAACTAGAAGAATATTATATGGTCAATTTCTTCAAAGATTGATAAAAAAAGATATAAAAAACATAGGATCCTGGGGAATTGAGGCACAGGCATGGTGTATGATATGATATGATATAATACCATATTATAGTATATAATTCAGTCAACTATATAGGAGAGTATTAACTTCTGTCCTGCAGTTTATTATGTACAAATGAAATTAAAGTCAAGTTCCTCCAAGCAAGATTAAAGTCCTAGTCCTATGGATTAACTAGAAGCACAGCAAGTACCATTAACTCATTCAGCATACTCATTGCAGCAGAGGAAGTACAAACATTGCAGGTGTTTAACTTTAAAAGGTTCACACCAGCAAACTAAAATCAAAAATTATATTTCCACCTTATTGGGAACAGAATCTATATTGCAAAAATGTTGATATTATTCAAAAGCAAATATATATATATATATATATATATATATATATATATATATATATATGGGTCTACTTCAGAAGATCGACAGACCATTTGAGCGACATTCATTTGGTTGACAGCTCATTTGGTATTCAAGGTACTTAACAGGGATTTGCCCCCCTCCCCAATGTTGTGTGACCCTGGAGTTGATATATATAGTTAGGGGTTATAGGAGCATGAAAATACAAAACAAACTACACATTTTACATTTGCTTACTGACACATAAAATCCTCAAGAATCCCCCACCACCCTGTAAGTCACAAAATGCAGGTAGCCTAAATTCCCATAATAGTGGAGGAAATAAACTGTTCCTCTACCTTCCCTGATAAATCATGGTTAAAGCCTTGCGTATTGTCACACCTTATGGTTGAATCACACTTCTCACTGAGCATCCACGATGATGTCATACTTTTAGCCACACCTTCAGCATCCTACTGTGGACATCTAATAAGGTGTTGAACTCTAAATTTTCTGAACAAATTTAAGAAATGTATTTGCCATTTGTTAATGATGTACACAGTGCTTTGTATTTTCCCAAAACAGTGTAAGGATCATGGATAAACATTCAGCAAAATATAAAGAATATTACTAAGCTGATACCTTGAAATCTTAATGCTCACCTAGCTGATCTCACACTGACCACTCCTTATGCAACTCCACCTTTTCAAAACATTGCATATATTCAACTTTTTAATCATTACAGCTGGAATGAGATCTCTGCTTACTTCTGTTGTAAATTATTTGTTTTTCTTTTTCTGTCCTTCCACCTTTTAATGTTTTATCTTATTAACTATATAAATACTACTGGATGCTACCTCCGGACATATTTTGCAGCCATTGTCTTTTACTATACTAGTGGACTTAATCTGCTCTTTATGTAAACTGGTACAAATATGTTTAAGCATTTTCCTGCCTATGACGTTTGGCCCAGGTCATGGCTGAAAAGGGACCACATATCTGTTTACTTACATGGTTAACACATGGAAAATAAATAAATACTTAAGTAAGTGAATAATAAATAAAGGAAAAAACTATTAAACTAGAGCTGAACACATAGGATCAAGTTAAAAAGCATGTGACAAGCTGGAGGTAATCCATATAAACACACACACACACACACACACACACACACACACACACACACACACACACACACACACACACACACACACACACACACACATATAAACACACACACACACACACACACACACACACACACACACACACACACACACACACACACACACACACACACACACACACACACACACACACACACACACACACACACACACACACACACACACACACACACATGCACAGGCTAAAGAAATATCCACTTGTACCACTTAGGTAAGCAATGTCATTCAAAGACAAAGTTATGCATGTCTTCCGTAAATTCATCCAACTCACTTTAAGGGCAATATCATTCACTACCTTTGCTGTGAGGAGTAGTTTAAGATTTACACTTTGAAGATTGCCCCCTAAAAAACATGTTAACTCAGAGTTCATAGTTACTCACTAGTCCTGCAGTCCAGAGACAATTAATGAGCCTAGCCCTAAATTCCCAATTGCCCCAAAGTGTTGTCTAATTAAGTGACTTGCTCAAGGTCACACAGTAGGCAAATGCACCATGAGGGAAACAGACCCTGTATCATAGGAAGTAGCTCTTTAACAGCTCACAACCTTAATCTTCAGGCTTCACAGAGGTTTTGGCAATTTCTAGAAAGCTGAAATAGTCAGGTATCAGAACCTTCTTCCAGAATTTATCACTGAATGGCTTAAGCTTAGATATTATTATTATTTTGTTTTAATTATTTTTGGATGTAAACATTACTTTGGTTGTTGCAGATAGGCTGTTGCATACCACTTGCTAGAAAAGCCTACTTTTGTAAACAAGTATTTACATTTTATTAGCCAACATCCAGCATTAACAAAATGTAATATTAAGGCAGCTAAAATGTGTTCTAAGTGCTTTCACCACCTTCCTGGTGTCTTCCTCAGACCATAATAGCAATAATCATACTTATCCACATTTAAATACAATTTCACTTACATTTCGTAAATTAGATATACATGCTGCTTGCTGCTAGTAGCACCAATCCCTCACTTCCATTATAAGCAGGCGCATGCTCCCTAATGCAGCACATGAGTCTACTGTTCAATTACTTGCAACTATAAAAATAACTATACATATATATAAATGTAAAACTACACTAATATATAAAAAACTTGTTATATTATTACAATAAGATTTCTCATTTATATACATATATAAACAAATGCATGCTCTCTGACGCAGCACGTCACTCATCTGACAAACCCTAAGTAAAAAAGTCAGCTCAAATCACAGTTCAGAGCACATATATATATATATATATATATATATATATATATATATATATATATATGCATCTTGCATATAAATCTTCTGTTCAAAGTAGCTAGGCATGTTAATAAATTTAAAATTAAAATTGAAACTACACTGATATATAAAACCTCATATATTATTATAATGTTTTTCATACATGTACATGTATATACAACTTATTAAGCATATAAATGCAGAAAAGTAGATACATAAATCATATAACAAATAAAGCATATAAAGTATATATATATATATATATATATATATATATATATATATATATATATATATTAGACACTTCTACAATGTTCTGTTAATTTCTTACCCCTCTAGATTCCAGGATAAGCTTAACTGAAACTTTCGTATTTAATCCATATCTTTTATCTGCCCTCAGTCTGAGGATCCATTTAAGCTCCCTGCTCTCCACCTTATTCTTAATAAGATAGAGTAAAAGTACATGTCAACAGTATTATGGCAAGAAACTCTGTTAGTGCTTTATCCAAAGATGACCTGACCAATAACATGATACATAGATTTAGTTTCATGGTTATCGATAGGGTAGACTTGGGTGATAGAATGGGAGATATTAAGAATAAGGTGGAGAGCAGGGAGCAAAAATAGATCCTCAGACTGAGGGCAGATAAGGGATATGGCTTAAAGACGAAAATTTCAGTTAAGCCTATCCTGGAATCTAGAGGGGTTAGAAATTAATGGAACACTGTAGAAGTGTTTAGTGTATATATATATATATATATATATATATATATATATATATATATATATATATATATATACTCTGAACTGTGATTTGAACTGTCTTTTTTACTTAGTGTTTGTCAGCTGAGTGACGTGTGCTGCATCAGGGAGCATGAGTTTGTTACATATGTAAAGAAATGAGAAATCTTATAATAATATAAGAAGTTTTTTATATATTAGTGTAGTTTTTAATTTATAAATATCTATAGTTATTTTTATAGTTGCAAGTAACTGAACAGTAGACTCATATGCAAGCTGCATACATATATGTGTTCTGAACTGCTATTCTGAACTGTTCTTTTAAGATATTTAGAATATGTTAGCTGAGTGACATATGCTGCATTAGGGAGCTTGCAAGTCCTAAGTTGGAAGTGAAGGATTGGTGCTACCAGAAGCATCATGTGTATCTAATTTACAAAATGTAAGTGAAATTGTATTTAAATGTGGATAAATATGAATATTGCTATTATGGTCTGAGAAGCCACCAGGAAGGTGGTGAAAGCGCTTACCTTGTTTGAATATAATAAATTGCATGTTTTTAGAGCCGTATGTCATGCAACCATTTTATTTCTTTTGTTTTTGCAAACTTGAAAAGTATTTTAGGAATGAAACGATTAAAGAGAAACATCTGTTTCTTTGAACAAACCGTGCATCTATGGCTGCCATGGTTGTTGCGTGTTGTACATAGCTATACATAGGCTTCATGAAAATATGCCGGCAATTTAAAATAGAGACAATAACAATGCTATCTTCAAAAACAAATTAGTTTATAATAACTTTAAGAACTTTGTCTTCTTTGTAGCTGGCAGTGTGTGCAACAAATTTTAGAAAGGGTGAGTATTAAAAGATTGGATTTAAGTAACTATAATTAGCAGTTATGGTTAGCTGCGAATAGTTTCCCCGGTTTTAATGATACAATCAACACATATATTTTTTAAACTATCGCATGCTATTTAAGTTTTATTTGTTTTGTTTATTCTTTTTTGATAAGTCATTTTATAAGTTTTAAGTCATTTGATCTTCAAATATTTATATAATTGTGTAGTGCTTGGAGTTTATACTACTTGGCTGAATTTCTGGTGATAACAGAACATCATAACTCAGTTTTTTGAATAGCTGATTGACTTGAAGTGTCTTTGGTTTTAGATTTTGTGCATTTCTTGCACTCTATGAATTGTGTTTTTAGTGTTAGTTAATATTGTTTTTAAAATCTGCAGGAAGCCAATGAGTCATGTTCATCTCATTTTTGGAATGGTTTATAAAGCTTTAGATCTTAGTTTCTACCTGTTGATAACTGTTCCATCTGAATAACTCCCTCCTCTCACCTCTTCCTTGAAAGCTATGTCCAGTACCACAACTGTTACTAGATAAACCAAACAGAACCAATTAAAATATCTCCTGTTGTGGACCAAAGTGCTTAAGTTAGAATACTGGGCCTTTGTCGTAGTAAAATTTGGTGCAGGAAAGGTTAATAATAGCATGTTTGAATAAGTTAGAAGCTGCATCAGCTTACTCATGCACTTCTTTATAGGATTAATCTTTTCTGTATTCTTCATCTTCCTACCATCCACTTAAAGGCATATGGAGTTAGAATCAGAGTTTCAGAAATCAGACTAGAGCTGTTACATTCATTTTATCTTAATCATCTAAATAAAAGAAATATTTATCACATCATGAGAACACTGACTTATTTTCAATAACAAAGCAAACTATTTCCCCCTTATTCTACAGTGTGCCACTCTGCTGATTTTTTTTCTTTGATGTAGCTGTGATGTCATGATTGTTAAATGTGATGAAACTCTGATATTATTGAAAGAGATGTCCTTGTTTATGAGTTGTCTAACACCAAAAGCTTCATTAGACAGATCTCATACTTATGACATTTGTCCCTACAAAGGAACCCCAAAGAAGTCTACGTAATGATGCCAGTGAAACAAATAAAAAGCTGGTCAGGAGCTAGCCCATATGTAGGAAAGAGTAGAAGAAAGTGAATCATTTGTGCATGACATACTTAAGGATGTCACATTCTCCCCTAACAGCAAGAAGTTACATTTAAATCATCCATTTCAAGGCAGGCCTCACAAACTCCTCTTTCTTTTATATTCAGGCTTTCATTTCATTACTCTAGATTTCTGGATTGTGCAGTTTCTTCCATCTTTAATTACTCAAGTAAAAGCACCTGACATGTTTAATAAGGACTTGAAAGTGTTAAGTCATCTAAAGACCCTGTATAGTTCCATAAACATATTAGTGATATGTTTACTTGGTGGAAGGGGGACATCTCTCTCTATTCGTTGAAATTAACATTGACTTCTAAAAAATAAACATTTTCTTCTTTTTCCAAGATAGTAGGACTTCAGCAGTGCTATGCTTAGTATTTGTGGGTGACGTCCCCAGCTTTAAGGGTACAGGGGGCACAGCACCCTATAAAAACAATTTTCTTCATTTTACTTGTGTTCCATGGTTGAAATCTCAATTAGGGAATGTCAGTGTAATATAGAAATGGTACTGTTGTTGTCAACTGAATACAGAATCGCTAAATGCCATAGTCAGTGAGTTGTGGTTCATGGATATTTGAGCCAGTAGTACTGCACCAGCTATTTTTCAGTTTTTAGAGTGATGATGGTGACTGTAGCAGAAATGTTTTTTATGCATACCATATCTTATTAAAAGCAGACACAATGTGCTATAGGTAGTGAAGTGAATGTGAGTAACTTTGTATGGGCATGAGCTTGTCTGCCACACATCTCAAAAACACAGGTACCGAAAGAAGGCATCCTTAGAGTTAAGATTTTTCTGGAAAGGCTAGCAGCTGTGCTTAATACCAGCAATTCTCTGCATTACAGTAAAACTGTCATGTTCATACTTTGTGAGCATAGCATTGTGCAAACATTCTATGACAGTGGCAGGGTAATTTTGAGGAATGCTGGCTTATCCACAGTCTTTGTGAATGCATGTCCACTTCTCTCTGACTGTTTCCCCTGAAAAACTCGAAACATTTTTGTAAACACCTACTTGGTGGTGGCCAGCTAAGATGCACAGTAGCAATATAACTGATGGTTGACAAGAATGAAATTCTTGCTGCTAGTAAAGCAAAAGTTATTTGTCTATTTTAATGCTAGGGACCTTTAATATTATACTAGTTAAAAGGTTCTATTTTAATTAGGTGAGTTTGCATATTGAAGCGATAGCCATGTTAACAATCAGCTGAGACTATCATTCTATCACTTTGTCTGTTAGTTCAAGCAGATGCTATGGGGTTTACAATCAGAATAAAAACTTGACACCAGGGAAGAAAGACAGTCTATTTCTGTAAAGTAATAATATAGACAGCTTTATGAATAGTGAAGTGAAGTCTTATAGCTTAAGGGCCTGTTTGTTTAATATAATTTCGGATCCATTACAACTCATTAGGTTTGCATTTATCACTGACTGTGCAACCAATGATCTTGGATGAAATATCACCAACTGCATTTCTGGATGGGTAAAGGAGCTCAGTTCCAGCTCTCCCATCTTAGTGGGATGGCTTAGAAACTGCACATCTACTGTACTTTATCCCAGTGCAGTTTGGTTATTCTCTTTTATCATTCTGACTATTTATGCATGTGATTTTGTGTAATTCTTATGTTCTATGTTGTTCTATGTTGAGTTTCTCACTTGATGTTGCCAACAATAAAATATCATATACTTACATTGGCAGACACATTTCAATCAGTACTGTGGGCTGACATGCTATCATGAAATGAAGTATTCTGTGTACACATACAGTATATGCTCACTACACTGTGAAGCACAGTTCTGTCAGTCCTGAATTTACAAATGTATGAAAACTATTTTCAGTCTCTACACAATAGCAGTGAAGTGTGAAACTAGCTGTTAGACTTTTAAAGCAATATCCGTGTACCCTCCTGCCACACCTGCATATAGTATATACTAACTTTCTGAGCCTGCTATTGTAGTATGAACCTGTAATTCTAGTTGTGTGAAAGAAGGATGAAAAGATGATGAGATTAAGATATGTTAGAGCAGGGTGACTAATCCTTCATACCTTAGTTTGAGACTTACCATACAGTCACCATTCTCACGGTTATTAATCTCAGCATTCTGAAGACTGAAATTACTTTCCTCAGAACTACAACAGTGACCACATATATAAACTAACTGTATTATTAAAGCCATTTTTAATATGTGGTTTGCTATTAATGATATTGACAATGGTTGTAATGCACATATGCACATCAATGCGTACCATGGCACATGAATGCATTCAGGTGCTGCAATCTTCATGCCACTCTTTCTCAAGTCATGTTAGCATGGAATGCTGTCACTCATGAGGATGGCCTTTATTGTCATGTGGTAACTTTGGACACTGTCTAACCATCCCAAAACAGTATCACAATGACCGACAGATGCAGTCTACCATGCATATATGATGCATAACAGATCCTATCAGTTGCATAACACTATCATGTGCAAGATTCACAAATAGAATTACACTCATGATGATTATCAGCTTCTAGCTATCTCAGGAAAACATACAGAAGACAGAAAATGGGTAAATTAATAGATCACTCACAGACCTGTTAGATGCAGTTGCCAGTGTGCGAGTTGCAGAAAGTTGACCATGGTAGCCCATGAAACCATTCTATTATACTACTGTGGAGGTTTTAGTACATAGGCTGGTTTTATTAAATAAGCATTACAACTGTGAAGATGTGTGCAAAAAGTAAATGCCACCGAGTGAGATAAGTTGCACAAATAGCAGTGTGTGATGTTTTTGATGTGCTTTTGCTGGAATGGAAACAACACACAGAAATACTCACACAGCTGTAATGAGTGTTTCTATGTGTGTGTGTGTGTGTGTGTGTGTGTGTGTGTGTGTGTGTGTGTGTGTGTGTGTGTGTGTGTGTGTGTGCATATATGTGCAAGTGAGTGTACATGCATGTAAGAAGGAGAACTGCAGCAGTGAAATGACTGTATATGTATGCATGCATTATCACTAGCTGTGTAGACTGCGTTTCATGGCAGTGTGTGTGTGTGTGTGTGTGTGTGTGTGTGTGTGTTGATCATAAACCTTTTATCATAGGTGATGTTTCACTGACTGCTTGTACAGTGCTCTCTACATATCAGGAATGTTATAAAGATTTTATCAAGTCAGACCCATGCAAGGCACGTGGTAGAAGGATATGTCCAACGCCACTGAGTTGGCAGCTTCAAACCTGTTAGTGCCATAGAATAGCAATTTAAAGAAAGGTACAGCTGCAACAGTGCCTGCTTAGAGTCCAGATGGCTGCAAGATCATAATGAGGAGAGGTGAATGATAGAAGGAGCTTAGCTGTGGAACAGCTAGACTCCATAACATTCACATAACTAAAAAGTTAGGATCACCTGCAGACTAAACAGTGTACTGCTCTGCCCAAGTTGAGGATAATTTTCACTTAAAGGACTAGGTCTGCTAAATGGAGGGCTTCTTAACAGCCTCAATAACCTCAGAAACCAGTGGTGGAATATGGGATGTTCTGCAGATAAAGCCAAGATCTGAAATGACTGCATTTGTCAGCAAAGTGTAGGAAACACTACTGGACAACACTGGAAAAGTTTCTACTATCACCAGGGACATTGGTGCCTCAAACAATTGTCATGGACCTGAACACCTAAACTGTGCTCTGTTCAATGTGAAAAGATCAACAGGTATGACTGTTGCTCTGTTATTCATAAACTTTGCAATGAGATCCTAAACATTTTCAATGATCTGCCTTTCTTTCCATCCATCCATCCATCCATCCATCCATCCATCCATCCATTCTTCTGCTTGTTCAACCATCCATACATCCACCAGTCAAACATCCATACATCCACCCCTCTCATCATCAGTGCAACATCGTTTTTCAATATATTATTAGTTTTGATGAGAAGCACAGTAGAAGTATGCTAAGGAATCTAAGAGACATATTTTATCTCAGCTGTAGATTCTAAGATATCCAACCCAAATGTAAAGTATTCCCTTGCTAGCATCGATTTAAAATCCTTCCAACCTGTCCTTGATTTTGATTTGTTTTCTATTCACATTTGTGGTAAACCTCAAAATCATTTTGAGAAGGTGAAGTAAATACCTCAACTTGCTTATCTCAACTAAAGAAGCAGTAGTTTTAAACCAAGACCATCCCAAATTAATGAACTCTTAAGCATCTCCTGGAAAATGAGCTAAATAACTCAGAAGGGAACCTCCATTTCAACTGCATCTATCTGTGATTGTATCCATGCAAATATTCCCAAAACGTTAGAACCATAGCTGATAATGGGAACTTAAGTCAACTAATAAACTAAAAACTGTGCCTATAAGCTCAAATCTATCTTCATTGTCACAGATCAATGCAGTTCCTGAATAAGTACAGATTTATCCCAATTTCATCAGCCAGCATTGCAATTCCAATTGGCATTAGTAATGAACAGGCACAATTTTCCACTAATGAAAACAGAGCAGAAATATTTATATTGCAGTTTTACCTTCTGACTTTGTTTTGTTGCAAAATGTATAAAGCAATTAGGTTTACATTTCAGTTAATAAGAAAAATTAAATAGAAGTTGCAAGGAGTGAATTCTCTTAATATTAATGAAGTGACTTTAGCACCTTGCCACAGAAAGAGTTATTTTGTTGAAATAAATAAATAAACAAATAATAGACAAATAATAGGACTAATGGAAACTTTCCATGTCTTCACAGCAGGCAAAAAGCTCTTCTTGGGTATAAAGTAAAAACTGTGTGAATTTAAATGAATAAGTCAGGTAAGAGCATTGTGAGCATGTGTGGGATGGGAGTGTGGGGGAGTTGTTCATGTGTCGAATAAAAAGCAAAAGTATTTTCCTCTTATAAGAAACTAGAAACTGTAAGGATTTACAATATCATAATGAATGCACTTCTCTTCTGTGATGTGTCCGATATGATCAGATTTTTAAAGAACATGAAACACTTTTTGACCAGTGTCAAGGAAAAAAATCATATATTTATCTGTCTGCTAAGTCTGCATGGCATAGGTGTGTGTGTGTGTGTGTGTGTGTGTGTGTGTGTGTGTGTGTGTGTGTGTGTGTGTGTGTGTGTGTGTGTGTGTGTATGTGTGTGTGTAAAAGAGAGAGAGATCATGTGGTACTATAAAAGGGAGAACAGATTTATAGACTGAATGTGTATTATTTTATGTTATGGGTTCATTATCTCTAAACAGTGAAAAAGCTCTGTAAGTCAGAACTATATGCCCTAGAGTACCTATAATTACATATCCTAGAGTACCTATAGTTACATATCCTATAGACAGCTGTTCTATAAGCATCAGAAAATTAGAGTATAGAAATTCGGACAGCTAGACCACAAATAACATTTTCACATTTCTCCTTAAAGTCTCACATTTGTTTATTTTATGTTTAAGCTAAGACATGATTTGTATCCATATGAAAGACAATGCTATGCTGTTTTTTTATATGGTCTGGAAGTGTAATGCTCAGTAATAAGCAACTTACAAATCCTTTCTTTATATAATTAGAAGTTTTGGAAAATCAATTTCATGTATTCATTTGTAGCATGATAAATGTGGCTTCTATCCTAAAAGTTTAGTTATTCATTTGAAGACCTGCCCAGCCTTGAAAATCTGTTTCTGAATACAGGTCTGCACCTCTATGCTGCTCTATGCTCCTAGACCTTTTAAAACAAACCATGTAATTCATTTTCATTTAGAGCCCTCTCTGTATGATTAGTTTCTTTGACTTATTATTAAAGAAATTAAATTAATGAAGCAGATGCCCTTAATAACTCTAATAAAACTACTGCATCTGCAGATTTTCTAGTGCAGTAATGAAGTTCACCCACTGATATTTTTCAGAATTAGCAAAACAGTGAAGCATTCTTTTCTCCTACCTCCCTCCTCTTCTATGAGTTTTGAGACAAAGAAAGTCCCACACAGCATAAAATAAATTGTATGGATAATCCTGAGAAACAGGAAGCTATGAAAGGAGAGCACTACACCATTATTTTTATTTTTTTTTGCAGACCATGAATAAAAGTATCATACTATTATGAGAAGCTAAAAACTGTATGGTTTTGCAATATTCCAGTGACTGGTGTTAAAAGATATATATATATATATATATATATATATATATATATATATATATATATATATATATATATATAGTACAACACACACTAGTTTGGCAGTGCTGTCAAAAGAACAAAACACTCTTGACACAATTAATTTTCTCATGATAAAACAGTATTTCTCATTTCTGTCATATATGGAGGTATTATTTTATTTATTTAACATTTGTTGACCGAGAAAGTCCAACGAGGTTCCACAGATCCTGTTTTCGGCAGAGGCTCAGGGAGAAATGCTCCAGGAGCATGTCTTTAGAATGTGGGAGGAAACAGGAGTGCCCAGAGGAAACTCACGCGAATGCAGGGAGAACATGCAAACTCCACACAGAAGACACCCCAGCTGAGAATCGAACTGGAGAACCTCTTGCTGTGAGGCGACAGCATTAACCACTGCACCACTGTGCCAGTGAACTTAAAATGCTTGTTCTTATAAACCTCATATGTCTCTGGTATGTGCTCCCTAAAAGAGTTTACTGAATAATAACTATGTCATCACAAACAGACTGAGATGTAATAAAAAGGTTTATGAGCTCATATGTAGAGTAAACTACGAAGACAGACAGATAGACAGACGAACAGATACAATGGAGTACTAGTGAAGATGTATTCCTACTAAGCCTAGTCAGAACTCTACCCATTAGCAGGCTATGATGTATTAAAGGCACTACATTTTTATTTAGGACCAAGTTAAGTACTGTAACCTGCTTTTACCTTATTTAGGACCAAGTTATGTTACTTTAAGCTGCTTCTGTCTTAGCAGACCATTATCTTTTGTTCACTACTTTCTTACAAAAGTAGTTTCCCTAAAAGGGAAACAAAAGACCAAACAAATCTAGAGGTGTCACATGTATAAATAAAAAAAATACAATAAGAAAAAAAGTTCACTAGAATGTATAGCTAAACTAAAAAAAAAATCAAACTCAGCATCAAAAGTTTAGGAGAAACACCGTCATAAAAATTAAGGCTTTTTATGAACTTAAGCTAGCTACTCTAATCCAGTAGATATTGCAAATATACCAGTAAACAAATTTAGTGCTAACTTTACCCTATATACCTATCTATACCAAAGCCATATATATCTAAGGACCTAAAACACACTATCACTACAAAAGAACACTCGATAAAAGTATTTTCTAAAAAAAAAAAAAATACATTCTGTATGAGGCCTGGGAACACACCAAGGTGCTTGCTGCTGAATAGCACTAAACATGCACTGGTGCACCCACTCCTACAACTATTCAACCTGAGCTTATAAACTGTCTTTGTCACTGAGGTTTGGCACACAGCAAGTACAATACCTCTGGACTACAGCAATTACAGACCTATTAGTCTGACAGGCCTCATCTGTAAGGCCATGGAAATGGTCATAGTAGAACTGATAAACTACAATATAAAAATTCTTATAAGACTTGACTGCCAGCAGTTTGCTTTATTAAGGCTAGATCCCGTCTAAAGAATCTGGTCATTTTTAAGGGGTAGCACAAGCTGTGGGCAGTGGTCATGCTCTCCATACAGCATACCTTTATCTTGAAAGCATTCAATACTACACCATATGCCAGCATTATAGGCAGGCTAAATGTGCCTCAAATTAATCCCTATGTAGTTAGATGGACAGCTCATTGGTTGAAAGACAGAGGTCACACTGAGATATGGCAGGTGTGTGCTCACAGAGTATGAATGCAACCAGTGGAGAACTACAGTGTTTTGTGCACTGACCTTTGTTATTTAGCATATTCTACTTTGATGTCTAACTAAAAAAAAAAATTAGAAGCTTTAGTTTGACAAATTTGCTGACAGTTATAAGCTGGGTGTTATACTTGAACCACCTTCTGATCTGCAGAAGATGCAAAGTGAACTTATAAATGTTAATAGCTAGTGCACTGAAAATGCGTTAAAACCAAACGCTAAAAAAAAGCAATTGTTCTTGCATTTATAAAACATGCCTTTCAACCAACTTATAGCATAGAAAGTACCCCACTCCAAACTGAAGATGTTGTATGTGACCATGGAACATTAATAGGTAACGCTTTCTCTTTTGATCATCATGTTGCAACAAAACACAGAAAATCATTCTAGCTGGAAAAAAGGACAGTAACAGGTATTTCTACCAGTTACAAAGTCATCCTGACCACTCCACATTCTGCAGTGATCAGCCCCTTCATTGAATTGAAATATCATTTGAGATGTATTTTACTAAACAAATCAAGCAGCTGGAGAGATCCCAAATGTTCTTGACAAAAGAAAAAAAAAATCATGGGACTACCTAGAGGGATTAGAACCCTTGTCCCTGTATTCACTGCCTTTTATATTCCTTAGAGGTGATCTGCACCTTTTTTTCCAGGCCATTAGGGATGTGGAAATCCAAGACCTCTTAGTTAGCCACAAAATCAAACAGTCCAGTGACCTCTAGAACCAGGGATCCTAACCTGCTTAAAAATAAACAAGTTACGATGGAGAGACATATTTATCACTCAACAACTACCCCTCCTCTGGAGCAAACTTTCTCTCCTCATCAAGCAATTCATGAATTAGTTGGATTGTATTCATAAATTCACCACAGGTATGAATTGCCTATTGTTCCTTGAAAAGGGAGGTAAGGACTAAGTCTGGGTACTAGCAAGCTTTAAATAGCTACGTGACCCAGATGCCTTGCACATTCTATGATTCAATGATTCCATGGTGAGCACTTTTCACAACAGTTGCCAGTGGCTTCCATACCCTTTTCTACTCACTATTAATCTGTTTTCCTCCTGGTGTTATCACTAGTGGGTGCAAACACCAAACATGATCCCTTGCTAAGTCAATCATCCCTGGCTGTGTAACTCTGCTGCAGAGAGGAAAGTGTGTGAAGTTGGACCATCAAATAATTGCATACAGATTTATTTTTAAGACCTAATGCAACTTGCACATGTCAGCTGACACTCCTTGGGGGGGGTCAAGTAGTGGCTGAAGTGAGAGCTAATCTGATGTTCTTCTTCGCAATTTCAACAGCTCTTGCAAATGAAATCACCAGTTTAGTCCTGGTCTCAAAACATGTTTGGTATAAAACCCAAACCACTCCAGCATGGAAACACAGGCTCCTCATTCCCACCCCTGGCCCTTGACAACTCTTCCACCAGTGTCCAGCCTTCGTTCATGAACATTTATGCTATTCTTAGTAACAGAATAAGCAATATATTAAAAGCACGCATAGTAGGAAATGAACTTTGCCAAATTAGAAAACAGTAATAAACACCGATTGATATTGTTTGATAAAACCCTTGAAAGGCAGAGGTTGGGGTAATTAAATCTTTCAACTACCCTCCAAAAAGAAAAAAAAAAGAAATAATATTGTAGTAAATGTCTCAGAAAGAACTAAAAATAACTGATAACATGTAGTAGAGCTTAAATGCAATTGCCATCCCCCTCTCTTAAGATATTTCACATGGCAAAGCAAAATAGAGGCACATACATTAGTATTTATACAAACTTTATAAATCAAGGAAGAGGCAAAAAATTAAGCTAACACTTTAAATGACAGCTTTTGAAAGCTTTTGCAATGAATCAGTATGACAGAACCAGACAGAAAGAGCCAAAATCTAACAGTTATTATGAAACAAATGGAAAGTAAGTCAACCTACGCTTCTGATGCTGCAAATATACTACTCAGTTTAGTGGACCCCAAGTATGTAAACCTCATGACTGTTCTGTTCATGTCTAAACAAGAACATGTACAAACATTTATTGCATTCCTCTTGAAATAATATCAATAAATGGATGTTCAGAATACATGGTCGCACTGTGATAAGAGCATGCATTCTTATTGGCTTACACACATTCTACAGTTCACTGAAGAGTAGGAGAAGGTTATCTTATTTCAGGCAAACTAATTTCATGTTGTGTACAAGAAAACAGAAGATGCAATACACCAAATGTTCTGCTGACGATGTGACAACCGCATTTTGTACATGTCAGATGCATGTTTATGAATTCACTTATGAAGAACTGCAGAAGACAAGGCAGAGTCATTAACCCATTTAAGCAATGACCCATGGCTGGGTGTGGGTAATGCTGGATTTACCCACAGTTTCTTAAATAATGTCTTTGTATAATGCCTCTGTGCTGCCCTTCCACGGTTTTTCGGTATCCTGGGGCTTTTTCTGATGTACTGCACATCCGCATGGGACTTGTGTTCCCACACTTACACAGTACCTCAGTACGGTGCAGAGATATGAAAGGCGAAACAAAGATCTCCAGTTTTTTTTTTAATTGAAAATAAAAAAAGAAACCGGGAGACATTTTATGTTTAGGAAAGCCAGGTTAGACAAAATAAAAGGATAATCAGGTAAGTTTCTTTAATTTTGCAGAACATACCTTATTATCCACTTATTTTTGTCTGCAACATCTCCCTTGTTCATTTCCGGTCTTCTGTTTTCTTTTTTTGGGCAAAAAAAAAAAGACAAGTAAAAAAAAATTAGTAGATATACTAATGGGAAAAAGTCCAGATGATCGGGTCTTTTTCTGTTAGTATATTCTCGGATTAACAATGAGCACACTGGTTGGGCTGGCCAATCAGCATGCTCATTTTTGAATATTAATGGCCAGTCATTGTATAATATCCTATAACTTTAAAAATTGGATGACTATATATATATATATATATATATATATATATATATATATATATATATATATATATATAGATATATATATATATATATATATATATATATATATATATATATATATATATATATATATATATATATATATATATATACATATATTAAATTGGAAACTACCTCAAGATATCATATAATATTTGCAGTATTCTTTCAAACAGAATCCAGTTCAGATTTTTAAAGCATTTGTTCCTTAACTTTCAGTGACCAATAAGCCAACTAAAGTGCAGCAAAGTATTTTGAAACTTAGTGTTTCAGTTATTACAAATATACATCTTCCAAGTAAGGACTTTTTGAGGGTTATCAGTGACTCTAGCAAGAACAAAACAGATCTTGTCATATTGGGGCACTTCAATCACAGCTGAATTTCACAGGTGTCTGTCCCCATACTATGGTTCATAGTTTCATATGTACTTACTAAGCTACTGATTCATGCGACAAATAGAACATTTACATGTTGCCCCTATTCACGAGGGATAAAGCTGTTTAACCAAGGGTGACTTTGAGGTCACCCATCATTTCGTCCAGATGACATTTGAATACTGTAAGAGAAGTATTTTCTATATGTGGAGAGGAAGGTGATTGCAACAAAGTAGTTTTCTCCATGACACATACCTATTCCTCCAACATATGCTCTCGATGTTCTAAAAGAGATTTAGAGCTCCTGAGCAGGTGTTTATGCCACCGAATAAACACACTGAGAAAATAACAAGAAACCAAAGGTCAGGGTTCATATGCTGATGCTCCTCTTTTCTACAATTAATTTCCTTCCTTTATATTACAACTACTCTCGTTCTTAGGTAGTCACTAGTCTTTCAGTTTAGGGGACCATTGAGGAGCTGAGGTCAGATTTCTAGTTGCCCTGAAACATTGCCTGTTTAAATGATTTGCGTAAGGTCAACCAATAGGTAAATTACAGCTGAGGGAATCAAATACTGCACCACAGGAACTACAACTCACAGCCTTAACCCTCTGTACCCACTGCCAGACTAGTGATTCAAATATGTACATTTTCCTCATGAAAGACACTAAGTATCATGGCTTAGCACTGTTCACAGACATCACCAATGAACTGGATATTTTACTTTTTGTGCAGGTGTATCTCGCTCCCTCACTCAATTTTTTTTTATGAATGGACTTTGAGAAATGAGTGATTCACCAGAAATAGAACTCTGTGGTTTCAGGACCAATACATCTTTCTGAAAAATTGACAGAGATATGATCAGAACAAGAACACAGGAAATACTGGAGTTTCAGCTGCAAAGCACCATGCACAGAGGAGTACTTGCTTTATAATTATGTCTTCATATGCCCTATTTCTCTTGAAAAAATCAAGTAATTGTCAACAGGAAAAATAAACAAAATAAAAAAAAACTGAACACCACCAAAATATCAATGGCAGTTATTTATAAACAAAGTTTAACACTTTCATCTTTTATAACATGGACATCTGAAAGTGTTAAACTCTGTTAAATATTTGTCAGTCGAGAGTAGTGTGGTGTTTATTATAATAATTATTATTAGTATTATTTACTAATTTTTTGTGGTTCTCAAGGAAAAAAAGTTAGCTGCCAAACACTGAAGCCTGCATCTCATAAAGTCCATCATATCCCAACCTCCCTGACTATACAAGAGCCAATGCTCAAGGCATTACATTTTGTGCAAATTATCAGTGAAGATGGATGACAATACCCAGAGAAATGAGTCCCACAATTACAAAATCAGGAGCAATAATGGTGTAACTACAGGAATGACCAGATCAGGTATGAGGCCTAATGCTTGAAAAAGAGATACCTGCTCTAGGAAAAGCAAAGGAAATAGTACTATAAAATCAAGGGCCGCTATGTGTCAGTAGTTTTGCATGTAATACCCACGAGTTATTTCTGGGTAATCTTATGTTATGCCACTTGCCAATAACATGTCTGTTGACTGGCTGCATTAAACTGCCCATAAAAATGTTGCATCTACTCTTGTCTTCAAGGCCCATGTCATAGCTGAAAAGGGTCCAAAATGGAACAGTTCACTTATCCAATGAGCAAATAAATGAAAAATATGCATGTAGTAAATATGAATTCTGTCTTAACCTTGTTCACACATAGCAAAAATAGCAGCAAACTTTGCCGTTACAGCAATGGAATATACCATGGCACACCTGACTCATGTGTGTCCTCTGGTATGAAAAGGGGAACACAAAGAATGTACCTTTAATAATAATGAAAGAAAAGGCACACTGCATTGGCAGCAATTAATTTGTTGAACTTTATATGCAAGCTACATTACAGTCGACATGCTGGAATAACACTGCTCCCATTGTTACTGGCTGAACATGTTGGGAGATGAAAATGAGCTCAGGGAAATGCTCACCCTTAACCCCAGCTGTGCAGCATCACCATTTCAATACTTTTCTATGGAATTTTATAAAAGGAAATTACATTTAGCTGTTTCTTAATTCTCTGAGCACAAATTTTCAGAAAGTCATTAATGGCATCCCATCTCATTTACTGTATGACCTTTATTTGGTTCTCGTCCAATACCTTTGAATTTGCACATCATTCTGACATCATACGTTCTCATTATGAAATCTTAGGAGTTGACTACATAACCCCCTTACTCACAAATAGGGATATTTTCCATTTATTCTCAAGTCTGCTGTACTCTGGCATGACTGCTGCCCAGTTCCCACTTTTGACACAGTTAATTTCAGGCTTTTTCCTGTTTTAATGTCGTTACCTGTCTGCATACCTAACTAGGTTAAATGTTGTGGAGTTAGGGATGTGTAATTTCTTAGCACTAAACCTGTAATCTTTCTGAAAGAAAGGTACCCTTTTCCTAGAATCAAGTTCAGTGGTAATTCAACAAGAAAAATCATCTTTATTGAAGTTGAACTCTTAACAGTGTAATAGAGAAGGGCACCGTCATCATCATCATTAACTCCCTCCTCCATCTCCATCAAATTGTAACAATATTTTGTCACTGCACACCCTCTAATGCGCAATCATGCACACACACATCAACAGAGTCTTAAACATTGACCAAGAAGATTACAATTCTTCCTGAATTTGTCTCAAAGACAGTGACTGACATAAGTGATGTCCATAACACATTCAAGTCTGTTTTTGGTTACATCGCATTTTACTCAGGTATTCAACTTCTTTCTATAACATGACCATTTTATTTTTATATATGGCTAATATTACTGCAGCGCCTGAGTCTAAGGTACTCAAACCTCACTGTCTCACACACAGGGACATGGGTGTCTTTCAGCTTGCATGTGATGGTCATCACACTCAAGCTTGACTACATGTTTGGGTGAAGTAAGATAGCTCTGTTCTCTATGCATGACTGCCACACCTTGCCTAAACATCTAGTCAGATTTGAGAAAGGTAAGTGTGGCAGCTGTTGGGAAGAGTAGGAGGTGGTGGTAGTGCAGATTAAGGTTCCAGGAAGCAATCAATGGGGTTGGATTTAGGAAGTGTGAGGGGAATTTTTGGGATAAAAAGTACAAGGTTAGTTTAGGATTAGGGAGCAGGACAGGAGTTTGAGTTAGGGAGTAGGAGGGCAGTTTAGGGATAAGGAGCATTGGGTTAATTTTAGGTTTAAGAAAGAATCACAGAGGTTAGTTTTAGAGAGAGGTACTGGAATTTTAGGTTTAGCGATCTATCAGGGAATTTTGACTTAGAGAGGGAGGATAGTTTTAGGATTAGGTATCGATTCGGAAGTTTGAGGTTAGATGGGAGGGCAGTGCTACCATAGCTCTCAACCAATTAGGGACATATTTCAACAGAATCAGGGACAAATCAAGACATAATCATGGACAAACAGGGACACTTTTAAAATATTAGTGCTATTAGCTTAATACATTGAGAGATTATGACAATGTGAATTAATGGACATTTCCTGACGTAAGAGACATCTATTGCTCTAATTATTGTCATTATCTATTAAGGTAATTCACCACCTTTTCTCCTGCAGTCACCAAATTTTGGAGGGATTAAGAGGGACAGAGCTAAAATCAGGGACAACTGAGAGGTATGGTTAAGGATAGGGACTTGGTTGGAGTTTTTTGATTAGAGTTATGGCTGTGGTAGGACTGTGCAACTTAATAAATTCAGGTAGTGAGAGGGACATAGAATTAAATAGGACTGATATAGTCAAACTTATGGCCAGACAAGTCATAAAGCTCCCCTCATTAGAAGAATGCAGCTTCCTACAGTTATGCAGAAAAGTCTTGCACAGTTTCAATTTTAGCTTACAGAAGAGGGTATTTCCTGATTGACTGAGGTTATGGTGGACATTATGCCCTGGGCATATCAGGGAGTGGTTGTTTACACCTTGGCTGGGCATGAGGGTTACCAAGGAGAAGGAGTTGTGATGACGTTCAAGCAGCTTGCTGGGTTTGTTCTGATGAAGCATTCTGTAATTTGCGATAGGCTACACCAGGTGGTCAGGGGAAGTGTATTTTTTTTTTGACAGCAGCCACAATTTTCAGTTTATTGTGCTAGGTCTGGGGAAAGTTCAAGAATGCCATATGGTATTTTGTTTGTAGGCAGTCAGCAGTCGGATTTATGCATGACCAGAATTAATATCATGACTGTAAGCCAGTGTTTGTAGTTATGCTCCTGCACCAGGGATGATTTGAATAGGTTTGTTAAATATCTCTAAGATTATCTCATATATTGGCCCATAGGAGTGGATGAGTATATGTGGGTAAATATTTATTTCTACATAGTGATAGATATGTCATATGTCTATAAATATCAAAAAATAAAAGTAAATTGCAATAGCTTGTTGTGGTAGTATTCAGTTATATTGCAGTGGCAGCATTGCAGTTTCACAGCGCTTATTGTTTGGGAACCACATCTTGAGGCACTTCACTGAAAGATATTGGGAGAAAAAGCCACCCTTCCCATCCCCTTGATCAGTTCAGCAACAAATGGGGAGGTAGAGACAAATGACACATTGCAAGGCACATAAAGGTATTAAGATGCCTGTGGATACAGGTACTTGGATGCAATTCTAGGATGAGTAGTTGGCGGGAGGTATATATGCACAAAGGGAGATTTGTGTGTATTGAGTGTATGAGTATATGTGTATATATTCATATACATATATAGATAGATATGTACGTACAGCTGGGACTTAGTTTTAAGGGGTGCGATAGGTACATGTGAGAGCATGGGAACATAGAGGTATATGTAGATACAGCCATAGCTGTATAGCTAAGGTATACCTTCATTATAATTTATATATATATATATGAACATATATAACAAATTGTTGGTAATGATAGTTAATGTCCAGAATGGGTGGTGGGTGGGTCACACCTCATCATCTCCAATGGGGGAGAGTGAACAGATAGAGGAAAATGAAGAGGGAATGAGGGCAGCTAAGGGATGACAACAAAAGTGTGTGTGGGGTCTCTAATAACTTATTAATGTGTGTGTGTGTGTGTGTGTGTGTGTGTGTGTGTGTGTGTGTGTGTGTGTGTGTGTGTGTGTGTGTGTGTGTGTGTGTGTGTGTGCGTCCCCATGTGGGTGTGTCTGTGTGTTTTATTTGTTGTTGTTTTTTGTACAGGATGGCCACCAACCAGAAATGGGAGCAGTAAAAAGGAAAATAATGATGGCTTAAGCAGATGCAGTTTCCAGCAGTGGGCACAGCAGAGTGCAACGTGAAGGGAAGGCAGATGGAGCAGAACATCTGAATATGGAGAGGTTGTGGCTTGAATAGGGCATGCAGGAAGGTAATGTTTTGATTTTGTGAATGGAGCATCAGAGTTGAATTTTTGGCTGGATTGCAGTTAGCCTGTGCTCATGAGACTTGGAGCATGTTATTTAGGACAAGTGATGCATATACTTTGTTACATCAAGTAATTGCTTAGCACTGAAGTAAGATTTAGGTGCGGAAGTTTTTGGTTAGATGTTTGTGTTCATACAGATGCACAGAAAAGTTGAGCCAGCAGCTCCAGGTGGTAAGAATTTGATGGGTAGGATTAGGGATATATATATATATATATATATATATATATATATATATATATATATATATATGGATCACCTTCAATACACCGAACGGTCAATTCACCGACAAGACAGAACCCACGCCCATTCCACCGACATTCCTAATCACTGACAGTGCAAAACACCGAACCACAATTCACCGACTTGACATTCCCCGATGAATATGTCAACAGTTGCACAAAATCTGCATTAAAGCACCAACATTAAAAAGTAGAAAGTAACACATACGACATAGCTCATCACACGATGTCCAAAATAGTCAGTAACGTAATGTTCAAGTCCCTGAAGTAGCTATACGTTCTAGCCTTAGTAAATCGTCTTTGCAACATGAAACAAAATATGACGCGTAGTCCAAACAAAAAGTACAACAGCCAGCTTTCCATCCTACATTTTTAATATGACGCATAGTCCAAACAAAAAGTACAACAGCCAGCTTTCCATCCTACATTTTTAATAAACGAACTATGCTCTGCACAAACTGTAGTGGAGAGTACTCAGCCCTGTTCTCAATTACTTGCTGAAACTGATTATGCCTGTGTAAAACCCTCTGCTTTTTAGGTGATGGAGGAACACCAGTTGCCATTCTCACCCTTAATTCATGATTACAATCCTGTTCCCTAGTTAAAGCACACATTATGACATCCAGAACCATAGCTCGACTACCCAGCAAACTCTTCAGTCTGCGGTGCTACGCTTCCACCAAGTTTTGCGTTCATGGCAAAAACAAATCATTTAGTTCGGCTATGTTCCAAAATTTTACAGGAAAAAGTGGAGGAAATCTCATAGACATGGTACTTCTAGTATGAAATTTCCTCAATTTCCCATGCACATAGTAGTCAGAGAAATATTTTACTAGCTCATGTCTTTCATCAGGGATAGTACTCTTCACTAATTCAAATGTGTCAATCACTTCCTCCTCTTGTAGAAATGCTAGCTCAACCAGAGATTTAATTGACAATTGAAACGTCATATTACTGTTGTATATAGAGGCAAGGCCCAAAGCCTGCACTTTTCTCCAAATATTCTGTCCCTAGTGAAATGAACACCCTTTGGACTGCACATTAGAGAAATTTAAGCTCACACTCCTTAAGGCTGCTATCTCAAAGTCACAAAGAATGTATTTAACTTTACATTCAAAGCTATTTTCTGACAATAGTCCAAACAGAGCATGCCAAAGATAATTATAACATTTTAACGATTTCTTGCTCATAAGAACATAGAAAAGGGGTACAAATTTGCTATAACATCCAGTCTTTAACAGACCATGTATGCTATAAAGCTGCCTGCATGTAATACCTTTTTGAAAGAAAATGCCATCCATCATCCAAATCGTGGCTCGGCTAAGATCATACAGGTTTGTAACAGTGCTAAATGCAAACACTATAGAATTAGTGTTATCAGCCATGCGCTTACTAATGAAGCAGCCTTCTTTCAATTTGTACGTATTACTATCTACATTCATTAATGTGATTTCACGTCTACCTGGGGTTAAATTACATTTCCTGTGAACTCTACCTATACTCTGTAACAGAGCCTTCCTTTTTGGTATATTATGGATGGCAGACATGGATGTGGATGCTAATGCATCTTCCACAATAGAGCACGGCATATCTCTGCTGTATTGGGCATGTACCTTTATTTCATTTGTGAGTGTATATTGTTTAGTCTCACTTGGAAAAGCACTGTGGTGATGTGCAACTGTTTTCAATAATTCTTCTCCATCTGTGCTATTCAGGGTTACTGCTCTACCCCTACAATGTGTACTTGGCTTTTCTTTACATCCCCAATAATGCCTGTTCCATCTTGTACACTCTAGATGGTATATGTACCCTTCGATTTGTAACATTTCCTTCCCTTTTGCGAGGTGACAACAGGGTAACAATTACCGACTTGTCCTGGTCCTTCTACCGCTGATTCTGGCATTATTCACTGATATGTTTGGGTTGTGGAAGTGATACAGCTACAGTTTTAAAGTTGACTCTTGTTACTGTCGGCCAATCAACTGTCGGTAATGTGTGGTGTCGACGTAATGCATTGTCAGTGTACTGGTCGTGCATTCTTGCTTGTCAGTATACTGAACTTTCGGTGTATTGAAGGTGATCCATATATATATATATATATATATATATATATATATATATATATATATACACATATATGGGTTCCATACACTAGATCGAATTTTCACTAATTCGAAACAGTGCATGGAATGTTCACTGCAGCGAAAGTGCACTTATGCGAAGTTCAGTACAATGAACGTGTGTTGTACTGAACTTCCGTGCAGTACTCACGGACTTTAGGGTTAGGGCACGGGTCAACGTAAGGGGATAGCCCTATGGGCTATCCCCTTACCATGACCCGTGCCCTAACCCTAAGGTCCATGATGACTGCAGCGCAGTGAAGAACATAGCAATGTCCTCCACTATAGTGCGATAGTCACGAACCTTAGGGTTAGGGCATGGGTTAGGGTAAGGGATAGCTTTACTAACTATCCCCTTACCCTAACCCGTGCCCTAACCCTAAGGTCCATGACTATCGCACCATAGTGGAGGACATAGCTTGTTTTTTATGTCCTCCACTGTGCTGTGGTGTTTTCGGTGAAGTGCACTTATGCAAAAGTTCACTTTCGTTAAAGTGAACTTTCGCAGAAGTGAGGCTTCCTATTACAAGTTCGAAGTAGTGAACTTTTGTTCTTGTAATAGGAATCCATATATATATATATATATATATATATATATATATATATATATATATATATATATATATATATGTGTATATATACATATATATATATATATATATATATATATATATATATATATATATATATATATACACATGGGTTTACATGCATATGAGTGAACAACCGATGTCCGAACATGTACATGTCGAAAGCAGAATCCTAATACCACAATATTTTGAATTTTCAGATGCCGAACCCGGAATTTCCGAACGCCGGCCAGGCTAATATTCTCCCCTCTGGACCCATGGTAGCACTTGTTGCGGTGGTTGTGCAATCGGGAATTTTGAATTTGACGTTGCGCGTGACATTATGATCGTTTGCACCTACGAGTTTCAACATTACGGTTTGGAACAACAGCCATTTGGCATTTGGTCGCACGACCAAATGCATGTATTCCATATATATATATATGGTGTGGTGATGGTCAAATTAAGACAGTTTTATTATTATACGAGCCTCATTATGGGAGTATGCCCTATTTTTTTTCCCTTTGGTAAGCATCCTTTAATGGTGAGTTCTCTCTACGTTTAGGTGTTTTGGGGCTTGATAATATGGATTTTTTTCTTTTTAAATGCAAAGGGTAAACTGGTACAGGGTGATTTTATGTATTAGTGCAAGGGGATTGGGAATGCATGGACTGCAACTTAGGGTTACGGATGATATAAAGAAAGGCAGGAGAGATTTATGAGAGTCAGTGAGCCTTGGTATGATGCAGTTAGATGGGCTACATTTATGGACTGGGATAGTGATGTTAGTGTGGTGGGCAGCCATTTGCTTTACTGCTCATAGTTGTATGGTCTTTGAGGGAAATTTTGGATGGAAGGAGTTGCTCGATGAGGGCCCACATCATTTGCCAAGTTTAGTGCAGTTTGTTTTGGCAAGGCAGAGCCTGGGGTTTTCAAGTTGTGTAATGGGGCTTCTTTGCATCATTGGTTAAGTGTTTGCTGTCCATGTGGAGTGAAGAAATGCTATATCTGATAATAATGGGTAGGGCCTGTCAAGGTGCTAAGCAGTTGCTTAACCAGCAGATGATGTTGGGGTATGGTCGTACAGTTCTCAAGGAGTGGCCTGCTGTGTGAAAAGCAATAGCACTGTAATAATAATGATGTCTGGTGGGCTGGTTGCCCGGCTTGGCATGGGGAGATAAGGTATGATAATGTTTTATGTGGTTCACTTGGGGTTGGGCAGAGGGCCTCCAACAGTTCATACGTTAACAGTTATTTTAGAGTTGGAGACAAAATGGTTTATTACAGCCTAGAGATAATTCATTTGCAAGACAGTAAGGATTTTGGGACTGGAGCAGTTTCAATTGCAGCTTATGGGTTGATTTCATAGACTATGGTGGATACGGCTTTAGGGGTAGTGTTGTGGTTTGTGGTGTCATGGTACGTTGAGAACATTGGCTGTGGTAGTGTGGTGGGTTGGTGCAGTAACCATAAATAGGGGCAGCTGAGTAAGTTTCAGTTCAACGGCAGTGATGATTTATTTGTAAATGAGTTTATCACTTCGTAGGTCAAGAGATATTATAATAGAGACTGGATAATTAGTATGCTTGGGGGAGGAAGATGATGCAGTTTTTCTAGTCAAGGTGTAGGTAGTCCTCAGGCTGTGGCTAGGGTACTAGGCAGAACTGGCACCAAGCAGTAGGGAACTTTTGGGGGAGCATATGGTTACGCAAGGGTCCAGGGGTTCTCATAGCATTAGACTGGTTAATTGAGAGGACACTTATTGTGGCAGTTTGGGTTTTCCTGGTAAGATAGGAAGTCAATGGTATTCATTGCTGGGCATCATATGTGTTTATACACACACACACACACATATATATATATATATATATATATATGTGTGTGTGTGTGTGTGTGTGTGTGTGTGTGTGTACCTCTGAGATGTTAATCTTGGCTGAGCAAGCTTATAGGAAGAACATCACACAGATATGCCTTGTAAAGGGAGGCAGCTCAGTAAAATGTACAACGGATGATTTAGTTTGCAGAAGGGTATTGATGAGTTGGTCAGTCGGTGGATATGTTTAGGAGGATCTTGGAGCATAGTAGGTGGGGTGGTAGGAACTGCAGTTACCACAGTGAAGGCCAGCTGATGAAGTTGCAAAAGAATTTAATTGAAGTTGTATGTAAGGGCAATTAATGGGTTATATATGGTCTTCAGTAGAGATGAAGGGGGATGGCTGGGTAGTAGTTAGTTTTGGGGTCCTTTGCTGTAGCTTTCTTTTGCAAGAGACAAGACAGCCAGCCAGGTTGTGGCTATGGAGGGTGGCTTATTACTGAGTTTTGTTTCATGGACAGCAGCATGAGTTGGGAGGATGTAAAAGCATACATGGCAGTTAGTTAGAGGGTGGATTGCTTTGGCTGTTGATACAGAAGGCTCAGCTAATTTGTGGGTGCTATAGTTAGGGAGGAATGATAAGATTGTGGTTTTCTGGACGAGCAACTAGGGATCGGGCAGCATAGAACAGCTCCCAGTCAGGATTTGTGGTAATAGGAGTAGTAGATGACGTTTAGAGACGTAGGCTGAACAGGCTGTCATTTAGACAGCCTGGTGGGTGGCTGAAGGGACTTCCCCTTCTGTGGATGTGGGGAGGCCTTCCTTTCCCCTTCTTTCTCAATGTAAAGGTGGGAGGGAGTGACGGGTTATGCTGCTCCTTGGTGCTTTCTGGCTGGTAATAATGACTGGTATGTTAACATTGCTATGTCAATGTAAGTAGGTCAGACTGAGCTGAGCTGTTGGTTATGCTGCCTCCAGTGATTTTATGGTTAATATTAGTGAGCAGAATTTAATCTGCCCATGCAAGCTACTAGTGGAGGTGACCGGTATCCAATGTTGCCTGGTAGGGCTATTATTTGTTGACTTCAAATCTGTGAATTATTGGTGATTGTTGACTTTGTTAGGAGATGCAAATGTTTGTATCATTGGGTTTTTCAGTAAAATCTGGTTGCATTTGCAGTATTGGTGTGCTTATTGTGTATAATAATGAGTTCACAGACAAATATGCTTGATGCTATTTGATACAGATGGTTTTCTTCCTTGTACTCAGAAATCATTTTTGTATTACTCAGACAGCAGCCATGGCTCAGGTAAGTGCTGAAATCTTACTTTTTATGGCTGACTACATGTGCAGTCTGGTGTTATGGGACTGCTTTTTCTTCATCATGTGCTGTTATACAGTAATATTTAGGAAACAGGACTGGCAATAATACTACTCAAAGGTATCATTCATCCTCGTGCACCTACCGCTGTTGCATCTCTACTGAATCTGACCATTTTCATTCTTTGTAAAAGCACTCATAAGAGTAAGCCATGGATACTGCTAGAATTATATGTGAACTCACCCAAAAGCCTAAACCATATGCCCTCAACAGCCTGCAGTCCAAAGTAATCCTGGCATCCAGATCCTTGCACAACACAACTAGCCAGCATGTTCTGTTGTATTTATTTTCTTTCCTTGTTTTTCCTCTCACAAAAGTTTTTGCTGTGACTTTCCTACTTACACTGGCATTCCTGCTGCCTGTGCTATTTATTTACATACTTAATTTGGTTGACTGTGTTAATCCAACTAGGTCTTGCTCCATTAACTTGGGAGATTCAAAACTGTATTTATAAAGACAGGCAAAGCATAACTAGTGAACTTAAAAAATGTTCATATTGTTTTGAGATCTGATTACAAGCACTCAGACCTAAATAAAGAGAAAGCCCACCGGTTAGACACTGTTAGACTCATAGCAAAGAAAAGATAATGCTCTTAAGGGAAAATCCAAAATCTGGCTGCTCTATGATGCTTACTGGTCAAGCAGGAGTGACATCAGCATGGTATGCTGGAGGTCCCAAATGAGAGAGAATGTGATCTTTCAACTTCTGATTCCAACAGCAGTAAGTGTGTATGTGCACATGTGTGTGTGTGTGTGTGTGTGTGTGTGTGTGTGTGTGTGTGTGTGTGTGTGTGTGTGTGTGTGTGTGTGTGTATATGCGTATATGTGTGTGTGTGTGTGTGTGTGTGTGTGTGTGTGTGTGTGTGTGTGTGTGTGTGTGTGTGTGTGCGCGCGCGCAATAGAGTATGTAGTTTGACCTCAATTACCATGCTGGGACTTTCTTGCTAAAAGGATAAAATTTATCAGGGAATATTAAACACCTGTGTGCCTAGTAAGTCTTGTTGGTCTAGCAGCAATGACACCAGTATAATATGCTGGAAGACTTGGCCTTGAGTCCCAAACAAGAACTAATATCATCCTTTCACTTCTGCAGTTCCCATGGTTTCGACTTATTCCAGTGATGCCGAAAGCAAGGTAAGAATTATAGTATTGGATTAAACCTTTTGCATATAAAAAGATAATTGTAGGCTGGATCTGTCAGCAGTAATTTATTTGTGAATAAAAAAAGAGGAAACAACGTGAGGGTCACATATCTCATGGGAAGAAAATATGTTTATGCTTGTAAAGGTTAAGAACATGAAACACAGAAACCATTTAATACTAATGAACAGGAAATGTTTAACTTATGTCTTCCAAGTAACTAATCCCATGAAGGTTCATCCAGATGAAAACAACCAACTGAACTTTCAGTGAAATTAAAAATTAAAAATTTTCTGAAATCAGTTTTTACTTTTTCCTGCACTCATCATGTGAAGGAAATTTGCCCACCATTCCATCCCTCCCATATCGCTTATTTAATGCTCCTAACAGTAGATATATCAGCAACTCTGTGTCTTCTGTCATATATCTCCATTGTTCATAACACCCTAAAGGCAATACCTACAGTCCTCCCAATTCTGTTACAAGTTCTCCCCACATATGAAACCCAATTGCAGCAAAAGGTAAACAAAATAATCAACCACCTGATTTTCTAGAAGTTGCCTTTCATTTCAGAAATGTCCAGGTGCTCTTTCTAAGTGAACGTGCACATGTTTCACGGCACTGTACAGAAATACTGTTATACGAGTAGATGTTGTTAGAGTTATACTTAAGCCAAACAGTAATTAAATACCAGAATCTTAAGCAAGACAGTTGTTAAAGTGTTATTTAAAACAAAGGCCTGTTTTACAGCTTAGGCTTGACTGACTTTAGACTATCACCACTGGCAGTGCTCCACTTCAATAAATGCTAGCAAAGACCATTGGCTGGTTTCCCAGTGTCATTTTATCATCTCAAAAGAAGGAGTTGAATATGGGATAGCAGTTCTGCATGTTATAATGTAGCCGAAAATCGATGTCCAGATCAATACCCTTCAACCATTCATTGTATTTAATGTTTGCTTCATTCCAGACAAGCTCATTCCCAGGAAGGCCTTATTATTTTCTTATAGCTGTTTTCCGTTGTGACTGCGAGATAATACAATCACCACTGCCTGTTCAATCATTAGTTGGCACAGACACTCCCTGTCTTTAATTAAACTACTGACAAACAGGCAGTAGAAATCACAAATGGTGGATATACTAAGGGAAAATACATCCAGTAGGATTTGAACCTGTAGTTTAAGAGCTGCTGTCATGAGAAGATGCAGAGAAATGAAACTGGGAGGTTAAGCATCAAGTTTAGAGCTTTGCTTTACATTTTGAATTTGCAGAAATCAGAGGTATATGCAGTCACTTCATGCTGCTGTGGACTGGACATTCACTGAAATGTAGTGCAAGCAATGAAAATGTGGTGAAAAAAATGCTTAATGCTACACCAGAGCAATGCCATTAAAATGCATGATGTGATGACATTGGCTCTGGGTCTGGGAGCTCCTGTAACTGCTTTTAAGTGCTCTGGAGGCTTGAAGAAAGAGCAGTGCTCAGCAGCTGATAGTAAACACTGCTGCTGTCTATTAGGCGACTATGGCAAAGCATCCTCTCATTTCACCCTTTCTTCAATAATTCTCAGTTTTCTTTGCAATGAGAAACAAAATACACTTTAGGATTCCAGACAGACATTGAAGTTTCAAACTTTTTATTGGACCCCAAAATGCAACAACACATCGCCTATGATTGCTCCTTGCTGTAAACAGATGCTGGATTACAAGGAAACACTGTGGGCACATAAGTGCATTTTTAAACTAAATATACTAAAAAGTAAAGCATCCACTGTATAACCTCACCACCTTACTATGAATAATCAACAATAGAGAACATGCAAAGACCAAAATGCAAGATTTTAATGATGTTCTGTTTCAGACCTTTGCAACTGATCTTTAAGTTTGGGCATGGTCTTCAGTTACTTCACAGCTTTTAATTGCTTTCATTACTGTATTTGTCAACCTGGTAGGTGAACTCTTTTCAAAGACAACATTGTTTACAACGGTAAATAAAATATGTATAAGGACAACTTGATATAGTCAATTAAAGATCATGATTCTGAGGGTGGATGGAAAACAGAGCTAATGAAGAAATCCATGTAGATGCAGGCAGATTTCCCAAGCTCCACAAAGGCAGTGACATGACATCAGAATTGATTCCAGGACCATGAAGCTGTGATGCAAACATCTTTCCATAAACTACCATGCTATCTTGATATAAATAAGGCGATGAGTGCCCTCTTACCACAAAGCTACCTTGCTGTCTTGACCTTGCTTCTCAGACTTTTTTTCTCTACAGCCAGTAAAATGCAATGTATATGTGGCACTTTGTTTACTTCCCTTCCAAAAGAACCATCGGCCTCCTGAGTTCATATAAATGCCAGATGTGTTCTCTTTTAACATAAATGAGTTGTTTAATAAACTGTATTGTGTTTCAACAACATTTGATCGTTTTTCCTTGATCTAAAATGCTTTTGGTAGAAAAAAAATGTCTGCATAGTCTTTATAAGTGATAAGTGACAAGTAGACTAAGACAAGAAAGTAGTAGTCATTCAGAACTCAGACTACAAAGTTACTGGATGAAATGTGTGGAGTTTGCATGTTCTCCCTGTGTTTGCGTGGGTTTCCTCAAATAAAAATAAGCAGGGTCTCATTATCCTATAAGCAAAAGGTCCAGCTACATACTTTGCCACCCATGGACAGTTGATTGTGAAGTTCTATACCATGAGCAAGGGACTAAGGTTTTATTTTTCTCTACCATTTATTGAAATAAAAATCCTGGTACATACTATCATTCCTACAGTAGCTTTAATTTATCTCTTCAGTAAGTTTTCTGGCTGTATCCTGCATTAAATGCTTGTCCTAAAACCTAAATTGTATCGCATTAAGGCCTTGTATTCAGCCAGGTCATCTGTGCTGCCTATGTCTGCACATGTATATGCAGACAACGTATTAGTAAAACTGCATAATTGTAGTGACATATCATCACTACTCAGGAATGGGCTACTTTATTTTAATCTTTGTTCAAACAGTGCTGACATTTTTTTGTTAGACATAGATCTCACTAGTAGTTGAAGGCAAAAAATGAATATTCACCTGAGAATAACAGATAGAGATTCTTTCAACTGGCATTAATTTTATGTAATAGTACAGCTGTGAACTTATGGTTTTCCTTTTGTGCAATTTACTCAGCTCTGCTCTCAGTATGGTGCTTTGGTTTATGAAAAGAGACTACTGTATTTCAATGTCCTGATACTGTTAGACAAGGTTTGCCTGCTTTTGTTGGACTCTTGCAACATGGAGGATCCTTCAACACAAATATCTCCTGCAACACAGAGACATTTGCCTTATACTGTGGTACAGTTTTACTCAGTGTTACTGTTTGAGGAACAGCTTCATTATTGTATTTTAGAAATAATATTGTTTTTTCCTACCGTTTTCAGAGAAGGGGTGTGTAATCCTTCCTCACTAAAGTTTCATATCCAGTCATCTAAGCAAAGGCCTACTATAGGGTTTGTCAAGGTTATACACAAACCTACTAGAGGGTTTGTCACATTTACACAGAGGCCTACTGCAGGGTTTAGCATGGTTACACAAAGACCTACTGGAGGGTTTGTCATGGTTACACAGAGGCCTACTGGATGGTTTAGCATGGTTACACAAAGACCTAACAGAGTGTTTGTCATGGTTACACAAAGACCTACTGGAGGGTTTGTCATAGTTACACAAAGGCCTACTGGAGGGTTTGTCATGGTTACACAAAGGCCTACTGAAGGGTTTGTCACAGTTTTCCTGTTTGGATGTAAGTAGAGGTTTATAAAGAAGAACAGGCATGAGTTTTCTCATTCCCTTAATGAGTGAGCAAACATGCTGCAATTAAAGCATAATCATAATTATATAATGTGATGTTGCTTAGCCATTCAGTGACCAGATTATACCATGGTGACATTTTTATAATCCTTCGGGACTTGCATCTTGCAGCTAAACAAAATAAAATTGCAGAAATATTTCTCCTATGAATTATGCTGAAAATGCATGTCCTAATCTTTAAAGATAATTCCTTTAACAATTATATTTGCCATTGCCAGTTTTAAATGAATACATGCAAAAGTATTAAAACAAACTGCTGAGGGCAGTTTTCCATATAGTTAAACAGAGAACACTTGACCATACCAGAAAGTAGCAACCAGACCATGAAGCAATGCTGAAGTAAAACTTCATACAGGTTCCTGCATGTGACACTGAGAGAAGATTCACTGTGCATTTTCTTATAATCTGATTCTCACTGTCCATCACAAAAAGAATTAACTGGCAATTTGCCTTTTTCAAATAATCTGTGCAGATGCTTTCAAGTTGGAGTTATTGATCTCTGTAAGAGGCACCAGATTGTGAGCATAAAGCTACTACTCTGCTGTGATTTTTTAGCAATTCTCAGTACATTGGATCATTTGCTTGTTTCTTTACAGAGGCACTATCAGCATTATTTACAGAAATCAAGAAATACATCATGGCAGTGGCTGTAGTAGCAACAAAGGTTATGAACACTTAAGAAATGTATATCCTAATGTATATAGTACCACAGTGCTAGAAGTAAGCAATAATTATATACTGTCATTGAAACTATAGTAGCATCTACATCCAGTTTATAACACACTAAGTGAACCTACAAATACTTTTTGTTTCCTAAAATAGTAAACATGAAGGTGAAGCTTCAATGGCATAGATAAAAAACTAAATTAAGCAGTGACTCAATGAAAAAAAAAATAACAAATAAAAAAAAAATAAATACTGTTTGTAGACTCCCCTAACTTAAACATACAATAATTCCTCAGTTGCACATCCACAGAGAATTAAAAAAATAGAGGACTGAATCACTGCTGGTTGACAAATGGAAATAGAAGTGATTTCCTATTCAAAATGCAACCATGAGTTCCAAATAGGGTCATCAAAAGGATGCAATGAAACCATGGTGATTATCATTGCAACACCAGTGGTAATTGCACGGCTATTTCACACATTTTTTGTTAAACACACAAAAAAATGTGTCTACTATCACTTATCTTCCTTACATATCTAACTAAAAGATTTGAAACTAACTAAAGAAACGTGAATCAAGGTTATTATAGTTATGGATAGTGTGAGTTTAGTGGGATTTAGAGCATTTACCAATGTGTGCTTTTGTCTGAACACTTAGTTTTATCCTTTGTGGTTCAACCTTAGCATTCATGAGTACAAACTGCACAACTCACAAACACACACTGATTGTTGCTTAAGCGTGATGGTAAAGATGAAATACAGCAGTTGTACTGCAATGATGATTATGGAAAGCTTATGAATGAAACTTCTTTTTGTAAGGGGGCAAGCTTCCCCTGCAAACCACCCCTCAGACTTATATATACCAACTCAGAAATCATCATACATTGGAGAAGGGGGAATATTCTGAGAAATGGCATCTCAGTCTTAATATATGCAAGTCAGTTCTTTTAGCCATTCAGTCTCTGTACTTTGGGACTTGCTCTAGCGGGTCAAGACATTTTATATGGTTACCATTTTCTATTTGTTGATAATTGTCCTGAAGGATGAAGGAGATGATCTAATCTCAGGAAACAGCTGGTCATAGATTTGTGGAAAGCCCGCCTGCTCACATGATACAAAAGATCACTATTGCTTCCATTCCTAACAAATGGGTCATACTGGATTTGTAATGGTGAGCACAGCATAAATAAGGTATGCTCCTTTAAATCTAGCTGTTAATAACGCAGATCACTCTAGCACAAATGGGTATCTTCAGAGGAAACTACAATGCACAGTGACAGGAGCTTCCAGAGGAGACGGTATCATCCAGTCTTATGCATTCAGTAATCAGGAACACAGAACTAGGCTCCAAAGCCGGTGAAAAAGACTGAGTGAAAAATTACACTAGAATCGACAACAAACTCAGTCTGGCACACTGGAGCCAATAAAGGCAAATGAAGAAAGGCAAAATAAAAATAAAATATCCAATCACAGTCAATAAGCACAACTCCAACATAGCACCTCTGATAAAAATTAGAAATTAATTCATCCTCAATGCCTGGTGAGTACTTTCACATGGTGAAACCTGTTTTCTCAAAATCTCATCAAGATAACATTGTGTATTTTTGTATTTTATTCATCATAGAGAAAGGTAGATTAAAAATTAAAATTAAGTCTGAATCCACAGGTCCCATTTTAAAAAGTGTCCACTTCTGGTGTATACACTGATGCCAGGACTGGAAAAACGGCAGTGTAGCATCCTCAGGACATGGAAACATTCCTAGCATAGGGTTAGGCCACACTCATGGGAGGGGAGGCCCCTTTTGGAGGAAGGAAGTAGTAGTCCACAGAAAACACAAAAACTGTCAGACCAAGCAAAAGACATAGAGATAATAAAATGGACTGTTGAAGATAAGAAAGAAATTATGTATTGTTACAGTTACACAAGAAGCCTTGACTTTCCAGACAGAGAATATGTAGCAACATTAAGACAAAAGTCAGAAGAAAGAAAAATACTTGCATCAGAAAAAAAATTATTAAAAGCTACAGAGGCACATCGAAGTGGCAAGGCTGCTGCTCTGAGGATAATGCAAACACAACCACATAGAAGCAGCTAAGAAGCATTGGAAACATAAACCACAAACCATTACTGATTATTAAATCAGTGCTCTACCCCAGAACAATACAAATAAAGTAAAACAAATTCATGGGATCAACAAATACCAGCAGTTAAAAAAACAGATGCAAGAAAACCAGATATATTAGTCCAAACAAAAAAACAAAATTAGAATTAACTATGCAAATTGTTATACCTGGTGATTATAGTAACTTGTATACCAAGAGATACAAAGTCATACAATATCAGGATTTGCAAGCAGAAGTGATAGCAATGTAGAAGAAAAAACACAGAAAGTTCCAAAAGTAGCAGGAACAACAGCACTACAAAAAATGTACTCAATTATACCACCAGTAGATGTAACCTCATGAACTGCAGAAGGAGGCATTTGTAGGTACAGTTTAGGTGCTGAAAAGAGCATATCTGGCACCATCATAGACTGAAGCAAAACTGACTTCGTGAACAATAATTGTACCCGGATGTAAGAATGTGGTACATTCACATCAAGGTATATAAAACACCTAAGCATCTAGAGAAACTAAAAGAGGATAACCAATTCTCAAAACTTCAAGAGGAACCCATCTCTGTAGTCAGATGTGATGAGTTGAGTTAGACAAATGGGTCTGTAGCTACAGTGACACAGCAAATTTAACTGTTTGATTTTCCATTATTTGTTAGTTAAGGTCCAGGAATAAATCAGACTTAATGACTGAAAATGGAGACTTACATATACTAAGTATGAGATCGCCGTTTCTCACAATATTCTCTTTTCTCCAGGGTATATCAACCACAGAGTTTTTATATGCAAATTCAGGGATGCAGGGTGGAATACCTCCCCCATAAACAAAAAAAAATTGCCTGATAGTTCAGTTATATGTTTTTTTTTTATTTATAGCTAGCAAACAGCATTGAAATGTATTTTTTTCTCTTTTAAACCATTCCCTGCACATCACTGAGACATTCCCATCCTCCACTACCTCCCATTTGTCTTTTTTTTACTCTGTCCCATAGCAAAATCATTTAGAATCGTGGCTTTTAAAATTAGCAACCTTTTGTAATACATCTTAGTTTGTTGTATACTACACTCCCCTGTTCTCCTAACCATCTTAACAGCTCTCCTGATCTTAATACTTTTCATATTTATATTCTTTATTAATTTTGGTTAGCCCACTTTATCTTCTTTCACAGAAATATCTATACTCTTACTAGACTTTGTTTAGGTTCATATCCCCTGTTCCATTCCTCTATAACTCCTTACTTTTTTTGTGATCCTAGATAACACATTACCTACTTAACACAGCCCAATTTGTGTTCTGGGACTAATCTTCTCAGAATACCCATTCTTTCAGCATATCTCTTACATTGTGGTTCTCAATAACAATAGCAAATAAAAAATAAAACATTTGCTTAATCTGCCATTAATTGCAGATTGTTTTTGCAGTTATGGGCAACTCTGCTGGGGTCTGTCTTCTCCATTCACCCTCACTCAGCTCAGTCTCACTTCACACCCTTACTCTACACCCAATTTCCACCCCCACTGCTCATACATTGTATTTTAAACATGTCAATCTCACTAATCTTAATTAACCGTTCACAACCCAGTTATCTCTCCACTTCTCTTACCAACAAAACAAGCCCACCCACTAAAATCCAACCCATTAACTACAAATACTCTTCAAGTGCTCTGCTTACATACCATTGCTTAAACTCCCCTACCATATATAACTTAATTAAACATTCCTTCGTGCCGTAATTCCATTAAAACTCATTTCAAACTACAAAATATACTACACATCCCCTTTCTCAATTACTCTATGAAATCTTACATAGAACAATATGTTAATCTCACACTGCACAATTATCCTAACACTTACTATTGTAACTCATCTAACCTCCTACCATATTGATCTCAACATTATATCTCAATCCCATTCTCCCCCCATTTCCCAAACCCCCTCTACCAAAACTCACCATTCTCATTATAATCCCAAAAATCTTTAATTGTTCACACATTGATCTAACCACATTTAAATTACTTCCTCAACTATCTTACATGAGATCCCTTTCAATATGACAAATGTGTAACTAAATACCTAAAAGCTATATTCCTCACAACATCAGAACTTATTCTTAGTAGAGACAGACGCCCAAGCCCTAGCCCTATAAGCAACCCTACTACTCTCACCATCCAACAGCATATACTAAACCTCCCCAGGAAAGTCACTGACTTGTTTATAATAAATCTAAATATGTGAAGCATCCTAAATAAAATACAAGAACTACATGCCACCCTTTCATTATACTCTACAGATATAGTTATCACCGAGACCTGTCTTAAACCACAAATCAGTGACAATGAAATAGTTCCCCCAGGCTCCAACATATACAGGCAAGACAGAAAATCCAAAAGAGGTAAAGGTATTACTTTACATTTCAAAATTAGCCTTATACTTGAAACTTTCAGTAATGCAGAGATGCTGCTCACAGGAATAAAAATCAACTCAAAGAAAAACTTTAAATATAATCAGATCCTATATTCCTGCTGATATTATCAACACACTAGAATCCATCCTACAATGGACAGCAAAAACACTCCCCCAGGAGACTATCATACTGGGTAACTTCAATATCAGTTGGTCCTCCTGTAACTCATTGCACCCTACTGACCATATTAACTTCTACGACTTCCCTCAAATAATCCAAACTGCAACTAGGGTAGACAAAACAGCAAAAAAGGAGTCCATCCTTGACTGGATCCTTATTAACCAACCTGTACTATCATATCACTCTAGTAGCCTTCCAGACTCTCTTAGTGAGCAGCTACCAACATTTGTTCTCTGACATCATGTAAATCCAATAAAAACTTCCTCTCTCTAACAAATTTTATACATAAAAAATTTCAAATCACAGGACTTTATGTCTACCCTCAAACTCTGTAACTGAAATCCACACTGAAATTCTTCTCCCTAGACAGTGAAGTAGAATATTTCAACAATACCTTTGTAAACATCCTAAATAACATGGCCCTCACTAGAACAGTAATAATAAAGTCCAAATATGCCCCTTGGCTTACCACAGAAACAAGACCACTTCTAAAAGTAAGAGATAAAGCTTGGGACACTTGGGTCCATAATAAAACTGCAACAAATCAACATAAATACCTTGAACTAAAAAAATAAATCTAAAAGGAAATCAGACTTGACAAAAAATCACTATACTGATATACAGTCTAAGCACAAAAAGAACCTGCAAAAATTCTGGTCTGCTATTTACAAAATTCTGCTACTAGGCCAAACTAACACATACTCCCCATCCACCAGTAACTCCATTGACAATAATGCCACCCAGTTTAACAAAAATTTCACTGAATCCATAAATGCCCTCACGAATAATAACTGTCCAACACCACCACCAAATCTCATTTCCTTAGATCATAAAAACTTCTTTCCCATACAACCAGTCCCAACATGTACTATATATTAATAGCCTAATAAACCTATACTCACTGCCCTTGCAGCAGACAAACTGCCTGCTAAATACCTCAGAATTGTAGCCGATGCCATGTTATACCCAGTCTCTTTACTAATCAATCGCTCCATCTCCGAACAACATATTCCTGCTCTCTTGACAATATCACACTTAATACCATTACACAAAGGTGGAAACTCAACTGAACTATCAAATTACTGGCCCATTGCTATCCCATCACCTTTATCAGAAATTCTCGAAAAGTACATACATACTCAAATCCTAAACCATTTCTTATCTAACAAGCTTCTAGCAAATACCCAGCATCGATTCTGTCGTAATCACAACACTAGCACAGCTCTTATTAGCTTCATTAACACTATTAATACACATCAAAAGGAAGACAACCTTGTATCTTCTATCATTCTAGACCTCTCTAAAGCTTTTGATACTGTGTTTCATAATAAGCCCTTAACTGTACTATCTGAACTCAGTCTAAGCTACTCCACTCTTGCATGGTTCCAGAACTACTTTTCAGATCACAGACAAGCTGTAAAATGGCAAAATAATCACCTCTTTTACCTGTTACTTTAGGTATTCTGCAAGAGTATATCATTGGTCCCCTTCTGTTCAATTTATTCACCAACAGCCTTCATACTGCCACCCTACATGCTACATTTGTCCGATATGCAAATGATTTAACCCTAATCTGTTCTGCCCCAACCCTCCAAGAACTTCAAAAAAATAATACAAGAATCATTTAGTGCAGTCAAAATATGGCTATGAGATGCACAACTCACACTTAACCCAAACAAAACTAAGCTGATGCTATTTCATACCACAAAAGCCATATATCTGATCCCTTTACATATAGCCCAAATAATAAAACAGTTCACAAAAAACTTGGAACTCTATACAGATGCAAAAAATTTCTTTCCAATAATACTAAAACCATTAATGTCAGAACCCACCTAGTCTCCACCCTTCTCTATGCATCCCCTATACTGATTAATCTCAACAAATATGACTTAGCCTAAATAAACACCTGTTACAACAAAAGAGCAAAGTTTGCAAGTGATTCAGTCTTTAGGCCGCATCACTGCCAGGCCTGTAAACAACTATCTTGGCTAGAACTACCCAATCTGCTCACCCTTAACCAACTTATTATGGCCCATCAAATATTTTACCAACCAAAAAAAAACAGCTCTACAAGGCTTATTAAATCAATACACACGTAAATGCTTACTACGATGCAGTAATAAATCACTAATGGAAGTTACAAGAAGTAAAAATAGCTGAGATGACTCCCTAAACTCCATCTACATTGCAAAAATCTGGAATGCCATACCCCTTAACATAAGAACTACAGCCAACAAAGCAAACTTCAAAAACCTTCTCAAACCCCATTTAGCTAGCTCATGGATATGCACCTGTTCTGACCCGGGCTAAACTACTTACACAATGTATACATTTTTGCAACGCATGTGTCCTACACACAAAGACATACCTAGGATGTTATTCACATATGGCTAACACTATCAGTTGTGACTAGTGTCTTTTTAAACTCTAGTATGTACGCTATCTTATTATATTCACTACCCCTGAAATCAAATCCTGTAATTGTACATGACATCAACCTTATATTATATTAAGTGAAACACTTCTCATGTTCACTTACCTTGTTTGAAAACTTAGCTATTCTACTCAAAATTAATATATACAGGTCTGATTAAGCTTTTTTTACTTCTATTTTTTATTCATTCTCATCTCAAAGTGTTACCACTGTCACTTGTGTATTTGAATATATCTCAGTCCACTGTATAATGTGCTATATATATTACTATATAGAACTACCTCTCACTGTAGCCACTTACTAGTTGTGTACGACAACAATTTTATAATGTACTAAGACAAGCTTTCTATTGTACACCTACTGTAATCCATTCTTCCTATTTTAATAATCTTGTACTGTTAATAATGGAGCTTTTCTCCCTGGGCCTCAGCTGAAAATGGGCAGGCTGCCCAGTCAGACATTCCCAGTAAAATAAATAAATCATTAAAAGAAAACAGTGATGTTAAACATTTGCTATTCTTCTGTATTTTTTAACTTTTTTTTTTTATTATTAATTTCAGGTGGTACAGCGGTAGCGTTGTTGCCTCACAGCAAGAGGTTCTCCTGTACGATTCTCGGCGGGAGTGCCTTCTGTGTGGTGTCTGCCTGTACTCCCCACGGTCGAGTGGCCTCCGAAAGACATGCGTGAATAGGCGTGTATTCACTGAAGGTTGGGTGTTGGGCTAGCAACTTGGCACCATAAAATTCTACTGCCAATCATTAGCGGACCGGAGTTCCACTGTGGCGACCCCTAACTGGGAAAAGCCGAAAAGACAAACAACATTAATTTCAGGGCACATACTTACTTGAAATGTAACAGGCAGCCTACAGGATACCCAAACATGTGATAGCTGAGTAAGCAGTCCTAAAAGCCTTTACTGTCTGAATAATGGAAAAAAATACACACACCTAGATACAGAGACATATGCATGATAGTAGAGTATGCAGTCCTAAGAGCTTTAATGTCAGAGAAACAGAAAGAAATACACATAGGTGTATACAAACACACACACACACACACACACACACACACACACACACACACACACACACACACACACACACACACACACACACACACACACATAACACCCTGACAAACAGACACATGCATAATAGGAGAGTTTGCAGTCCTAAAAATTTTTAATGCCAGAGAAACAGAAAGAAATACATAGACACACAAACACATGTACAGACATATGCATGATAGCAGAGTATGCAGTCCGATGAGCCTTTACTGTCAAGAGAAACAGAATGAAAAGCATGTATACACACACACACACACACACACACACACACACATTGTTTTAATATTCTTTTGATTCAATTTTGTAACAAAGTCATGGCTAAAAATGATCCATTGTGCTCATTTCACCTGCAAATGACAATGACTACAAACGGTAAAATGGTTTGAATGAATCAGTTAAGATTGTTGTATGGCTGGGTTATGAATAACTATAAAAATTGCAGAGATGAAATAATGATTTTACTTAATTGAAAATATTTAATAAAAGGAACAAAATAAAATTAGCAAAGAAATGCAGAAAAAATATACTGAAACAGCTTGTGAAGAATTTCTGGTATAGTTAAATAAAGCAATGATTATAAAAAAAAAATGTTAGTTCTCTGTTATGAAAAGGTATGAAGGACTTTAAAATGCTGTTTAATATGGTAGTCTAACACAGGGTAAAAGAACAGTGAACATTAATGAATCTGTCTGGAAAACTTGATTTGCTAAAAGCAGCCTAATACATACAGACGTTTATGGGCCTGTATACAACAGAGTCTCAATATTTCTGATTATTGCAAATATTCAAGATTCCCAGCTGTGAAGATTATTACATCCTTGACAAGTTATACAGTGATCGAAATCTTGAACATGATCTTAGCAAGTACTTTTTATAAGAAAAAACAAAACCTGTGCTTCCAAGTCTTAACAACTACCAAAAATGCATGATTGCCCAAGAAAAACGGTGACTCTGAAAACTCACTGTAATGCCTTTAAAACATTTTTGCACTCGTCCCACTCTGCAAACCGGCCTTTGGTCAACTGATGCCCTAGGCAAAAAGGCTCCACAATGCCTCCCACACCACTTAGTGCCCCCATCTTGGCATACCTACACCATTCAGATTAATGGAAAAGTGCTCCTGCTAGATCAGCGCCCTAGGCAGCCGCCTAGTTGGCCTATGCCTAAGGCCGGCTGTATCTCTGTCTATAGCTTTCTATGACTGTATGTGACTGTATGAATATAAATGTATATATGCATGTGCCTCACACCCCTGGCTACTGATTATTCCCTCGGTTATCAGTAATTTCTCTCTCTCTTCTACTTGCATGCTCTGAGGTTACATCTCCTAGCATATGCACGTATGTCAATTTTATTTTGTTTGATTTTTGTATTTTGTTGATGGTGGCAACACTGACATTTGCAAGTTTCATTTATTTTCAATACACACAGAGGGGTGTGTGTGTGTGTGTGTATATATATATATATATATATATATATATATATATATATATACACACACACACACACACACACACACACACACACACACACACACACACACATAAAGAACAAATGCTTGTACAGAGGCAAAATAGTTTTCCAGCCTTAGGGAGGCAAGTAATTCTGCCCCCCCATAAGGAAAAGCAATAGACTGCAGGGAAAACTGGTACTTGTGAGCAACAAAGCTGCTGGCTGAAAATCCTATAAAATCAGTAAAAAAGAATGATGCACTGTAGACAAACTCATCTAAAACTTCAGAGTAATCAAGTAAATATAATTTGTTTAGAAATCAAAATGTCTTTATTGACATTTGTGCAGTCACTGAAACCTGTTTCAAAGTTGCAGAGAGCACCCCAGCCTTACCAGGTTACTTGTCCTACCACACTTTCAGACCCCAAACAGAGGGCTATAAAGCCAAAGGAGGTGGAGTTTCAATATTTATCAAAGACATATACACCTCCAGGCTGGTATAACAGTATGACACACAGGAGACACTTCAGGTGCAGTTAACTATTGACAAAACCCCTATTCAATTCACAACTGGCTACAGACTCCCAACCATGATTGAGGAGGCCCAGTCCACCTATCTAGACTTACTTAAACCCATCAAGATTCAACCCTCTACCCTGATCCTGGGTGACTTTAACTACATAACCATAGAGAGCAATACCTGTTCTAGCTCAAACACAAATCCCAGAGATTCCTCGACTTTGTCAATGCCAATGCATTGGATCAGCTGGTCGATACCCTCACAAGAGGTGAAAATATCCTAGACCTGGTACTAAGTAACAAGAGTATCCACTGTAGCACCCCTACAGTGTCATCCTCCTTGGTAAGATCCGACCATAAAGCAATCATTTTCAAGGTAACCATCTCCCCTGACCCCACCTTGCCAGGGTCGAACAAAAGAACTTTTCCAAAGCTGACTACAACCTCCTGATAGCAGGTATAAGCAGTTTCACAGACACCATCCCTTCAGTTGAATCAAGCACTAATCTCAAAGCCTACACCAAAATACTAGATAAGCACCTATATAGCTGAATGGACTCAGCAATACCTGACAGGACCAAATCATCTTCCTCAAGGAAGAGTAAGCCTGTCTGGCAGACAGCAGCAATAAACAAACTCTATAATAAAAAGGAAAAAAATTCTGTCCAGGACCAAGAAGGAGCAGGTGCCAAGTTGGAAGCAATCTCTCCTTTGTTTGAACAAGCAAATAAGGTCACTGGTGAAATCATCCAAGGCTAACTTCGAGTCCAAATTGGCCACATCCACTAAGGACAGTCACAAGGCCTTCTTTGCATATGTCCGCAATTTTATTTATTTTATTTTATTTTACATTTCTTGACCGGGATAGTCTGACTGGATGCATGTCCATTTTCAGCAGAGGCCCGGGGAGAAAAGCTCCAAGGGTAAGCAGATACAGCATTACATAATACCAGCATTACATATTACAAACAGACTATTTACAGAGATTACATAAGTAAGCAGGTTAAACAAGTGCAATCTCAAAGGTAACTCCCAAATCTACTCTGAACTGGCAGTCAAGAATACTACATACACAAATTCCATAGATATAGCCAACCCACAGGCAGACAAGTTCAGTGAAAACTTCACCCCCTATCCCCCATCGGTAAACCAGGACATCCACCGCACCTGCCCCCTTGCCTCATCACCATGGAGCAGGTTATTAATGCCATCTCAAAGGTAAACAATACAGCCTACATGGGACCTGACAACATCCCTGGGTGTGTCCTAAACTGAGGTAAGTGCTCTCAGCAGCATTAGGCACCTTATTCAACCAAAACCTGTGCACCGGCTGCATCCCAGCAGAATGGAGGACAGCCACTGTCATCCCTCTCCACAAAGGTGGAGCGTCCACCAACCCAGGCAATTATAGGCCCATCAGCCTAACCAGCCTGATCTGCAAGGTCATGGAACGCATTATCATGGACCTTATAAAGTAGGACATTGGCATCCTCCAAATGCTTGATCCTGCACAGTTTGGTTTTGTCAAAGGGGGATCATGGCTGTTAAACTTGAAACAGTCACCAAAGCCATGGATGAGGGCAAGACACTGCACATCACCAACCTTGACCTAGCCAAAGCCTTTAACACTATTCCGCACTTGGGCATAATAGATAAATTCTCCCAGCTAGCCATCAACCCATATGTTACCAGATGTGTAGCAAACTGGTTCACTGATAGAACCCACTCAGTTAAAATAGGGGAAGCCAGCTCTACTAGTAGAACCGTAACAAGTGGCATACCCAAGGATTGATCTTGGAGCCTCTACTGTTTGGGATATACTTTTCTGAGGTGCAAGCCAAAACCAGTAGCCTGTGGCTGACCAAGTTGCAGATGACTGCAAGCTGGGCAATGTCATAAATTCCCCTAGTGATTTGAACATCCACCAAGAGGGCCTTAACCAAACTAATGACTGGGGTCAGACGTGTGGCCTCAAACTTAATGCCAAGAAATGCATCATTATCCCCTTTGGGGAAAATGGTGTCCCCACTAATTATCACATTAATAACAATGTAGTAAGTAAGCAATCAGTCGCTAGGGACTTGGGCACCTTGGTTGACAGCAACCTGACTTATGACCACCATGTTGCCTCCATTTTACGGAAGGCTTTCTATATGGCTCACCTCATAAGTAAGGGTATTTCATCCAGGAACAAGGAGGTTATAACATCCCTGTAGTCCTCCCTTATCAAACCCAATATCCAGTACAATGTCCCTTTCAGCATGTACCTTGCCAAGCACATGCAGCAGTTAGACAGACCACAGCGGTTCCTGACCAGGAAAATCCAGGGTTTCAAACACCTGTCTTAGACAGATAGGCTAAAAGCCCTGACCCTCTACTCAGTCTCGTACAGACTGCTCAGAGGTGACCTGTGTCTGGCATACAAAGCCATCTCAGACTCAGCCTTGATGGAGTTGCTTTTAAAACCGTAAGTCAAACTTCACTCATGCAGCCTGCATGCAAAATAAAACTTGGTGGGATAGATTTGTGTCCCAGTGACTCCCCCATCTGTGGAATAGATTTCCTCTCCTTGTCAAGCAGAGTACATCACTATCCCTCTTTAAGAGGAACCTGGATGACTGGATGGGAAACAGAAAATATACCCCTAGGATCCCACCTGTCTTTCTGCTGGACAGGGGAAACAGGTGCTGACTTTGTGAGAACATGTGTGAAATTCTTGGCTAGGCTTATAAAGGCCTCTGGGCCAATAGCCTGGTATTGTCCTATGAAGCTATGAACCTATGAAAAACAAATAAATGCGCAATTTTTCCCTTAAATGAGCTACAAAGCTCTTTTAAGTGCCAAAGTGCTCATCTATTTGTTTTTATAGGTTCATAGGTTGGTACTAGGCTATTGGCCCTAGGGCCTATATAAGCCTAGCCATAACAATTCCCTGACTGTTTCTTCCCACTATATTAACTACCCTGAACCCCTGTCTAGCAGGGTGACTGATGTGATCCCCGGAGTGAATGTCCTATCTGCCATCCAATCATCAAGGTTCCTTTTGAAGAGGGCCAAAGAGGTGCTCTGTTTGACATGTATGGGCAGTCTATTCCAGAGTCTGGGGAGTCTCTGGGTCAGGAGCCTATCCCTCCAGCATGTTTTGTTTATTGTGATGACAAGGTTTAGATCCCTGGAGCATGTGGCTCTGAAGGATTGGGATTTCTTTAAGTGTAGCATGTCCAACAGCTCTGGGTTTGACATGGCCTTGTATATTAAGCAGAGATCACCTCGGAGTAGACGATATGCGACAGAGTATAGCTGGAGTTTTTTTAGATGTTCAGCATAGGGCATCTGCTTTAGGCCTGTGATTCTTTTAGTGAGGTATTTCTCCGGCCTTTCCATTTATTGCAGATGTCTTAAGAGGTACATACCAAATGGGGCGTTGTATTCTATACTGGGTCTAATGTGGGATGAGTACAGTGGAACAATGATCTCCTTTTTTCTGGATGAAAAGCCCTTAGTGATGAGGTGTGCCACATAGAAGGACTTCCTGACTGTTGTGGTGATGTGCTTATCGAAGGTGAGACCACTGCCCACATGTGTCTCTAAGTCTCTTATCACACCTTCGGTGTTTAGTGTACTGCCACCTATGTGGTAATTCATGGGTACATGTTTTTTCCCAAAGGGGGATAACTATACATTTCTTGGCATTGAGCTTTTGCCCATGGTTCCAAGCAGCTGTTTCTGTTAGGTCCTTTTGTAGAATATCCACATAATTTGGGGATTCAATAACGTCTCCCAGTTTGCAGTCATCTGCGAACTTTGTTAGCCATAGTCCCTTAGTGTTGGCCTGTACTTCAGAGAAGTAGATGCCAAACAAGAGTGGTCCCAGGAGTGAACACTGAGGTACTCCACTTGTCATTTGTCTGGAACTGGATTTGGAGTCGGCTACTTTTACAATGTGAATTCTGTCAGTAAAAGCCAGTTGGCAACCCATCAACTGATGTAGAGATTAATGCCCAGCTTAGTAAGTTTATCTATGATTCCAGAGTAAGAGATGGTGTTGAAGGCCTTGGCGAGGTCCAGATAGGCTGTGTGGACCAGCTTACCCTCGTTGACATCTCTAGAGACTGATTAGAATAAGTCAATCAGGTTCAGGAGACATGATCGGCCCTTCATGAGCCCAAACTGGGTGGGCTCCAGTGTTTGAAGGTTGCCAATGTCATTGTTTATTAGTTCCATGAAAATACATTCCATGGCCTTGCAGATCAGGCTTGCCAGACTGATGGGGTGGTAGTTCCCAGGATCCAAGGTGGATACCCCCTTGTGGAGTGGGATAACTGTAGCTGTGTGCCACTCAGTGGGCACAAAGCCTGAGATGAGGCTATGATTTAACATGACACTTAGTGAGGTGCCTGTTCATTTTGTAGTTCATGTAGTACACAGCCCGGGATGTCAACTGGTCCCAAGGATGCTGTATTCATAGCTTTAGAGAGTGCAGTTTTTACCTGTGTGGCCATTATTACCAGAATTTGGCAATCTTTTGGTATTGAGATGGGCCTTTTAGGGGGTGATAGGGGGGTGAAGTTGGCACTGAATCGATCTGCCAGAATATCGGCAATATCCTTGGGATCAGTATATTTAATGCCATTCTGTTGTAGCTCAGAGCAGATCTGAGAATTTCCATTTAGATTCATGACATAGCTATATAATGCCTTGTGGTTGTCTTTGGAATCTTTGGCAATTTTATTTTTGCAACTAGCTTTGGAGGATTTTATGAGTGATCTCAGCTTCTTACTGAAGCTGGTAAGGGAGTTTTTCGCATCCTGAGATTTTCCTCTTTTCTGCAACAGTTTCTTCCTTTTGTTGTAAAATTTGTTTATGGCAGGGGACCACCAGATTGGCTTCCTTTTTTTGGAGGACAGCGTCTTGGTTCTATTTGGGATGGCACGATTCATGCATGAGCGGATGTGTTCGTACAGTGCCTTAGTATAGGATTCAGCAGTCGAACATTTAGTTCCTGCCTGCATGGGTGTCACGAAGTTTGTCACTTCTGACTTGAGAAGCATGAAGTTGGCTTTGGAGAAGTTTTTTACGGAGGTTTCCTTATGGGGGGGTGGGGAAGGGATGTGGATGTCAAGGGTGATTAGCTTATGGTCAGATCTGTCCAACGAGGGGGCGACCATAGGTGTGGAGCATCGATTTCCCATGTTGGTAATGACTAGGTCTAGGATACTGGAGCCCCTGGTGGAACTATAGATTAATTGATACAGGGCATTGGAATTTATGAATTCCAAGATCCGTTGGGCAAAGGTGTTAGGACACGAGCAGTTTTCCCAGTTAATGGCAGGGTAGTTGAAATCACCCAGTATTAGGGTGTTTGGTTGTATCTTAATATTTTCCAGTATGTTTGGAAAGGTGTAATGAGAATCTTGGGGCATGGTGGGGGATCTGTAGCAAGCTACAATTTGGATTGCAGTCTTACCTAGTGTTAGTTGCACCTGTAGAATTTCAGACTCATGTTGGGAACTAGCCTGGTGGTGTGAATATCCTTGGTGAATATGGACACTCCTCCATCTTTAGTGTTTCAGCTCTGGTTTGGTGGCTGAAAAGTGTGGTAAGAGTTGTAGCCTGGTATTGCAGGGTGCTCTCTGGAGCCTTGAACCAGGTCTCAGTTACTGCACAGATATTGATGTTCTCCATTTTAGGAGTGCCTCAAGAGAGTGCATTTTGAGGTTTAGACTTCTAGCATTGAGTAGCATTACCTTCAGATTTTGCATGCTTGTACCTGTTATGGTGGTGGTTGTGTCCTTTGAACTTTGCCTAAAAAAGGCACTATATGGGTGGCAAGAGCCTTAGCCAGTAACCTGAATCCCAGGGGCGATAGGGCATGGTCTGTCGATCATGTCTTCCCAGACAGACAGATACTGGATCCCCTTTCAATGACACCAGAAGCTTATCCAATTGTCGAAGTCAATCATTTTGTCCTTATACTGTGGTATCATTCTGGGCGAAGGTAGGATGCTACTCAAGGCTAGGGTCATACCTGCCTGGGCCACATGATCCGAGAGCTCTTCCATATCTCTTTTCATGTAGTCCAGGGAGGTACGTCTCAAGTCATTCACTACAACATGGACAATGACAGAGTCATATCTGTATTTGTTGTGGAGTGATTTGAGTGCATAAAGAAGTTTTTATTTCTAAACAAGTAATAATTACTTGATTACTACTAGAGATACTAATGTGGGAGCTGGTAAATTTGATGTTTGACAGTTGGTGCAATGTATTGAAACAATGAGCCATTGACAAGCTGCTTTATGTTGTCTGGGGTATGACTCCAACAGCCTTCATCTGCCTACTGTGTGAACCTTGTGCAGGTTACTGATCTGACTGCTCTGTGTTTTAGGAGGCTGTACTGGCTCCACAATGGCCTTCTTAACTACATGCCTCATGACTACCTATGTACCTAGAAATTAAACATATGCTTAAATGCACAAAAACTGCTATATGACCATGGGAAAATGAAATTGAAAAGAAAAAAAAATGTTTCTTTTTGTTCTGTACAATATCACTGCTACATATTAACTGAAGTGGGATGCATATGCTTTGAGCATTCAGATAGGGTTATCAAAGGATTTCTACACTTTAGCTTCACATGACTAGTAGCTGTTGTTGGCTATTGATGTCTGAGGTGGTAGCATATGATTTTGCTTCTAGAACATGTAAAGTCTTGAGAGAGAGAATGACATGATTTTTGGGTGAGAGTTTGAGTCTAGTGATTAGTATGGTGGATTGAAACTGTGTGCTCTTGATGGGTTGTTTCATTTGGACAAGGGTTTAATTTCCATTGCCTTTGTTTACCTAGTTTGCTAATCTGAGTGGTTAGATTGGAGATATGTAGCCTTGGGCATTTGAGAAGGTGGTATAGTCTCCTCAATGATCTCCTTAAGTGCATATCTGGTAACTGCTTATAAACCTAAATGGCTACAAACTAATACATGACAATAAAAATCAAAGCAGATTTTTTTCTTTTTCTAATTTTTGAGCATTGCAATTTAGATAACTTTTTTATAATATTCTTTTTAAATAACCTTGTAAAGCATTTATATGATGATAAATATACTGAGGTACACACTTAAAATAAAGCCATTAGCATAAGTGGGTGTAAGAAAGTAAAAGAGTTACAGTAGTCTATGTGGGACTTCTGTGCAAAGTGGGAAATTAACTTAGCTCAGCAATAATTTTCTTTTTTCTTTCATATAGCCACTATTCTAGTCTGCGATACTATAGAGATTATAAAACAGTAATTAGCAATAGCAATATGTAATGTGAGCCATGTAAGATGTTTTCATTAAAATGTCATTTAATGTGAATGGTCTCAGCTTCAGCAGTGGCAAAAAGGCAATTAGCTTGTTTAAACTTTCAAAATGATTAAAACACAAGGGGCTTTTTTTACAAAAAATACTGTATTGCAATATTATATTAATGCATTAAAATCAAAAGGATATACAATACTAACAAGTTCTAACTTTAAAGAAAACAGAAGTGTTATATATATTTAATGACTAGTTTCTAAAACAGGAAAAAGGAATAGATGATAACATATTTATAAGACCACGGTGTAATTACTTACACAGTAATGATAAATCCAAGAAAATAGATTATTTTAATAAACTGCCAACTTATATAACCAAGTTAAAAGATTTTAAAGAGTTCAAAAATAATAATTGTGAAGTCGCCAATATCATCCTAAAGGACTCAATCGAAGCGTTTATATGGCAAAGTCTCTGTTTGTTACTGTAACAACAGAAAACAATGGGGAAAAGATCCATTGAAAACGCAAGGAAAGCAATATACAATCAACTTAAACATGAAAAGGAGAAAAGGCCTATTTTCAGTAATGGAAAAAAATGAATGCAGTGTTTCAGAAGATCCTACATCATAAAGTTTCAACTTGTTTAGAAAAAGTTAAACTACATTCTTATACGTTAACACTTAAAAGTTTACATAAATTATCTCTTAGATTCAAAATGATAGAGCAAACTAATCACATCAACAATATTTTGATTTTGGTTAGTAATAGCAAATATACAGAACTGAAAAATACAATGAGAAAATTAATGTAAGAAGTAGTATTATTGAAAATAAAAAAATGGAATGTATACCTTTTAAAAGAGGAATATTCAAAATAATCCAAGCAAAGAAGGAAACTCAAAAAAAAAAAAAAAAAAAAAAAGATTTCTATAACAGAAATAAAATAGCAAATTAAAATATTGAAGTAAAAAAAAGTTCCAGGCAATAATTGCATAATTTCTGAACAAAATAAACTATCATCTTATAATCTCTTATCTCATTTACAGAAAATATTCACATAAATTAAAACTTTATTTAACATCCATCCATCATAGAACTACCCAACTATTTCTAGCTTATTAAAACCCCAACATGACTAACCTCTGTGTTGTTCTTACAGACCTAATTCATTCCAGATTATTGATTACAAAAATGTTATGTCATTCCTAGCCAATATATTAAAATATACTACCTATGTTAACAGAAGATCACCGCAATGGCTTTACACTAAATAGTAAAAACAGGGAAATAATAATAATTACTTTAATTGATTATGATAATATCACTAAACAGCAATCAATGTTAGCCACTGTTAACAACATATCAACAAATTAATGGATTTGGAAGGGTACTGATAATTTATTTCAAGCTCTACTATACCATCAGTAAGTTTTATACAATTGGGTAGAGATTTAATAGCCGATGCAAAGAATAAAGAATACAAGGGATTCCCTTGTTTCATGTGCTTGCTTATTTTATTGACTGAAAAACTAAAGACCCTAGTTTAACATATGATAATGACTTTTCATAAAGACTGTTAATAAGAGGCATAAAAATTACTTAGAAATCTGTATATTTCCAATTCTTTAGATAAATACGATCACTTTAATGAATTGAAGGCTTTATCTAGCTTTAGGATAATTACAGACAGATATTCACTAATAAATATAAAAAAAAAAATTAATATTTTGAATTAATGCCTGGTCTAAACTTCATTCAAAATAAAACCGATATCTTATTAGTTAAATTTATTTAATGGAAACTAATAGTGAATTTAAAAGAGATAATAGAGATATTAAATATCTGGGGATTACTCTTACAAGCAATTATAAAGAAATATAAAATATATATAAAAATAGTTTATGTATTATTAAAGCAATAATAAACTCATGAAATAATATTTTCTTTTCTATAGGAAGATAGGTTGATTTTAATTAAAATGATTATTTTACTTGAAATACTATTCCTTCTAAAAAACAAGTTAGTCAGTGTAACAACATTTAAACTAAGTAATCAAACACCCAGGTTAAGGATCCAGACACTGTAAGCTTTACGCACTTTCATTCATTAATAATATTTAGAACTTATTCATAAAATAGTGATACAAAGGACCTAAGAAAATTTAAACGTACTGCTATGAGAACACATGATACAAAGTAACCAATACAGAAACAGGATACAATCTAGGTTTAGTCAATTAAGTTGTTAAAGGTTAAACATATGTGAGTAAATGTATAAAAATTAAAACAAAGAAATATGTAAGACATAAGTAGCACAAACATTCTAATGTATTTTCTGGGCTAACAAAAAGCACTTGATATTTGTAGTCTTATTCAGACCTGGTACATGATCTGCCATGAGTTTAAATTGCCATGCAGATTCTCGGCACTCAAGAAGAGTCTTAAAGTTACCAGTAGATATGTCAGCTTGTACAGAATCGATGACCAAAAATGTGAATTTTCTAAAGTCACTGCAAATAGTTGCATGCTTAGCTAAAGCATTAGTGGAGTCATTCTTTCTGGTAGCTAGTAAATGTTCATAAATCCTTTAGTTCAAACATCTGACTGTATATATAAAAACAATTGCAGGAATGACAGCAAACTAAATATAAAACTTAGACTTTCTGGATATCTCCTTGTCTTTTGACTGTGACCTCAAGCATTTTGTCAGCATAATTTTTCACAAAGAGACTTTTATCAACCAATATCTTTACAAAGACAGCTTATACCACCTGCATATAAAAAGAGGGGCAGTGAAAGACCAGTTAATTAGACTGAGCAGATTGACTACTGATGAGTCAACTTTCTTAGATGAACTGGCTAAGTTAAGATCATTCTTTGTGAAAAGAGGGCATGATTACCAATGGCTGGCTACACTTGAACAAGAGGTACTATCACTTAGAAACACCAAAGCCTGTCCTATCCACACTAGATATTACCAACTTTCACTTTTTGAGGGTCGGAACATTCCAGTCTCTCTGGCACATTTTGTTCTCCTTTGTTCAAAATGACTGTTGAATAATAATAACATGGTGTGACTGCTAAAATATATATTTATTAAACACACACACACACACACACACACACACACACACACACACACACACACACACACACACACACACACACACAAACACACAGACACCCCCCCCACACACACACACACACACACACACAAATCCATCAGGTTCTGCTTAAGTAAAGTCAACAGATTCTACTTAAGCCAACAAAATATGAAACATTTAGAAATGCTATACATCACTATCCAGTGATAAAAGCATGCTGCTTCACATTATTCCCTTAGCTTATATACCAGAATACATAGAGAGAGTCTGAACTTTCATAAAAGCATAAAATAGTGCTTTGATTTTTAGTAATCAGATATTAGGAGACTTAGGTGATTTATCCAGATTATTTAATGGGTAAATTTGATTTGTATATGGAAAACTGGCCTATAAAACCAACCAGTAGACATATTTTAATATCTAAAATAGTTTAAATGATAGATATAATTAAAAAATATCCAGCCATCTGAAATGTTCTAAACAGTCTGGAATAAATGGTGAGATGGGGAGATAATATTTATCTAAAGTACATAAAATAATTATTCACTACATATTTCATTAGAAGTGTAACTTTTCGGACCAAGTGGCTCAACATTAACAACAACAGATAATTATTTCAATATACAAAATAATAAAATAATAATAACAATAATGATACATTGGCTTTTTATGGAACTGTTATAAATTTATCACTCCACATAGCACTGGGATTACTAGCAGGACTCGGTTGTTAAGCACTGATTCGTAGCATATGATTCTTAATTATACAGTTCTACCTTTTAGGGGGAAATCAACATTTACTGTAAACATTGTGGTCTGATTAATTGATATTAACTAAACTTTTGGTGTTGTTTAATGCATCAATTCCTATATGTATACCCAAGTCTCAATTCCCACTTATATGGAGCTTTATAGACAATAGGCAGGAAAATGACTAGATCAGAATACACTGGAAAATTATATTATACTTTCATTTAATAAATACTGTCACTAGTATGTATCATAAAGAAATGTGTACTATTAAGAAGAAAAATAAAATAATCACAGAAAATAATCACTTGAATATTGATATGTGTTCTATGATCAGTTTGTATCTATTCAACGAATATGAATATATAGCAAGACTAATGTAAACACTGTGTAAATAGTCACTTGCTTTATAATGTTAATATGTTTGTTTTATATGTAAAATTTCAAATAATTAAAAATGTATTTTTTTTTGTCTTTATTGACTGGGAAGGTCTGGCTGGGCAGAATCCATTTTCAGTGGAGGCCTGTGGAGAAAATCTCCATAATAATATCTCTATATTAGCAAGTGAATTTCATATAGTTCTCAGAGAAATAATTACGCCCCCCCCCCCCCAAAAAAAAAAAAAGACAATTACAAGACAGGTATATATAATAAAGAATTTACATCAACAATTATCAGCCTATACAGATTTGGCAGCTCTAAATTCTTGCAGGAAGTAAATAGATTTATACTGTAGAAGGATAAACATTACTGTAAAGAAGTTTAGTGTTCTTATATTTCAGTAGAGAAAGTTTTGTAGAGTTCACAAGATATAATGAATTAAGTTATAAAATGTTGTAAGATGGGAGATTTTAGTATTGTATAGGTTTGTAAAGAGTTCAAGAAATATAACAAAGTTAAAAAATGATGTAGGAGAGGAAATATTAGTATTGTACAGGAGGATAGTGGCAATATCATTTGAGTGAGGGAGCAGGGTATAAGATGAGTTCTACCTAGGCTGCCTGTTTCAGATCGGTGTATCTGGAAGGTTTAGAAATTATGTATACAGGGAAAGCATGAGAGGCACAGAGTGGTGGATGGGGCAGTTAGGAAAAGACAAAGATGAGAAGTGGTGTTTAAGAGGGGTATATTGTTAAAGTGCAGGAGGGCAAAAAAGTTATTGATAAGTAATAATAATTTTATGTTTTTACTAGAGATCTCAACCTGGTGATAAACATAGGCATAGCCAGGATTGGGTATGGTACTGTTTATGTAGCTTGAGAGTTTATTAGTCGTTTTTACCTGTGTAGGGATGGTGCTCCAGAGTTTGCAGATGTAACAGGAGTGTAGCTAGCTCCCTGATACATTATTTTCTTTGCTAGTGCTTGGTAGAAATGTATCACCAGAATGTGGCTCCACTGTAGGGGTGTAGGGCAATAGTAATTGTTTTAATGAAGGGCATTTTTCAGGATAATAAATCAGTTTGTATGCCATAAATAGCTAAGTGTATGCTAGGTAGTTGATAAGCTCTAGCTACTTTAGCTGTTTTAAGATTTGGCAGTGGTGAGATTGGTGAGCAGAGTTGGTAGCAATTGTAGCTAACTTTGTTATGACAGGATGGTAGTTTGGATTTTAGTGTAGGGCTTAGGTCTGTAAGGAAAGGCATATAAGAGGGTTGGTAGGAAATAGGTTAAGGCTAGGATTTTTCTTGCCGACTCTGTAATGTACTGTTTTGCTATGTATTGGGAACCAATGTTCTGTTGGGTCTTTCTAATTGTTTGAAGAATATGTTGATAAAATATAAAAATGCCATAGGTTCATATTAGGTATTAGGCTATCGCCCCTGGGGCCTATACAAGCCCAGCCAAAAAGGTACCCTGGCTTTTGCCACCCAAGAAAATTATTTTCCTGTGCCACTGTCGAGCAGCGTGACAGAGGTGATCCCCGGGGTGAATTTCCTATTTCCCATCCAATCATCATGATTTTTCTTGAAGAGTGCTAATGAGGAGCTTTGTTTGATTTAGATAGGTAGTTTATTCCAGAGTATAGGAAGTCTCTGGGGCAGGAATCTATCCATCCGACATGTTCTGTTTATTGTGGTGACAAGGTTTGGGTCCCTAGAGCGTGTAGCTTGGAGGGATTGGGATTTCTTTAAGTGGAGCATGTCCAACAGCTCTGGGTTTGACATAGCTTTATATGTTAGGCAGAGATCCCCTCTGAGTAGGTGATATGCAACGGAGTAAAGCTGGAGTTTTTTGAGACGGTCTATGTAGGGCATCTGTTGGAGGCTGGTAATCCTCTTTGTGATGTATTTCTGCGGCCTTTCCAGTTGTTGTAGATGTCTTGTGAGGTACATACCAAAAGGGGCGTTGTACTCTGTAATGGGTCTAATGAGTGATGAGTAGAGGGGAACAATGACCTCTTTTTTTCTGGATGAGAAACCTTTTGTGATGAGGTGTGCCACGTAGAAGGATTTCCTGACTACTGTGGCGATGTGATTATCAAGGGAAAGACTACTGTCCACCTGTGTCCCAAGGTCTCTTATCACACTTTCGGTGTTAAGTATACTACCGCCTATGTTGTAGATCATGGGTACAGAGTTTTTACCAAAGGGGATGACAAAGCACTTTTTGGCACTGAGCTTGAGGCCATGGCTTTGACACCAGGCATCTGTCTCAGTGAGGACCTTTTGTAGGATGTCCACATCGTTAGGAGTTTCAATTATGGCTCCTAGTTTGCAGTCATCTGTGAACTTCATTAGCCAAAGACCATCTGTGTTAGCCTGTACTTCAGAGAAGTAGATACCAAACATGAGATGTCCCAGGACTGAACCCTGTGGTAATCCACTTGTCACTGGTCTGAAGTCGGATTTGGAGTCTCCTACTTTCACAGTGTGTGTTCTGTCAGTGAGCCAGTTGGCAACCCATCTTGTGACATAGGGATTTGTACCTAGTTCAGTGAGTTTATCTATAATTCCAGAGTGGGGGATGGTGTCGAAAGCCTTGGCAAGATCTAGATAGGCTGTGTGAACCACCTTACCCTTGTCTATGGCTTTGGTGACTGCTTCAAAGAAGTCTATCAGGTTTAGGAAACATGATCTGCCTTTTACAATACCGAACTGGGTGGGGTCCAGAGTTTGGATATTACCAATGTCTTTGTTTATAAGTTCCATGATGATACGTTCCATGGCCTTGCAGACCAGGCTCGTCAGGCTAATGGGGCAGTAGTTCCCGGGGTCCGTGGTGGCTCCCCCCCTTGTGGAGTGGGATAACCACCGCTGTGCGCCATTCAGCAGGCACAAAGCCTGAGGTGAGGCTATGATTGAACATGGTACTTAGGTGGGGTGCCAGTTCGTTCTGTAGTTCATGTAGAACGCATCCTGGGATGTTGTCTTGTCCCATGGATGCTGTGTTCTTGGCTTTGGAAAGTGTGGTTTTTACCTGTGCAGCCATGATTACAGGAACTTTGCATTCTTCCGGTTTAGAGATGGGCTCTTTAGGGGGTGAGAGGGGGGGGGGGGTAAAGTTAGCACTGAACCTATCTACCAGGATGTTGGCAGTATCAGTTGGGTCTGTATATTTAGTGCCATTGTGCTGTAACTCAGAGCAGATCTGAGTGTTGCCATTGATATTCTTGACATAGCTATAGAATGCTTTGTGGCTGTCTTTAGAATCAGTGGCGATTTTGTTTTCGTAACTAGCTTTGGAGGATTTTATCAGGGATCGCAGCTTCTTACTGAGGCTGACCAGGGTGCTCCTCCACTCATGGGATTTTACTCTCTTTTGCAACAGTTTCTTCCTCCTGTTGTACAGTTTGTTTGTGGCAGGGGACCACCAGATTGGCTTCCCTTTTATGGAGGATAGCGTCTTGGTTCTTTTTGGGATAGCACAATGCATGCACTCATGTAAGTGCTTATAAAGTGCTATTATGTAGGATTCAGTAGTCATAACTGTATTGTCCATCTGCATGAGTGTCATAAAGTTCACCACTTCTGTCTTAAGAAGCATAAAGTTGGCTTTGGAGAAATTTTTTACCATGGTTTCCTTAATGGTGAGTGGAGGCAGGATGTGGATATCTAGGGTAATTAGCTTATGGTCGGATCGGACCAATGAGGCATTGACTTCAGGTGTGGAACACCAGTCACTCATGTTGGTAATGACTAGATCTAGGATATTGTTGCCCCTGGTGGGGGTGTGGATAAGTTGATCCAGGCCATTGGAGTTTATGAATTCCAGAAAGCGTTGAGCGAAGGAGTTGGTACATGAGTAGTTTTCCCAGTTAATGGTGGGGTAGTTTAAATTGCCCATTATTAGGGTGTTTGGTTTTTATTTACGTATTTATTTATTTATTTATTACAATGTCCAGTAATTTAGTATGCGGTTCCACCTAAATTTTGGTATTATTTGCAGATGTAACCAAGAAAGTTTGTTTTTAATTCACATAATATTTTAGGGTGAAGAGCATCAATTTTGTTTTATTTGCATTAACAAGCAGGTTTGAACTTTTCAGACAGGTTTTGATTGAAGGGACAAATCTGAGTGATTTCCTGAGTCTGGATATTGAGGGAGCTGTACATATTAAAGATAAATCATATGCATATTAAAGTATATTTGTTTGGTCTATGATAGTGTAAAGGTTGCTAATAAAATATTAAAGAGAAGGGGTCCTAGTATAGAACTCTGAGGAATACCTATCCTGAGAGAGAGGAGGTGAGGTTTTGCTGCCATATGACTGCTTGTTGCCTTCCAGGTAGATAACTAAGGAACTATGTAAGGGAAGATTGAGAGAGACATTACAAGACTATTCAGTGAGTAAATGTTTGTGAGATATAGTGTCAAATGCTTTGGGTAAGTCTAGGAGCACACTTGACCCTAGGTTATAATTGTTCCTATGTTGGTTTGCAGCAATGGTGAAGAAGCATTACTGATGAAATATAGGAGAAGATACTTGGAAGAGAAATTAAAAATGAATAGAGATGTTGATTATCAGAAAGTAAGCACCAAACTCATCTTTCAGAAGGGATAGTCTATTTTATTAAGCAAGAGGCAAAACAAGCATTGTTCTTTATCCAAGTATGAGCTTTATTTTGTAGAAGACATCAAACATATTATGATAACTTGGAGCAGTGAGGACATTCTTTAACAAGATACTGTTTTTTTTTTAAGAATTATTATGTTGTATATTTTGACTATTTTCCTTTAAAAAGCTTTCCATTTGTAAACAGTAAGAATACTATTTGGTTTTGATGAAAAACTGTTCAGAAGATTAAAAAAGACAATTAAATATTGTGTTTGTGGCCAAAAATAATATTACACTTTTCTTTCACAGGTTGATAAAAATATGGGGCAGTGAGAGATGCAAAATAGTCTATAAATAGCTGTTTATAAATATAAATGGACAGTAAACATTGGAAATGTACTGCACAAATCTAAGCACATATTATGCACAGAAAATTGAAATATTTTAATTGCAATGCTCTAAATATCTGAAAATACATTACAGATAAGTTTATAACTACCTCAAATTAATAAAGATGTAATTGAAAACATCAGAATATGTTTTCAGATTAACCACTTTCAGTGTTACTTTAATGCAGTGTACTGGAAATGTGTTGCTTTCATTAAAAGGTGTAAGGTCATGGGTATATGAAAATGTGTGTAAAAGCTGACTGGCTCCTTGAAAGATATGTTCATTAACTTACAGTTTTAAGCTGTATGGAGGTGAAATAATAAAGTGCTTGTTGCTACCTCATTATAGGTTGAAGGATTACTCACTTTCCCCGTAAATGCAGTTTTCATTTAGACACATCTGGCACAACTTATTGGTTAAGCTCTGTTGTTTACTAGGTTGTTTAATTTATATGTGCTGTTTCTGTATTAAAGCTTAGGTGCTTACATGTTTAAAGTTCAACAATGAAGAGGATTATGCCACTTTCATTTTCTAAGCTAAATATAAACTACTATGAGTTATCTTTGCTTTGGGGAGAGAACATATTCTCAGTGCAGACTGTTTACAGTATAGACAAACGACAACATTGTTACATGCACAGTCATTAGAAGCTACTAATTACATGGTCATACATGTTCCCCTTCTATCCTCCCAAAGAAAATTCAGTTCCACTTATCAAATACAGTGAATGTTTCCTACAAACAGGGTTGCTGTTTTTAACTTGGCTCAGTAGTACTTCTGTTACTAACTGCAAACCCACCCTTATGGATTGGTTTCCATGAAAAGAATATGCCCCTGCCTATTTTTAGGAAATTCTGTACATTTCATGCAAAGCAGCTTTTCATTCAGTATGCATAAATCATAGACTTGTGTAACATAAATATAAGGAAACTAGTTATCAAGAATGCTGCCTTTTAGGTATTTAGGGGGCTCCTTGCTTATTTGTTTTTAAGTAAAAAAGAAGAAAAAAAATAATAGCATAAAGATGTCAAATTGTACTGCGAAAATGTGTCTTCAGCACTCAACTAACCACAGTAAGAAATTGTCTGTCTACCCCTTTGTCTGTATACCCCATTGTTTGTATATGCCATTTCTTAAAATAGAGTCCATCTGTATAAGTGGCTGCAAGTACTTGTTGTTGGGGACATTATCCAACTATTATAAGGTGTTGTTTACATGGGTGTAAGGTGATGAGATCTGCAGTGACCAAAACCTCCAGTTCTGCAACCTGCCCAAAGTTCTTGGGGTATCCTGCTGAAAGCAGCAGTAACAACGACACAGTGAAGTGCAGTTACAGCTAGGGACCCTCATCCAGTTCACATTCCTGTGCACAAAGCTGTGCAGAACAGTGACTCGGGTTCCCATGTGCATTACTCCTTACATCCACTTCTGTTCATTCCCCAAAAAAGGTGGCTAAATAGATGATCACTTCTTCATGGGGTGTATCCATACTGTTGCACAAATACTGCATATTCTGATATTTTCTGCTATATGTGTCTGCCTAGATCATTAAATGGGCAATTTCCATTTTTACTGTTACCAAGGAATACCTTGCTGTCATAACAATAGTCTACCATGCTGCTCCCCATAACAGCAATTGTTGGAAAGCAGTATGCCACATTGATGTGCCATTGCAGTACCGCCTGCAGCTGCAGAAACAGTCAATGCCTTGCCAAAGTGAGATACAGTCCCTGACTTCAAGCATTTCTAGCCAGTTATCCACCACCTTGACCACCTAGCAGGAATCCCTATAAACACTGCAACTAAGTCACCATAGTCATACACAAACTGCAGTACAATGACATAGAAACAGGAGTGCTACACACAGTTTTCAGTGGGTCATTCTGAACTACACTTTACCTTCAGTAAGGTGAAATTAGTAGTGCCTATGGTATTAAATGTATGAGTGTCACAGAATCACACCAATTCCTTTCTGGTAACTTTAGATATCACAACTGCTTAATATGGAGGACCCAGTCATGTGTTAATAATATTAGGGAGTTGTACAAGTCTTCAGTATTTGAGAAAGGCAAATATCTGACGTCAGTCAAACTAGATATCCTTCAGCATGAAATCAGAAGGCATTTGGTAAACTTCTTGTCTCTTCTACCAAAGTCTTAACAGGAAACAGCTGGTTAGAAAACAAAATAATCTCATTTCATTGTCAAACTGTTCTAATATTTTTTTTTTCAGAATTCTTACTTTAGATATAATGATATAAGAAATCTAAGCCCTACTTTAAAGATATGAAAGTTAAACATTTAAAAGTCTGCATTTGTGCTTGTTTCCCACCTTTCCTATAACTAGTCCAGTCAAGATACAGATTTGCTGTATCCAAGACTGTAAGCTTCTGAGCCCCCCCCCAAGTCTCTCTGTGTTGGAAGGAAGCCTTCTAGCTTGTCAATGGGAGTGGTAAGCACTAGGTAACCTATCTACCACAAGAGGAGCAATTTCTGGCCCAGAAATTGTAGTTTATTGGCTGTTTGGGCAGTTTTTTCCATCTCCTTCAACTATCTGGTCTAAAAGCCTGTGTTTGCGCTTTTCCCACCTTTCCTGTAACTAGTCTAGTTCAGATACAGATTTGTTGTATCCTGCACTGTATGTAAGCTTCTGAGCCGCCCAAGCCATTCTGTGTTGAGGGAAGCCTTCTAACTTATCAGTGGGAGTGGTAAGCACTAGGTAGCCTATGTACCACAAGAGGAGTGGTTTCTGGCCCAGAAATTGCCATTTATTGTCCGTTTGAGCACTTTTTCCATCTCCTTCAACTTTTTGGTTTAAAAGCCCACATTTGTAATTGTTTCCCACCTTTCCTATAACTAGTCTAGTCCAGATACAGATTTGCTGTATCCAAGACTGTTTGTAAGCTTCTGAGCCCCCACCCCCAAGCCTCTCTGTGTTGGAGGGAAGCCTTCTAACTTATCAGTGGGAGTGGTAAGCACTAGGTAGTCTATCTACCACAAGAGGAGTGGTTTCTGGCCCAGAAATTGTAGTTTATTGTCCGTCTGAGCACTTTTTCCATCTCTTTCAACTTTCTGGTTTAAAAGCCCACATTTGCGATTGTTTCCAACCTTTCATGTAACTAGTCTAGTCTAGATACAGATTTGCTGTATCAGGACTGTTTGTAAGCTTCTGATAGGTGCCAAAGTCTGCTCTTCAATTTTTCCATTAGATCTGCTCTCCTGCACTTTTACTAGCTTATTAGTCTAGCACTTTACCATACCAGACTTCTTGTAGCAATTACTGTAGCACACAAAAGTGCTACCAGCACTAAAAGTTCTACAAGGAAACAGATCCAGTACTTATTAATGCCCACCTCTCCAGGCATGTCTAAAAGTCAGTTCCCTGTGCTTTCTCCTATTAATCATCCTAATTAAGCATCCGAAGGCAATGTAGCAACTGCCTCATGTACACTGACAACCCTCTCATCTTACCTCCCAACATTGTGAGAGATGCACTTATATATCCAAATTGGAAGCTACGCACTCTCCAGCCAAGACTGGAATAGCTGGTCAAGAGGAGAAGGTCGACACTTGCACCACACCAGATGGAACACATAGCCCTGCAGAACACACACCAGCACTGCCTTTACATAAAAACACAAAACACCCACCTTCACAGAGGCTCTCAGTAAAAATCTACCCAAACAACAGACCACCAATGAAGAAACGTAGTCAACCACCACAACATAACACTAATCGCAAGACACATAACTCTCCTAAACAGTGTGCCACTCAACCAAAGCCCCTAAGGTGAAACAGCATGCCCAGCACACTAGTCATAGATGACTTGATAGTGTGGCACACTGATGTCCCAATCACTAGGTTGAATAAGGAGAAAGTAACAGTCAGCTCCCTGTCAGGTGCCAGGATCTGACATATAACGCACGCACTCAGGTCCCTCAGCAACAGGTGCAAATATGACTCTGTTATTGTACATGTGGGTGTGAATGACCCGAGACATATCTCCCTGGACTACATGAAAAGAGACATGGAGGAGCTCTCGGATTATGTAGCCCAAGCGGGTACAACCCTAGCCCTGAGCAGCATCCTACCATCACCCAGAATGATACCACAGTTCAAGCAGTGCAAAAAATTAAGTAAAACCTGATTTTTAACACAGTTAAAATTTTACATGCATATGTTCTTAACTAGACAAATATACATATAAATTGAGTTACACTAACATCTTGTTTCCATAGGTCAGTAAGTAGTTCCAAAGAAATACGTCTAAACCAGTACATCTCCATCCTCAAAACTCCATCATCTCAACACAGCATCCTCATTACAAATAAATGTTTTTTTCCTAAAACGTTAAGCATAAATATTAACCCTTTTTATTTTCTTTTTTCTAGGTGATTTTTCCTTCCATGCCTGCTGATAATCAAATGTCCCCAAATTAGTCTGTGCAGATTAATTCCTTCACACTAGTGAATTACCCCAGTAGAGTACGGATGTGAAAACCTCTGGAAGAGACCATCATACAGGCAGCCATGTAGGTTGTTTATGCCTCACTGGCATAACAGCAATGAGGACATTTGTCTGGCCTAACCCAACTCTTGGATTAAACTCTGGAATCCTGGCAGGGATCTACAATATCTCTCCCTTGAAAACGCATCTTATAAAACACTCATTAATAAATGCTATCACAAGGCTTTGGCTTGGTGAGCTGAAAATATACTACCACAAATTGCACTGCAATGCCACATCTTCTCCAAGGGATTGTAGCTAAATGCTTCCTGCTCTATCCCTCTTTACCCCTGGATTAAGCATAGCCATCCTCCCTTGTCAACCCTATCAAGCACCAACCTGCTAATTAAAAAGGGGTCACATGGGCTGTAGTCAGGGCTTAGTCCCTCTGCGCTACCAGAGCTGGCAAAACTTTGAGAATGTATTGATGTCCCTGAAATCAAACCTCAATTCTAATTTTTCAAATTAGGATTTAGTCTAAGGACTGAAATGCATTGTTCAGACATTCACTACAATTTTTCTCTGTGATATCCCTTCAGTGTAAGAGATGTGTTACCCTGTATCATGGAATTTTTTTTCTTGTGCATAAAAGAGGTGTTTCCATTACTGAGGGGACAAAAAAGATATGCAGAGCTTTCTAAGAGATAGCATTATGCTGCCAGTTTCAAGGTGGAGAGAAAATTATATTTTTTTCCAATTGTTATAGATTTCTGCCAGAAAGTTTTGATCTTCTCTTGTCTGCAGCCCAATATTATTGGTATGTGCAGGTTTCTGTATGTAACAGTGCAGTTTGAGCCCCTACCTTGCATCTTACTTGTGAATCTCAGACGGAAGCACTACATTTCCTTCTGCAAAAGTTTAGATTATGACATCTCAAAAGTTGTCACTGCAATGATTCAGTATGCAGATACACACGGAATATTCAGGAAATGAGTGCTACTCCAAGGATACCCTTTTGAACGTCGGCTACATTTAAGCATGTCAATACTTTGCACTGATATCCATTTTATGATGCAGGCAATTAAAAGTATTGTTTTGGGAAACCACAGCATTTCTTCTAATGAATATACTTCTGTTTCTGCATTTGAATATACTTATTATGTTACATTCTGAGCTATGGCAATACTACAACTGTCTAATTTTTACTGAATTAAACTCTGACTCTTTAGGCATACTTAACCACACGATAAAGCCCATGAAATATGACTTCATAGCTTAACTTGTTTTGCCTATTATTGCAGCAGGCTTATTCTGCATGTTTCCACTGATTGTTTTCCATTTGTTATTCCATATCTTAACATTATCTGATTATATTGGAGTGCCAGTTATGAGAAAAGATCTAATTTCCTTATAGTTTATACTATTTTGTTGTTGTCAGCCTGTTAGATATTTTTAGTGTGATAATATCGTTTGAATGCCTTATTATCAGACTACATTGTTTCTGATATTTATAAAGGGTGATGTTTCGGCTTACACTGCTACGTAGCATGTCACTGCTAATACTTTGGGGTTTTCTTACTGTTCTCACATTACTATTCTGGAAGCGAACATGATTCTGTATTATGCCCGTAAGATTACATTTCACACCCCATTATTTTACTAGCTGAAAAATTAAATGAAACTAACTTGAAAAATGTTCATTAATTGCAAAATTCAGGATACAGTCAAATTTAATAAAACATTTTGTAACACAAATGAAAATACATGCTGGTGACCCACAAAAAAAGGGAGGATGAAAAAATCAAATGTGTTTATTGTGATCTCCCAAAAAATTAATTTTATTTAAAAAGTAAAGATGATCTGCACCCAGAAGCATTTAAAGTGCTAAACCATATTTGAAAATGTAATTCATAAAATGTAAAATGACTGGCATTCAAAAATAGAGTTATAGAGCTATTAAAATTTTAATCTTGAGTTTTAGCTTTGATTCCCTGTTTCTCCATTTACATACTAGGTGGCAGTGTTCTTGGGAGATAAGCCCTCATGCCTATTGGATATTCTTCACTTAAGATATGATTAACAATTAAGCATGATAGGTCAAATCTCTCAAGATGACACAGGTGTAAGAGGTCAAATATGCATGTTGCTCCATTTAGCGCCTCTCCAATGACACAAATGATACCTCAGTCAGGAAAACTAACTAATTTTAATGGGAACCAGTTTGTTAGGATCATAGGAAGTTACTAGGCTATTGACCCTGAGGGCCTTACAAGCCCAGCCAAGAACTTAGCCCATGTTCCAACAAGTCAGCATTTGATGCCTCTGTCGAGCCAGGAGACAGGTGGAATCTCAGGGGTGTATTTTCTGTTCCCCATCCAATTATCCAGGTTGCCATTAAAAAGGGTTAATGAGGTACTCTGTTTGATGTGAAGAATGAATCTATTCCACAGAAGGGGGAGTCTCTGGGTCACAAATCTCCACTACCAACAAGTCCTACTGATGTCACAGACCAGGTTGAGGTCACGTTTGCAGGTTACTCGAGTGGAGCTTGACTTGCGGATATGCAGCAGTCCCATCAACGTGGGGCCTGAGATTGGTTTGCATGCCAGACAGAGGTCACCACTGAGGAGTCTATATGAGAGTGAGTAGAGAGAGAGGGCCTTTAGCCTATCTGTGCAGGGTAGATGTTTTAGGCCCTGGATTCTCCTGGTGAGAAACCTCTATGGTCTCTCCAGGTGTTGTGTGTGCTTTGTGCGGTACGTACCAAAAGGGGCATTGTACTCAATAATGGGTCTTATAGGGGAAGAATACAGAGATGTTTTGACCTCCTTGTCCCTGGATGAGATACCCTTACTAATGAGGTGGGCCATGTAGGAAGCTTTCTGTACAAAAGAGGCAATATGGTGATCAAAAGTCAGTTTGCTATGAGCCTGGGTGCCCAAGTGCCTCCTGACTGATTACGTGCTTAGGACATTGTTATTAATGTGATAATTTGTGGGGACATCACTCTCCCCAAAGGGGATGATGATGCAATTTTTGGCATTCAGTCTGAGGCCATGTTTCTGACACCAGTAATGTGTTTCGATGAGAACTTTTTGGAGGATGTCCATGTCACTAGGGGAATTGATGACAGTGCCCAGCTTGCAGTCATCTGCAAACTTGGTCAGCCATAGCCCACTGGTTTTAGCCTGCACATCAGAAAAATATATCCCAAACAACAGAGGCTCCAAGATCAATCCCTGGGGTACACCACTCATTACCATTCTACTGCTTGAAGTGGCTTCCCCTATTTTGACTAGGTGGGTTCTATCAGTGAGCCTGTTTGCTACCCATCTGGTAACATATGGATTGATGCCTAGTTGAGAAAGTGTTTTATTATACCTGAGTGGGGAATAGTATAGAAGGCTTTGCTCAGATTAAGACAGGCAGTGTGCATCATCTTCCACTTGTCCATGGCTTTAGTGACCACATTTAACAGGTATGACCTCCCCCTGATGAACTCAAACTGTGTGGGATAAAGTGTTTGGAGGTTGCCAATGTCCTTGTTAATGAGGTCCATTGTAATCTACTCTATGGCCTTGCAGATCAGGCTAGGTAGGCTGATGGGTCTATAATTTCCTGAATTGGTGGATGCTCCACCCTTGTGCAAAGGGATGACAGTGGCTGTCCTCCCCTCAGCTGGGATGAAGCTGGTACTCAGGCTTTGGTTGAATAGGGTGCCTAATGGTGCTGCAAGTTCCTGCTTGAGCTCATGTAGGATGCAGCCTTGGATGTTATTGGGTCCCATGGAGGCTGTATTTTTGCCTTTCAGAGGGCAGTGATGACTTGCTCCCTAGCAGTAAAGTGAGGAGAGCAGGTGCTGAGGATGCCCTAATTTACTGATGGGGGACAGAGGGGTGAAGTTTTCACTGAACCTGTCTGCCAGCAGATTGGCTATATCTACGGCGTTTGTGTATGTGGTGTTCTTGACCACCAGTTCTGAGCAGATCTGAGTGCTTCTTTGAGATTGTGCACATATGTGAAGAAGGTCTTATGACTGTCTTTAGTACATGTGGCCAGTTTGGACTTGAAGTTTGCTTTGGATGATTTCACTTGTGATCTTATTTGCTTGTTTACACTAAGGAGAGATTGCTTCCAATTAGGCACCTGCTCCTTCTTGGTGCTGGACAGCAATTTGTTCCTTTTATTATAGAGTTTCTTTATTGTAGATGTCCACCAGACAGGTTTACTCTTCCTTGAGGAGGAGGATTTTGTCCTGTTGGGTAGTCCTGATTCCATGCAGCTATATAAACGCTTGTATAGTACTTTGGTGTTGGTTTGGATATATGTGCCAGTGACTATGGAAGGGAAGGGCTGTGAAGCTGTTTATAGCTTCTCTCAGGAGGTTGCAATCAGCTTTGGAGAAGTTTTCTTTTGTTTGACCTTAGCTGGTGGGGGTCGGGGGAGATGGTGACTTCAAAAGTGACCACTTTGTGGTCAGATCTTACCGGGGAGGATGACGCTGTAGGGATGCTGCATTGGTTACTCATGCTGGTTAATACCAAGTCCAAGATATTATCACCTTTTATGGGGATGTCGACTAGCTGGTCCAAGGCATTTGCATTGGCAAAATCAAGGAATCTCTGGGCATTTGTGTTTTGGCATGAGGAGTTCTTCCAATCTATGGCTGGATAGTTAAAGTCACCCAGGATCAGGGTAAAGGGTTGAATCTTGATAGATTTGAAGAGGTCCAGATAGGTGGAGTGGGCATCTTGAAGCAATGCTGGGGGCCTGTGGCTAGCTATGATTTGAACAGGTGTCCAGTCAATGGTTAGCTGCATCTGGAGTGTCTCCTGTGTGTTATACTGTTTGACCAGCCTGCTGATATGTATGTCTTTTACTTATATTGCAACTCCATCTCCTTTTGCTTTGCTGCCCATGGTGTGAGGTCTGAATATGTGATAGGATGAGTAACCTGGTATGCTGGGGTGCTCTCCACAGCTTTGAACCAAGTTTCTGTGACTGCACAAATGTCAACATCTTCCAGGGTTAAGAATGCTTGCAATGAGGGCAGTTTCATGTTTAGAATCCTAGCAGCATGACCTTTATTTTGTGTTTTGATGAAATTTTCATGTTGGTTGTTTTGACCTCATGGCATTGCCTAAAAAGGCACTATGGGGGAGGCAAGAGCCTTTGCCAGAAGCCTGAAGCCCAAGGAAGACAGGCACAGGCCATCTTTGGCAAAGCATTATGGTTTGTCAATCATGTCTTCCCAGGATGACAGGTACTGGATCCCCCTGGAATGACACCAGAAACTAAGCCAATTGTTAAACTCAGTCATTTTCTGTTTGTGTTGAGGCATCATTCTGGGTGATGGTAGGATGCTGCTTAAGGCTAGGAATCTACCTGCCTGTGACACATATTCAGGGAGGCATGTCTCAAGTCATTCATGATCACATGGACTACGGCAGAGTCATAAAAGTACCTGCTGTTGAGAGACTTGAGTGCATGGGTGATATGGTGGATTCTGGCACCTGATAAACAACCGTGACTTTCTCCTTATCCATCCTGTTGAGGGGCACATCTGTGTGTCTCACAATGGGTTCTCCTATGATTTATATGTTGGGTTTATGTTTAGGCCTAGGTGGCTTGAGACACAGTTCTGTAGACTATGTGTGGTGTGGTGGGCAGTAGAGTTTGCATGTGTTTTTGCCTCGGAGGTCTCTTTTGTTTGAATACGTTTTTCTTGAGGATCTCTGCATATGGTGTGTGTTATGTAGGTGTGGGTGGTGTTTGAGGTGTGGTGTTTGTGCTGACAACCTTCTCAGTGCCAGATATATTGGCTTGTGAAGGAGAGAGCATACCTTATAGGTTCTTAATGCAATTGAATCTCTCACAAATTGTGTTTCTAGGTGGTGGTAGTAGAGGGTTGTTCATGTACATGTGGCAGTTGCTACACTGTATCAGGATACCCATATCAGCCACACCGCCAGGAGAATACGTAGGACATTTTCCATCCATATTTGTCAGAATCTGAGGGAGAGAGTCCAGAGAGAGCTAAAAGAGTAAAGGATGGACAGTCTAAGAGTAGTACTAGTAGGTGACCACATAAGTGCTACTAGATGAAAATTTGTAGCTGGAATAATTCACAGAGGGTTAAAAACAGTGCAGCTGCGGTGCATGATGTGAAAACAATCCCAAACCAGTTCAAACACAGGGTTTAAATGCCACAAAAAATAGAAGATTCTAGTTACATAGAAATCTAGCCAAACCTGCCAGACAAGGTCCAGGCAGCCCTGCTACTCTCACTAGCAGAGGAGACAGGCCCCTAACAACACAAGACTGATGCCAGAAACACAGGAGGCAAACACTAGATGGCTGCCAGAAACAAAGAAGGGAAAAAAAACAGCAGCAAACCTGTATCCAGACTATGCTACTCAATGTAAGGGTTAAGAACACAGTAAAACTCACAAAAAAGCACAGATTAACCACTTACAGACAAAAACAGAACTCACAATGAAATGCAGTCAAATGCAGTTAAACAGTAATGAATTGCTGTAAATAGCAATGGAATACAGTTAAACAGTAATGAAATGCAGTTGATCAGTAAATTGCTTTAAAACAGTACAAATGTGATAAATTAGCTCACAATCACAACAGTGAAAAACACCTCAAATAAAGCAGCAATTCAGTAGAATACTGTCATTAAGAATACTGTCATTAATTTAATAAGGCTATTGGCAAGCAGTAACAGATATGGCAAGCTACCAAGAAGCGGTATCAAATGCGGCAAACTAAATGCAGCTGAACACCTTGGCATAAGCAGCAAAATGAAGTAGGAAGAGGCACAATTTTTTTAAGCAGAAAGTGAGGAGACAGAAAATAATTCAAGATTAAGAAGCTATAGGGGTGGGCCTTCAGACCTCATCTCACTGTACTCAGTAGAATGAGCTGATGCAATGGGACAAGGAGGAGTATCCAATATCAAATGTATAGTTGAGGCAGGCAACTCAAAAGCTACTAAGCTTTAAGACTACTAATTGTTGGGCAGGTACGTGGGGATACAAGATCAAAACAGAGGTAAGGATTAATTCACTAAGCCTAAAAAAAACAGTTCCACAGTTTAAACAGATATACAGCAAATATTGTTTAGTTAATCAGAAGTGCAGAAAACAGTTGTAAATAAGCTCTTATCTTTTGTAGTCTCACAGCAGTTTTTGTAAAACAGCAGAGCAAGGGTAGAAGGCCTAATTACATCACTGCAGCTTTGAGCAAACAAGTACAAAATTAAAAGTGCTTCACTACTGCTTTGTAGTTCTGGGCTAAAATTTTAGAAAGCAGCTGAGTGCTGGAATTCATTTGTGACCATGAACCATGTTTCTGTGTGCAAACACGAAAGAATACTGCAAACTTCTAAAATTAACCAACAGTGATCTTACTTTACTGCATTTTACCAGGAAAGCTACACCTTTTAATATTCTAGTACTTCATTCTGATGAAGTCCTGTTTGTGTAAGGATGAAAACACTAAATAAACATCCTTTTTTAACTTTATGACTTGTTTGGAAATTTCCTTGGACTCTGGCTCTAGCATTATTTTATTTGAATATTCTACTACTACACATTTTATGAAGCAGCTGTTTGAATGCTGGAAAATGTGTTTGTGAACTCAAACAGGTTAAAAAAATGATCTACACTTCTTAGATGCCCTAAATCGTATTACTAACATTAAATTTTAAATTTTAAAGTAATTATGACATATTTTATCTTCTGGAGCATGATGTCAGTTGAAGGAAACTATTTACTTATTTAATAACAACCACAAACTGTACAACAGAAGGAAAAAAACTGTTGCAAAAGAGAGTAAAATCCCATGAGTTGAGGAGCTCCCTGGTCAGCCTCAGTAAGAAGCTGAGATCCCTTATAAGATCCTCCAAAGCAAGCTATGAAAACAAAATCGCCACTAAATCCAAGGACAACCACAAAGCATTCTATAGCTATGTCAGGAATCTAGATGTCAACACCCAGATCTGCTCTGAGTTACAGCACAAAGGCACAAAAATTACAGAACCAACTGATATTGCCAACATCCTGGTAGATAGGTTCAGTGCTAACTTTACCCCCCTCTCACCCCCTAAAGGGCCCATATCTATACATGAAGAATGCAGAGTCCCTGTAATCACAACTATGCAGGTAAAAGCTGCACTCTCTAAAGCCAAAAACACAGCATCCATGGGACCGGACAACATCCCAGGCTGCGTTTTACACGAACTTCAGAACGAACTGGCTCCCCACTTAAGCACCATGTTCAATAATAGCCTCGCATCAGGCTTTGTGCCCACTGAATGGAGCACAGCAACAGTTATCCCACTCCACAAAGGGGGAGCCACCACTGATCCTGGGAACTATCGACCTATTAGCCTGACGAGCCTGGTCTGCAAGTCCATGGAACGTATCATAATGGAACTCATAAACAAAGACATTGGTAACCTCCAAACTCTAGATCCCACCCACTTCAGGTTTGTGAAAGGCAGATCATGCCTCCTGAACCTGATTGACTTCTTTGAGGCAGTCACCAAAGCCGTGCATGAGGGTAAGGTGGTTCACACAGCCTATCTTGACCTCACCAAGGCTTTTGACACCATCCCCCATTCTGGAATTATAGCTAAACTCACTAAACTAGATATAAATTCCTGCGTCACAAGATGGGTTGCCAACTGGCTCACTGACAGAAGCCGCACTGTAAAAGTTGCAGACTCCAAATCTGACCTCACAGCAGTGACAAGTGGAGTACCACAGGGTTCCGTCCTGGGACCTCTCCTGTTTGGTATCTACTTCTCTGAAGTACAGGCTAACACAGAAGGCCTCTGGCTAACGAAGTTCACAGATGACTGCAAACTAAAAGCCATAGTCAAGTCCCCAAATGATGTGGACATCCTACAGAAGGGCCTCACTAAGACAGATGCCTGGTGTCAGAGCCATGGCCTCAAGCTCAATGCCAAAAAGTGCATTGTCATCACCTTTGGTAAAAACTTTGTACCCATGAACTGCCACATAGGCAGCAATCTACTTAACACTGAATGCATGATAAGAGACCTTGGGACCCAGGTGGACAGTAGTCTCTCCTTTGATAGTCACATCGCCACAGTAGTCAGGAAGTCCTTCTACATGGCACACCTCATCATAAAAGGGTTCTCATCCAGGAAAAAAGAGGTCATTGTTCCCCTCTACTCATCACTCATTAGACCCAGTATAGAGTACAACGCCCCTTTTGGAATGTAGCTTACAAGACATCTGCAGCAGCTGGAAAGGCCACAGACGTACCTCACAAAGAGGATTACTGGCCTCAAACAAATGCCCTACACTGACCGCTTCAAAAAACTCCAGCTTTACTCAGTAGGATATCACCTACTCCGAGGTAATCTCTGCCTAACATATAAAGCTATGTCAAACCCAGAGCTGTTGGACATACTACACCAAAAGAAATCCCAATCCCTCTGAGCTACATGCTCTAGGGACCTAAACCTTGTCACCACAACAAACAGGACACGCTGTAGGGATAGATTCCTGTCCCAGAGACTTCCTATACTCTGGAATAAGCTACCCATCTATGTCAAGCAAAGTTCTTCATTAGCACTCTTCAAGAAAAATTTTGATGAGTGGATGGGAAATAGGAAATACACCCCGGGAATCACTTCTGTGTCTCTGCTGGACAGTAGCACAGGAAAATAACTTTCTTTGGTGGCGTAAGCTATGGAACCTTGCTGGCTAGGCTTACATAGGCCCTTGGGCAGATAGCCTAGCGCCTACATATGAACCTATAAACCTATACACAGCTTTCAATAACAATGGGTCATTTGGCTGACATTAATTCCTACTTTCATACATTTTTGACAGTACAGTCCATTTCCAGACATCAGTTAAGAGTTATCACTCGGTGTACTTATGTTGTATAGATACCACGGAGACTGCCTCATAAGCATTAATATTACTACTACTATTTGTTGACACCAATGGCCATGAATAGTGACCTCTGCAGTTTACTTATGCCTTCTTCCCTTCAGCATCCTGAAGGCCAGACTGAACAATTGATACTGGAGACTTTCTCCAACTTGACCGCAGGCATACCTTTGGAAAATATAACTCTTAACATTCAGTGGTCTCTCTTTCCTGTACTTTGTAAAAGAATGTACTGTAGCAACCTTTTTTGTGCCAGGGCAGGAAAAACATATCTTCCTATACCTAATCATATTTTCAAAACCTTTGTCTTTTATGAGTCTGTTAAAAAAGATATTCCAGATGCACTTTCAAATGATATTTGTTTGGATGGGTGAGATTATTAAATATCCTTCGCACAGCTGCAGCATACTCTATAGTAACAGGAAATACTTGTGAGGTGCAGCTGCAGGAAAAATGGGATTGCAGTGAATATCATTCATATATGCACTTCAGTGAGGCATTAAAAAGGGAGTAATAAAGCAGAGAGTTAAATATAAGATGAAGGTGGGGAAGATAGAAGTAACATCTGTTTGGGGACAAGAGAGAGGGCCAGAGATAGAAAAAGAGAGAGGAAGAAAAGGCATACCTCATAATCAGCACTGGCTCTGTTAGTGGTCATTAGTGGTCAGTCACAAAAGAATTATGGGAGAGTTCACAAATCAGAAACATAGCTTAAATGGTGGTCATGTTAACTTAGAATTCCCAAAATAAGGTACACTTTTATTATCACGTAGCAGAAGCAGTACAATAAATTAGAAGTATACCTGCAAATTATTACAGTTGCACTCTGTTCTCCTTTAGAGGACAGGACAAGTTTCTAGGAAATCACATTGAAATATGACAGCTGTCTTGCAGCTACACTCTTACTCCTGCAGCACCTCATCTGTGGATATGTGGTAGGACAACCTAGTATATATACTGCATTACAGTGTTTTAACATTGCACTGTAAAGTTTAACATATGGCAGCATTGTGTTTGTTTGTACACCAGGAATATGGCATGCAGTACATTGGCTCCACATTAGATTAGATGTGGAATTACATTTTACCCCCTTTTGTCAATGGGTAAATCGTGCATGTGTAGGTTCTACCTGCAAGTGAAGGGGCATATTCATGATATTGTGTAGTTCATCCCAAAGTCTGGCCAGTCAGTGCAATGAGGAAACTGAGTGATTCAGATTCAGTCATTTGATTATGTTTCATTTGCATAATTATCAAGTTCGGGCACCCAGATCTGAACAATATAGCCATGAGGAAAGAAAGTAAGCCTCATTGGGCTACAGAAGAAATTGTAGAGCTGTAATGTGTAAACCAGCAACAGCTGAACCATCCAAAGATTGCTTAGAAGTGCTGCATCCCAGCTTCCATTAGGCCAGTGCTAAATTTTCACATTGGTTTGGTTAATGTTATTTTCAGAAGTCTCTTTAGGCTAAAAGGAAAGGTTAGTCTGCAAGGAAACCTTATCCTTATGAAAAGTGATGTAAGGAGTTTTTGAAGAAAGTGTGTGGAGTACAGATATTGTCTTTGCAGAAGTAATGGCTACTAAGAATATTGTTTTCCATGACAGGAATTTCAGATCAGATTTAGGTGAAGGTTCAAAATGCTTCTGCATTAGACCTTGTAGCACAACTGGAATTTCTCAAGATAGCGAGGGATCCTTTATCAGAGGCCTTAGAAGGAAAAATACCTTTCAGGAAAGCTTTGCATAATTTAGATGAGCCAGGGAAATACTTCTGTTCCCTGTGTGAAAACTAGAAATTGCTGCCAGTTGAAGCTTAATTGTAGAGAAACTTGCTCCTTCTTTAAAAAAGAGTTGCCAAAAATTGGAGAATTGCAGAAAATGGGGCAGAGAAAGGGTCAATTTCATTATTCAAAGCCCAAAGGAAGAATCAATTTAATTTGCTCTTGTACACTTTTTGGTAAATTATTTTTGAAAAGTCAAAATTATGTTATGTATAGGGGAAGAGAGGCTGGGCTGTCTAACCATTATTGGAAGTGGAGAAGACATGCTGTTAGACTGGGGGTTTGTATGTTGGGATATTAGATTCCTGATGAATGAGAGAGGAAAACTGGAGTTGACTCCAGTATCCATGGAGGATAAAGAAGGTGAAACCATATTAAGGGGAACCATACTTGTCAAGGCCGAAAAGTGGAAATTAGGATTACTTGGCTCTTCAGTTGACTTGTTTTCTGTAAAAGTGTTGGGATCAAGGGAAGAGGAGGGTAAGCATAAAGGAGACCCAAGGGCCAAGCATGTACTAGAACATCTCTCACTGACTCTCCCTGAGGCAGGATAACAGTGAAGTACCTGCTGCAATTGTCATTCAAGGGAGTAGCAAATAGGTCACAGCAAAGATGGCCCCAATTCTAGAAGATTATCTCAGCCACTCATGAGGTATCAGAATAGATCTGCTTAGTTTGTCTGCTAGCATACTGGTTTTCCTTGGAATGTGCCTTGGAATTAGAAAGTGGTCTAATGAGATTGCCATTCCCATACTCCCATGGCCTCTCTGCAAAGGGGATACATCAAGTTCCTCCTTGTTTGTTGATGTACCAGACTGCAGACATGTTGTCAGACTGAATTGCAATAGTCCCCACGAGGAGAGTATGTGGTCACTATGGCCATCAGGGTTGGTAGAACAAAAGGTCTGCCCAGATGAAGTTTGTCCAGTTGTATCCACCAGTGGATGTGTTGCTTGCAAACTGGGTTGAGATCAACTAGAAAGGATAGGGGGTTGTTGAAGAATGGACCATTGTGCAGCTACAGCCAATTGGAGAAGCTCATAAGAAACATGACAAAGGAATTAGTACTATATCTGCTGCCATGGAACATAGTGCTTGAAGTACTAACCTTGCTGGAGGAGAAGGATGGGCAAGGAAAAATGAACCTGGCTTCTGATAGTTGAAATACAATGAAGAGTTAGAAATTCTACTTGTGTTGTTGTATCTAGAAATGAACTGATGAACTCCAGGCTCTGGACTGGTGTTAGGTTTGACTTGGCATGATTTACTGTTATACCAAATGATTTGCATATCTGAAGTAAGTAGTCCCTGGCATGTAAAAGTAGATACTAGAAGGGGCTGCTGAGGAACCAGGTGTCTACATATGGAAAAGCCTAGAATTCCTTCAGTCTCATGTGAGCTGTCACTACTGTCATGCATTTGGTAAACACACTGGGGGCTGTGGTGAGTCCAAAAGGCAAGGTTCTGAACTGGTAATGACTGGCTCCCAGCCAAAATTGTAAATCTCTTCTAGATAGCTTGTCTATTTTGATATGACAGTATGCATCCTGAAGATCTATAGAGCACATCCAATCATCTTGTGAAGAAAGTGTAGGATGGACTGAACCACGACCATTTGGAACTTTGCTTTCTTGATGTACTGATTCAGATTGCTTAGATCCAAAAATGGTCTGAGTTCCCCTGTTTTCTTTGGCACTAAAAAGAAGTGTGAATAAATTCTGAATCCTATTTGGTCTGGTTAGACCTTATGTATGACTCTTTTGTCTAGCAGCTTTTGGAATTCTTGAGCTGTTGCCCTCTTTTGATTGGCTGAAATGATGGGTAGTTTCTTTGTTTTGTAGCATGCAAGAAGGAAAAATGGTATGTAATAACCTCTTGATATTATACTTAGCACCCACGTGTCTTGTATTGTACTTGCCCAGGTGTTTGGGTGTAAAGACAATCAACCCTGACTGTCTTGAGTGTTGAACATTTGGGCAGCACTTCAAGAGCACTGAAAGGGCCAGCATGAAAAATAATCTCTTAAGCCCTGGTTCTGTTCACCTCCTCTCCCTCTAGGGTGACATCTATCTTTACAAGTTCCTCCTCTGCCTCTGGAAAAATTATCACTAGGTGAATCTTGGAAAGGTCTCTGAGATTTTTGGAACCTTATCTTCTTACAGCCTCTCAGATTCCTAGAAAAGGTTTAATGAAGTGTAGGAAACTTGATTCAAACAGCAGACAGAATCTTTCCATCTTGTTCATTGTGGGTAAGCATATCTTTTACTCATGGTCCAAACAAGGAAATGTCATTGAATGGGGCATTAATACAGGACATCTTAAAAGGTTCTACAAAATCACATAGCCACATCTAGGTATGTCTCCTTAAGGCAATGTCTGAATTGGCTGCTCGTGAGATACCTTCAGTTGTGTGAGAGATCAACCTCATCGAAGAGTTTGCTATGGATATGAGAGTGGCCAGTTGCAAGAATGTTCTATTGAACTCCTCAACAGATATGGGCTCTGATAGAGTTCTTGAAAGCTCTTTGATCAAACCTCGCTGTAGGCTAGTAAAGTGTGCCAGGTAGTTTAGTGACCTCAGGACAAAGGTTGCTTAAGCAAAGACTCACTTTCCAAATCTGTCCAATGCTCTAGACTTAATGTTTGACAGATGGACAGTAGACCTCTGTTCTGATAGCTTTTTCTCTGTGGTTGCCACCACCACCATAGCATAGACTGGGACTCCTTTGCTCCAGTTTGGGTCTATCTGCTAGTGAGGCTACAAATTTGTTGGGTCTTTTGAGAACGGTTTGATGGTATCTGGTTCCTTCCAAGCCTAGTAGGAAACCAAATCAATAAGTTCATCCACCGGGAGGTAACTCAAGATGTAGATGGGCCAGAATCAAAAATCTCAAAAATACTGAAACTTCTGGTGAGGGGTTTTGGGAAGACTGAGCATCTTTTTGTTTTAGGATCTCTAAAATATCTCCAAAGGAGATGTTATCTGGTGGTGACCTGGGGGACCCCCTCCTTCATCAAAATCTGTATCCTCCATGAGAAACTCGATGTGGGAGTCAATGTGTCTCCTTTTCCAAATTCTCTTCTAGTGCACCTTCTGCATGGAGTGTTCAGGTAAGGTGTCAGATGAGAGGGAACTGATTGTAGGCTTATTGGAACTGGCTGTCCCTGTGGAACAGGCTTGATAAACTCGGAGCTCAGAACCAATTAGAGAAGAGGAGTATGATCTGAAACACGAAAAGGTGCTTTTCTTTGGAGAGAAAAAGCTCTTTCTACCATATCAAAGGCTGATGGACCTGGACAAGCTTTGACCTGCCTTCTTGGACCTGAAGGTTCCAACAAAAGTAGGTCTATACCATCATTAGATCCATACCTCAGGGATAGAACTGGATTGAAAATGTCTAGTGCTGAGAGTCAGAGGGGAAGGGACAGCTCCAAAAAAATCTAAGCCGACCCCATCCCCACAGATCTGACACTGACACTTTGGCTCTAAGACCAATCAAGGATATAGTTGAAGTGGAGGAAAAAGCCATCCTCAGATCTGACACCAGACCTCTAAAGGATTTTAGATCCTGGGGCTCCAAAACCACTGGATGGATTGGAAAAGGAGACAAGATATTTTGTTGGCATGGTAGGCATACTCACAGATCATATAAAGGATGGAGCTGGTAAGAACCCCATCTGGATCTGAACTCTGAGACATTTTCAGATCACCCTATCCACATTAACAAAGATCACATTAACAAAGATCTTGTAACTGTATTTAATAGTTCTTCATAGAAAGTCAAAGCTGGGAGGAATGTCTGAATTCTCTGCCAAATTTCATAATAAATAATGATATGAAGATATATGACTGGAGAAATTTATGACAGGAGTAGTGAGTATGGAGCGGATAAGTTTTGTCAGTCAGGTATAGGTTTGAAGATCATTGGCATCTCTTTCCCATTTTTAGAGACAAATGAAAATCAGAAATAAAGATGTCTGGGGTCATCATCTTTGATATAAATAATGCTTTTAATACTGTAAGCTGGGATTTTCTTAGGTTCTTTTAGAGGAAAGATTAGGAGAGGCATTTATCAGGGTCATGACATTGTACAGTGATCTGTCTTTATGGATGATGGTTTTCAGGTGTCAGACATGATTAGTAAGCTTTGATGCAAGCTGGGGCATAGATTACCTTTGTCACCTCTGCTCTTTTTATTCACTGCAGGATTCTTAGTGCAGAAGGTACAGAAGTGGTTAGCTGTAGTAGGGTTCAGGAATTGGGTGGCATCACTGGACAGTGTTGTCAGTGACTGAAAGTCATTGTTATGTAATGTAGATTACAAACTGACTGAAATAATTTGAAATGCTTGGGAGGCCGTCTGGATTATAGAATTACCCAGGGAAATCTGTTGCTGTTCCTCCATGTAGTTAGAGTGGTGGAAACATTTGTCTTCCAATGGTGAAGGATGGCAGAGATAAATGTCTTGGTTGTACTGTCTACATTACTATGGTGGACATAATATTAAAGAATAGGATGACTTATGGGATAAAGTAGGTTCATTTTTGATAAGATTTTGTTCCATACATTGTCCATGGAGATGCATATCCGTACCACTCCCAGTGACAGGATGCTTAAGAGGATGTGTGAGGAGGAGGCAATTCAAGAAAGGAAATGAGATGCCAAACACAGCAGCATAAAAACTGAGTAATTTGCAGAAGAGTCAGGTCGAGGTTATCCCAAGATAGGCTTGGTGACACAACACACAGAGTAGTGAGTTGTTCAGGAGGATGGAGGTGATTGTAGGCAAAACAAAAAAGTAACCAGAAAGACAGGGGTCCAGGAAAGTAAATAATGTGGGAAGAAATAGCCAGGGAATTGTTATGACTAGGCTTGTATAGGCCCTAGGGCTGATAGCCTAGTACCAACCTATGAACCTATGAACATCGGCTTCTGATAAGCTTCTGGAGGACCTAGAGGAGGTAATAGATAGTGGCTTTGAAATCTTCTTTGGATTCTGAACAAACTGAGAAGGCAAGGTAGGCAAAATTGGTTTAATTGTAAATTCTGGAGTGGCAGTCCAATAGGAAGTACCCGGCTTTGGTCCCAAGGACCTAGGATCCAAGGTTGGTACAGTAGGAGTTATAATAAAGACCAAAACAGCAGAAACCTTAGGATCCAATGTCTTTGGATCTGATTGTCAAGTATTTGGATCTGACAGTTTTGGATCTGAAGTTTTTCTAATTTTTAAAGGAAGCACTGACGGAAATCTGGGGACTTCAGCAGGGAGCATTTCCTAAGCTCCAGAGGAGCAGACTTACTAGTCTTGGAGGGGGATTGAACCTCTGAAAAAGAAGACATAGAATGGAGAAGTCCCCTTAGAATAAGTTTATTATGTCTGTCTGCCACAGCTCTTGGGTTAAAGGTGGAGCAGGTTTTACAAGAAGTGTCCAAATGCACTCCTTGTGGGCATCTGAATTTAGGATTTTATGCCCACAAGAAGTGCACTTCTTAAAGCCTGTTGTTTGTCCAACATGTCAGTATCTAACACAGAAAAAAAGACATAGCAAGAGTAAACTACAAGAAAAGATGAGGGTTTTAAATACCAGCAATGAAAAGCCAAAGAAATCTCCTTTAATGAAAGGGATAGCCAGAATACCAACTCCAAACCAGTTACAAGTGGCGTCCCACAAGGCTCAGTCCTGGGACCTCTCTTGTTCAGTATATATTTCTCGGCGGTATAGGCCAACACAGAAGGACTGTGGCTGACCAAGTTCGCAGATGACTGCAAACTGGGTGCCATAATCAACTCTCCAGCCGACACAAGCATCCTCCAAAAAGGCCTCATAGAAACAGACAACTGGTGCCAGAGCCATGGCCTCAAGCTAAATGCCAAAAAGTGTATAGTCATCCCCTTTGGCAAAAACAAAGTGCCCACAAATTACCACATAGGTGGTAATCCATTAAGTACAGAAGAAGTCATTAGGGACCTGGGGACCCAAGTTGATAGCAATCTCTCATTTGACAACCACGTGGCCAAAGTGGTTAGAAAAACATTTTATATAGCCCACCTAATCATGAAGGGATTCACATCTAGATCAGGGGAGGTCATCGTACCTCTTTACTCATCCCTCATCAGGCCCATAATTGAGTACAATGCCCCTTTTGGGATGTACCTTACCAGACACATGCAGCAACTGGAAAGACCCCAAAAGTACCTCACCAAGAGGATCAAAGGGCTCAAACAGATGCCATATGCTGTCCGGTTAAAGAAACTCCAGCTCTATTCAGTGGCATACCGCCTGCTCAGAGGCGATCTGTGCCTGACGTATAAAGCCATGTCCAACCTGGAATTAATGGACATGCTGCACCTCAGAAAATCCAAATCCCATCAAGCTACGCGCTCGAGAGACTTGAACCTCAGCACTGAAATAAATAGGACATGCTGGAGGGACAGATTCATAACCCAGAGGCTCCCTTCACTCTGGAATAAAATCCCAGTCCAAGTTAGGCAGAGTCCCACATTGACTCTCTTCAAGAGGAATCTTTATGAGTTGATGGGAGATCATAGGTTTACCCCGGCTATCACTTCTGTGTCACTGTTAGACAGAGGCACAGTATACTAACCTCAACAAAAGGCATAGCAAAATTAATTTAAAATGGGTGGTGAAAGCCAAACACACTCTGGCTAGGCTTATAAATGCCCTAGGGCAGATAGCCTAGTATGAACCTATGAACTTATGAACCTATGAATAGTAGGAAAAAGAATGTGAAAAATCCAAGCAGCCATCGAGAAACTGAGATGGAGGATAGCAAATCTAATCAAAGTTAAATATCTCTAATGAACTTGAGAGTAGAACACGCATCTGTTCATGATGGCAGCAAGCAAGATCTGAAGCAATGGGGATGGAATAGGGGATTATGGGTAGAGGGAGGATCCGAAGTCTGGAATATGCAGCCGAGTCAGATCAGAGGGTTGGATCTGAACCCATACGTTGAGGAAGAATGAAAGGACAACATCAGATGTGTAGTTTTCTAAATCAGAATTCACAGCTTTTAGGGCATCCTTTCCTGCAGCTTATGTTCTGCTAAACATGTTGCAATCTCTTCTACCACACTGCTGAAAGTTTGAATACAGTCAAATCTAGTGAATTACTGATAAATATGTACATCTACATATGCATCAATCTAAACAACTCACTTCTCGTCAGTAAACTACTGAGTTTTTTTAGAATATTACAACACTGAAAATCGAACAAGTACCCCCTGGGCTAATTGATCATGCATATTTTAAGTATGTTGATCTCAGTCTTTGACTGCATTTTTCATTTTCACAGTCTCACCACCAGCAGAGACATACTTAGAGAGACATCTGTGACCTTACAATTATTAACCTAATAAAGAGATTATAACCTCTTGGTCTTCAGCCCCACCTCTCATTTTGGTACTGTCTGCAAGTGATATAATTTAATATTTTATATGAGAAATTAGTTATGCATAAATTCTGCAACACTGTACAAGTCAACAGCCGCTAAGGTGTCACATTGCCATCTTAAGGTATTTACTTTTTTTATTTTGACTGTTGCGATTGTCTCTTTTACCCATGATAGTCCTCTCACACATCCAAGCAGCTGTTCCCATACTTTACAATGGATTAGACATTTATCTGGCAAATAAACAGATTTATCATGAACTTAAAAACAAAAATAAGTACCTAGCATGTATGAACATAGCCAACAAACGTTTCTGACAGAGTTATTAACACACTGATCACTGTTATTCAGCACTACTGCTCGAAGGCTGAAATCTGCCTAATATTTTATTTACTCAAGTGTACAATATCTTTATCAAGGAATGATCTGTGTAACCTAATCCTCTGAGGACTCAGAAAAAAAAAATAAAAAGATGCATTTATATAAAGGGTGTGGAACTTGGGCTTTCAACAACAGATGATAAACAAAGCAGTAGACTGTCAACATTTACATCTTTACATGAAAATTAAAAAAAAAAATGTGGCCTTGATGGAATTTAAAGAAGTATGATAGTGAAGGCATGCTTTAACTATAAAAAGCAATCCTTCATCACCATCACTCATCATCAGAAATTAAAATTCAGGTATCACAATAGCTATCATGTTTCAAAACTGAAGTTAATAGGTGCATAAAATTATCAGTGTAAAAGAAAAAAATGTTCCAAGGATAAGAAGTATCTTAATTTCTTCACAGTAACAATCAGAATATTGCTCTTAACATAAACTTTTTATATTACTGGTCTCCTCTAAATGCCCTCAGTAGAATCAATAACATTCACATTATTCTGTATTGTAGTTATAAGTAACACTGCCTAACATTCATGGCAGCTGTACAAGCTCTGTGCAGCACCTTCAGCTCATTGTGTTGCTGTTGAGCTGTCATTGGATAACGCGATATTCAGTGGATTCCTTGAACCTAGGTTTGTAAATTCAGTTTGTGAGACTAACCCCACAAGTAAATTAATTGTATTATGGAATTCTTCACCCACCTGCCAAGACAAGGTGAGACTAAACTAGAATATCAATGTGAGGAGGGGGTGCTGAGATTGTCTTTTTATTGAAGGTGTGTGTGTGGATGGTAATTTTTTTATTTTTTTTTTTTACAGTTGAATGAGTGCATTTCACCCTGATATGCTATATTAAAATGCTACTTGATGAATGTAATGCCTGATGGCCTGATACCTGGTTGAAGGCAAACTGATAATATGTCTGTGTTGTCAAAACAAAGTCTATGTCCTGGATCAGGTTTTTAGGACTAGCAGACTGAGACTGAATATAACTCCCATCTCTTTCCTGAGTTTCATAGCTGAATTCCCTATTGCAGTCTCCAAGGTTGCTGTCTGTCTCAGTTCCCCCAGATTTAGAGACCTGTATTTATTCTTTTGCCATTCAGGGTATGTTGCCTGTTTTCTCACTACAGACATCTCAAGAACAGTCAGTCTAAAGGCTCATGAAAGCTTTTCAAAACAAGCAAACATGCCTGGCAATACCAAAAGCAAAAAGTCCACATCATCATGTCATTAAGTCATATCAGGAAATGTCTAATAAGATAGTTGCGCATTCTATTGTGGATTGACTCAAGGCTCTGGGCTGCTCCCTTTTCTCCTTATTCATAACTATCGTTAGCAATGGATCAGCCAATCAGGTTTTCATGTGGTGTAGACATTCTAACCTGTAAAACTAGTAAAACTGCAAAAGACGTAGATGCAGCTCTAAAAAACAAAAAAACAGTCAGTGTCTCAAGACCACCATAATGATATTTGGGGTCATACAGTGTTTCAACACTGGCATAACAACTGCAATTAATGATTAGCAATGCCAGTTTGGATTAATACCTTTTCAGAAGTCTAGACTGGGACACGGGGATGTGGGCAAACATATGACTCCACAATACTATATTGCAGCAATTCTGGAGGAAAAACCCAGTGATCTGGGGGCTACCAGGCAACCTCCCAGATGCCACTGTGTTCTCAGTCTTCTGAGTTGTACATTTTAACTCTCATTTTCAAACTTATTAACTAGGATATCATGAGATCATAACACTGTTTTCCCAGAAACTGCTTTTTGTTAAATTTATTCGAGCGATCTCCTTTACAGAAGACAACTTGCTGCATGTTAGTTTCTCCAACTGTCAAGGAATCCCATTTTAGTAAAATTACCATTAATCAGTGGAACAACAAATAAAAGTAGTCTGCTAGATAACTGCAAGAGAGAAAGGGGATTCCCACTCAGCTATGGGGCTCTGAAATGGTTTCTGACTACCATGCTTTTCTGGCACTGTGCCCTACCAATTTTAAAAGCAACTTGGCATGTACTGATGCTTCCAAATATTATCAACACCACCTAAATTAAGTAACAGAACAACAGACTACCTGGAAAATTAATACATAATTCATTTCTTTTGTAGTACTTCATCTTTTTGCATACAAAGTCTAAACCACCATTAACATATTTTCATTCCGAGTTGTTATCAACTACACAACAGAAAGCAATGTGTACAGTTAAAACACTCTCAATCAGTTTACCTGTAACTCATATATTGGGGATGCTTTAACACTAGAAAAATGTACAAAAAAATAGAAATCCCTGCTCACACTACATCTTCTGAAGTAGCACAAACTGAATATTTTTTTAATATAGCTGTAAACAAGTGAAAATATTTTACTACCAAAAAGTAAGCCTAAAATGCTTTTAAAAGTGATAGAATAATGATGATATGACAGTACATAAATGCAATTATTTAATAAATAAATAAAAAGTGATCAGTAAGTATTTTCATCTTTTAAAATAATAATACTGAGACTTCATTAGAATCTAGACCAGACTGAACTAACATTAAGTAAGACTGTCCCATTATTTTCTGGTGCATAAAACAGACACAGAAACATGTAGATCTGAATCGCAGGGCAGTAAGGGTGTGTCTGAGTTACTCGATATCCATCGTATGTCAGGCAGTGTTGGTGCTACCATAGAATCCACTGGGGACAGTCCTCCATAAAAACAAGGTGGGGCAGGAAATCAGAATGTGCACAAGACCCTCAAATAACTTCTTCACCTGAACAATTAAATAAATAATTTAAATATTTATTTTTCAGTTACATCACAAGGCCCGTTTTCTACTATTACTTAGTTACAATATACTTATAAAATGAAGAAGATTCTAGAAACAGCATTAGGCAAAGCTTGAAAATAAAATACAACATGATTATCATAATTCTGCTTAATAACAATTAAATACTGCTGATGTCAGATTCATCTGCATTTAAAATCAGTGTTAAAATGTATTCTTTTGATAATTAGATCAACAGTGGCAATGATCAAAAGGATTCTGGAAATTAATTCCCCAGCTTAAGACCAATTAAGAAAAACACTTCATAAATTAGTAACAAATGCCCACTTATTGAGATGATGATGATGTACAGGACGGTAGAGTCCTTATATAACATTTCACTTGTACTGCTGTAAGCAGAAAGTCTGCAGATGTCCAGGTTTAGTCATTTAAAAACTAGTGTACTAGCATCTGAAAGATCAGACAGTCCTAGTCTTCCCATTCCCTTGGCAATGTTAAGATAACCCAGGCTGCCCATAGCTTTATTTGCACCCAAATCAAGGCAGATGTGATGTTCTTCATAGCTGGAAAGACTGGGATATACCAAGTTCTGTGGAATCACCTGACATCAGTATTGTAAAGCCAATGCTGAATCCAACATTTGAATAACTCGGTTCCTCTGATTCATATCTAGGTCTAATAGTTTTCATTTCCTGAGCCACTCTTTATACTTATCTCTTAGCATTCAATATGTGATCTGCACAGTGTCTTCTGATATACCCTTACATATTTCATCTGCTTACTTGATCACATCTCTGAGTATTTCCTCTACTCTCAATATGAGGATAAAATGTTCTTGGAAGGATAGAGTCTTCTCAGAATTCACCTTATTAACCTGCTAGTCTACCAAAGCTTCCTAGGAAATCACATAGCACATTTAAATGGGGCTCTGGCTCACCCAAATAAGCTAATAGATCATTAGCATATAGGCCCAGCTTAGTTTTTTACTTAGCAACCTCACATCCCTTCAGCAATACCTGCCAAGCAATAGCAAAGAGATTTAGGTATATGATAAACAAGAGAAGAGAAAAAGGCAGACCTGTCTTGCCCTTCAACTCAAACAAAGAAGTAAGGAGTGCTCCCTACTGATCTGTAAATAAATGTATACCTCAGTTTGGCATTCTTCAGTAACATGGTAGCAAATCTTTCTGGAAAGTCAAACGAATCAAAAACTCTGAAGAGATAATCTTAGTTTACTCTATGAAATGCTTTCTCAACATGCAGACAGACCACCAGTAAAGGCCACTTCTGCTACTGAGCCTCGTATAGGTTCATAGATACATACTAGGCTATCAGTCTGCAGACCATGACAAGCTTTGCTAACAAGCAGAAGTCAGAAATAAACTTTGTACCTTGTACCTTAACCATTATGGCAACCCTCCCCCCTTGAAAGACTTTTTGTGCCTAGACTGAGATATTGTCAAATATTTTCTTACACATGATAAATCCACATCAGTACCTGTGAATAAGATTTGCCATGGTTATATGATTATATAATCTTCACTGAGAACCAAAACAAGGTGGTATGATGCAACCAAAATGAGTCATTGCCATCCTTCAGCATTTCTGAAATCACTGCCGTGTTCCAGATACTGTGAGCTCACTTCCCTTCACAACCTCATTAATTGCTTTCAGCACTTCTAACCTCATCCTCAGACATCCCTTCCTGTACATTTGTAATATGATGACATCCAAACCAGGTGACTTGCCCCCAGGCATCCTGTTTTAACTAAATCTATTTAACTCATTATAGTTCATATGAGGGTATCAGCTTGTTCTTCTGTTAACTTTGGACTTTCTGGGTCCTGTAGATATTTATCCATCCCTTGATGTCAGTCTTTTTTCCTCCCTGTATGAAGAAGAAAAGTATTGCTGAAAACCTGTCAGTACTTTATCTAGGTCCTCTTTTACTTGTCATTGGACTGTATTCCTAATCTGAAATAGTCATCTTCTACCTTTAAATCTTGTCATTTCTGATGGCCAATATTCTTTGGGCTTTAGGTGTGTTTCCTAAATTTTTTTTACAAAGAGTTTCATTCTTAAGGTGTCATTACTTTCACAATTACTTATCTATCTTTACTTGATCTATACTCATTGTCATTTCTAATAATGTTACACATCTAGCCTGCTGAGTTGGAAACACTTTTACCAAGTGCTGCCATTTCTCCAGTGCAAGTCTGTTGCAGTGTATTTTTACTCAAGAAAACCTATTAACATACCATTAAAGTATTGCTTGCACATTTACCAGTCCTTCAGCTTGTTGTATCCTATACAGATCCTTCAGTGAAGGTATCTAGAACAGTTCCAGCTCACTAGTCCAGAAAAACCGTGAATCAAAATACGAGCTAATAAATCTACAGCACCTCTACCTTCTTTCCTAAAATCAAGAACCAGTGGTGCATAATCAGACAAAATTATGGGCACAAGTGTCTGTCCCTTAATCAAGTGCTAATCCTCGCAAAAAATGTGAATGCTATTTATCCAAGAGTAACACTGATATGTATTTGAATAGTAAGTGAAGTCTGAAGTTGTTAATCCACTTGCTCCTAAAACATCCTCCAAGCCCCCAGCATATGTCAACCTCAAGATATGCAACCTGTAGGGTCCATTCTGTACGCCTTCTCTTGCAATAATAACATAAAAGTCACATCCCCTTAACATTAGACCTCAGTGAAAACTAAACATGTGACAACATACCTCTTTGAATTCCTCTTTTAAAACCTGTGGCAGCCCATACAAATTAATATTTTTCTTTTCGTTTCATGGCCACAGACCTATTCCATCATTTAATTCATGTGCTAGTTGGTATTTCAGACCCTGACCCAAAAAAAAACAACTTCCCTTCTCCTATCTTCCCCCAATAGATGTTACTTTTTTTGTTTTCTAGTCAAATTTAATCAATTTTTGAATGTTCATTGGAATTTGTGTAAGTCTCTTGTAGCAACAACATCTAAAGGCCCTGTTTCCTGATAAAGATCATAACCTTACCCCCCCCCCCCTTAAATGGGTCAGCCAGGTTATTTATGTTAAAGGGCTTTTGAACATGCTATGCTATGCAGCCACATCCAGACTGGTGGATTTTTTTTAGTTTAAAACAACAATGTAACAGACTCTCATTTTGTAGTGTGTTTAGTGTCAGACAGAAGGTTTGCCAAATGAATCCTTGTCTGCTATTGGACTATTACTCTGTGTGATATAGTAATGGCTCACAGTGGCACAAAACTGTGGTATTATGCCAGGACTGTCACTGTAGCTTATGCACTGATACATCCCAGATATGCTAATTAGGGTGAGTGTGCTGGTACTTTTAAATAATATAGTGCCACACTGTGTTAGAATAATACATTTCAAAGATGAGCTAATTCTTTTGATAGCTATAATGAGAGATTGTTTTAAGTGGTGGGGAGATTACTCGTCAGATTTTCTGCTTTAGATGTTTTAAATTAATTTACTTGGAGTTTTTTAGTTTAAGTTGCTGTCACGTTTAACGTGATGAATAAAATACAGTTAATCTGAGATTTCTTCAGTGACTTTGCACTTATGTATCCGGTATCATAATATAATGGGCATGCTTAGACTACTGTGACAATGTTTAACTAATGTTGATCTGTTAAACATACATATTTCAGCATTCAGCTGTGGGACGTATGTTTGAAGTCATAAATGGATAGCTACCCATCTCAAGCTGAAGTAGAAATTTAGAAACAGAGAGGTAGGCCAAAATAACTCCAGTCACCAAGCAACAACATATCCACTAAGTGAGTTAAAGTGATTCAAAAAGTAGGCTTTAGTGAGATACCCTCATTAAAATTAGAGAGCTCAGGGCACTGTTAGTAAACCTGAAGATTGCTCAGCCTGGCCTTAATTAGAAAGGCATTTGCCTTTCTTTGTCCAGTGCAATATCAGGAGTGGAACTGTGATGGGTAGCTCACTGAAAAGAAGGATACCGCATTTCAAATAAAAATAAGTACAGCATTAGGATGGCAACTTTTAATTTCAGCTATACAGCATACCTACTGCAGCATGGCACAATGGACTGCTGTGTACATCGTTTACAAAATATGCACTAGGCACTAAAGTCAAAAACTCTCACATCACTATATGTTATTGCAGGGCTGTCTGCAATGCATACTATAAAGGAATATTGTCCAACCAGCTCTTATATTACACATAAAGTGTGTTTGCAGTTGGCCAATGTCCTTTATCCTTAGTCACAAAAGGCTTTGTAGTTACACAAAATGTACTTCTCAGTCTTAAGCTTCATCAGGTATCCTCTTAGCTGTAGTTTGGTGTGCTTCATCATTTGATATATAATGTTACCGGTGTTTAAGTACACAAGACTGTGGAACAGTCGGGATTAGAGTTTGCCTTTCTCCACTGTAATGTAATCTCAGAGTTATCTATAATTAACAGGGGGGTGAAGGTTGTCTTGCTTCCTCCTGTAAAAAAAGTGTTCTTGTTTTGTTTCATATATTTGTGATTCAAAGTCATGTGTGTGTGTGTGTGTGTGTGTGTGTGTGTGTGTGTATGTGTGTGTGTGTGTGTGTGTGTGTGTGTATTCACACACACACACACACACACACACACACACACATATATATATATATGTACATATACACACACCTATGTACAGTATGTATATTCTTACCTTATCATATTGCTCTGACATTTCAAATAATCAACAGGTGTTATTTTAGGCATCTAAAGGCATGAAGAAAAAAGGCAAGAAAATAGACTGACAAATCTTAGGAGGGGTTCACTACTCCCTCTGTGATTTGCTTTGACCCCCTTCTCTGATATGAAACAAAATCAAGAGTTTACTTCTACTATGATCACATCTTGTGCCTGTATTCTTGTACCCTGTGCATTGCCAAGTTGTGAAAAACAGAATGTACATCAGTAACAGCAACTGCCAGCTGTCCGATGGCATATATTCACATACGTATTACAATATTTTATCAAAGGAAGGACTGGGAACTGCTGTCATTCTGATGCGGGCTGTTTCTTTTCTTTAGCTTGAAGGCAGATGTGTGCAAGTTTATCATAGAAAGTGTGGATAAAATCAAAAAATATAGTAATCAGTTCCTTCATTCTCTGCTGAGTGGAATGACATTTGGTCAGACTGAAAGGGTGTACTGCAGAGAATAGTGGTCCATGCTCTAATAATATTACATACCTTAATTCAACACTGCGAACAGTTTTCAAACATAAACTAATAAAACTGTTTTATTGACCATTTTCTCTGCATAGGTTTTACCAACTCAAACTGAGATGGAAAATGCAAACGTTGATTGCTAACCATGTGTAAATGTTATGAACCATTATGGTGCTATGAAAATGCTTAGCATGTTTGCTTAAACAGCAAAACACAGATGTGGTCATATGCCATGTTTTTGTCCACTGTCTTAGGAAATTACGTCATAGAGGAGAATGACAGCATAACTTGTAAATCTTATTATAACAGTATTTTTTTCATGGAGAAATTATGCATATGAATAATTTTACAGGTCTACACAAAACCTGTTTTTCTCTTTATTATATGTTTAAAAAGAAAAAAAAAATGAAGGTGTTATTCCATGGTCATAAACTGACCTTGTAGTATTTCATACTTTCATTGTGCAGTTGCATGCAATGATATTTGTATGACATTAATAACGTGTAGAAGTTTAAACCACTAAAATGTTCTCTGATGCCCTTTGGCAAAACTACACCTTTTTTGGTCTCTCTTTTTAAACACTTACCTTCCTTTTTTTATTATATCATGAGTATACACATCACACCTTTAACTGAGCTACACATTGTAACATGAAGACCGTACCATAAAAGATCCAAGACTGAATGGAACTAAAGCTCAGTGGTGCAGGAGAAAAGTTTGGTATTCAGCACCGCACATACATTACGAAGAAACTGACAGCCATAAGGAGATAAAGGATAACTAATTTCCTCTCCGCTCACCTTGGTAGACAGTAACAGCAGAATGATAACTCTGCTTAATGTGTGTCAGACTTTGCTGTATTTAACCATTAGATTTTGCCATGAATTCTGAAGGAAACTAGAAGCACTTATTATATATTACAACATCTATAAGATATATTTTACATTGGAATTTCATTCTCGAAACCCAGATTTATGGAAACTTTGAATAAGAAAGGAATGAAGTCTAAAATAAATGTCACCATCTTTAGTTTTTCTCTTCTTTCAAAGAATTACGGACTTTGTACTGAACAAGGAAAATTAGTTCTGTCCCCATATTTCATTTTTCCTCCCTTCATATAATTTGGCAGCTTGTACTGCATGAAGAAAAAGTGTTTTTTTGTTACTTCTTTTCACCCCTCTGGTTTGTCACTATCAATGTACAATAGACGTAGTGGACCTTGAACTCAGGGTCATAGAAAATGAAACAAAAGGCAGATTGATGGTTCACAGAGAGACATATCTAATGCCGATGCCAATTTAGCAGTAGCTTTACCTGTACATGAAGCTTCAGACACACATAATGCACAATTATCTATATGCATGTATAAGGGGATACTGGAGGTAAGTTTATGTTTTAAAGTAGCAGTGCTCCTAGGCTCTGACAGCAGAATAATTCAGTGAGTCTAAGGAGGATGACAACAAGAAACGGTCTCTGAACGGGTGGTGTAATACAGCATCAGTGACTATTCTTCTACCTTGCCTTTGTTTAATTCCACATTATAGCCTCTCCATCTGAGTGAGAATAATTAAAATATTATATTTCAAAGATACAGGACTGCTGAATGTTGAAAACCTGAAGGGCAAGCCTTGAAACAGCAAATTTTGAGGCTCATTCATACATGACTGGAGTACTTTATTTACAAGGTTCCAAAGCTCGCCACACCCCAAGAATTTGCTAATTTTATACACATGTACACACAAAACACACACACACACACACACACACACACACACACACACACACATATATATATATATATATATATATATATATATATATATATATATAATATATTTATGGGTCTACTTTGATTCAATGACTCTTATTTCACTGAATTTCATTTCACCCTGACCAGTTCACTGAAAACTCAAATTAGTGAAAACTCATTTCACTGAATCTCATTTCACTGAACTGTAGTTAGTATATATGACACTGTGTAGAGGACTGTAAGGCAAATAAAAGTTATATGCCCTTTTCCCTACTATAACTGCAGTGCAATTCTGGAGTTAGTACATATAGTTTGGGGGGGGGGTGTGAAGGGCACAGCCCCCAACACTGGGGGGTGTGGGGATCATAGCCCCCTCCCACTTAGATTGAGTACATATTCTTTCCTCAAGAGAGTTAGTCATTGGTGTTGTAACTATGCATGTCTATTGTTTAAAATGTATTGTTTTGAAGGTTTTTGTAAAATACAATATAAAACAAGTTGGGGGTTATGCCCCCCACACCCCAAATGTGGGGACCTGTGCCCCCATACCCCCATAACTATATATACTAACTTCAGGATTGCACTACAGTGGGGAAAAGGGCATATAACTTTTACTTGCCTTACAGTACTCTGCACAGTGCCATATATACTAAGTTCAGTTCAGTGAAATGGGATTTCAGTAATTTGTGTTTTCAGCTATGTGGTCGAGGTGAAATGAAATTCCGTTTAATGAGATTTAACGAATCAATGTAGACACACAAACACACACACACACACACACACACACACACACACACACACACACACACACACACACACACACACACGTATATGGATGTAGGACACTGGATTTCCTGCATACCAGCAGACAGAATCCTGACGTGAAAATGTCAAAACTACAAATGCCGACACATTTTGCGCAAGCTCCAGGGATTACCCTGGGGCAGAGCAAACCAACTACAAGTGTTTTGGCTTGGGGGCCACCTTGCTTGTACCCATCATGTCCACCCACAAGTCCAAGAATGCACAATCCACAGGGAAAGGAAAAATTCTCCCACTGAGGAACTGACAATCTTGCACACTTGTCAACCATTTATGTGTGCCAATCAAATTGTGTCAACCAAACAGGAGTCAGTGAAGGAGCAGAGTCAATCCAGTGCCCTACACCTGTGTGTATATTATATATGTGTGTGTGTGTGTGTGTGTGTGTGTGTGTGTGTGTGTATAATAGATATGCATGTGTATATATATATATATATATATATATATATCTATATATATATATATATATATATATATATATATACACACACACACACACACACACACACACACACACACACACACACACACACACACACACACGCATGCTAAACAGCATTTTGTCAGAAAAAATATTGACAGAAAAATATTTAAAGATAAAATATGATTCAGAAGTCCACTGCTTGGTTACTTTGAGGGACATCTATTTCCCATTGCATTATCGCCGTGTTAAGAATCTACATGTCTCCCATTGTTAATAATGTCCTTGTCTCAGCTTATCTTTCTATTCACAGCATGGGTCCCCCCTCATTTTAGGGCTCATTTTCAATCTATTGGGAATATTCCATCGCACACTAGGGGCCATGCCTTTGGAACCACTTGCCGGAATGGGTTAAAAGGGTCCTTCTGCTTGGTGGTTTCAATCATTCTTTAAAAACTAAAAACTTATCTCTGTGGTGTGGTTTATGAGAATTAGCCATATTTTCACAGTATACATTGCTACATTATATGTTACTTGTCATATTTCAACTTATATGTTATTAAAAGTTTTGCAATATATGCTGATGCAGTTTTGTATTTCATTTTGTGATTAGTGCTAATAGGCACACAAATAAGCCTGACCTTAGAATTTGTAGTTACTTTTGCAAATTCATTAGGAATACTTCAACAGTTCAAGTTTAAAAGTTAAAATGCATTTTAAATTGTAACAAAAAAATATTAATATGTGGTAATTTTATATTTAAGCATCCACAAAACTACAAGCACTGATTCTGCAGTTCAGATTTATATTTCATACTTGATTTAACCTAGATATCATCTTACAGACATCAGTAAAGCACTTGGACCATAAGATGCACCTTGAAAAAAATTACCAAATGACAGAATACACCGTCTGTACACAAATCTACTTGATATCAGTGTTATGCTTGAAAATCTTTTATTTTCATGGCTCTTTTTTATTTATTTATTTTTTATTATGGAGGGTATTTGGGGTGAGGTCATTGGTCATAACTTGTTTGTTATGTGTTTGTGACATGCATTTTGAGGAAAATCTCAAAAACATCAAAATTTGAGAAGTGAATTTCCTGAAATTTACTTTTAGATCACATAATTTGATGGTAGAACTAGAAGTCCAGTTAAAATGGTTTGCAAGTCATGCAATATTAAGTTAACTTAATCTCTATGTGAATGAATGATTCCTTGTTTCAGTCTCTCTGTCTTGCTTATTGGAATTTTCTCTCACATAAGAACATAGGGACTCAAAGACAATAGTAGGCAAGTGATCATGGGACCATAAGATGCCTAGACATAAACAACTTTAATAAAACACACTTAAAAGCTCTTGTCATCCTTTATAAGCACTTAATGGTGCTCACCTCCCAAACCGAGCAGCGTTGCACATGACAATCCTGGCATGACTTTGTGTCTATTCGTCCAGTTATTGAAACTTGCTTTAAAGGTAGCCAAATTAGTACTTTGATTATATAGATTTCTGTTCATAGTGTAAATATTTCTGGAGCCACTGGTTTTGTAAAAAAATAGATAGTGAAATAGAATTATACAAAACTGTTTAATAGGTAGTTAAGCACTTTTGTAAACTGAGAATCATCAGAGCTGCCTATTAAACAGCTATGAAGAATTTTATCTCTGTTACTGACTGCAGTTTGCTGGTGAAAGCTTTCAGCTTGCTGTGTAGGATTCCTTGGGACAGCATTTTCTCTGTGGCTGAATTTGGTTTTGAGTTTTTGGCACACAGATTTGGCTTTCTGTTCTCTTTTGGATCCAATGCTGGTATCACAACTACACAACTGCTGATAGATATGGGCAAAAATGTAGTACCTGACACATGCATAATGAGCACAAAATGCAGTTTCAAGGAATAATATTTTCTGCCTACAAAATGTTAAAGGATACTCAAGATGATGAATTAAGGCATATTATACTTAATGAACGAGCTGTAGGGAATGCCAGATAAGCTAAAATGGTATTAGCCAGAAAAATCAAGGAATCCAACTAGATCATTGCACACATTGTGTATGGAAGAATCGCACAAATGATTAGAGGGTTTAGTCTCACACGAAGTGTGGTGAAACTCATGACAATGAGAAAGGAAAAGAAAATAACACATTTAAAAGTATTCATTTAGATATGCACTTTAGTATAAAGGGTCTATATCATATTCTCGAAAGGGAGTCTGCATGTCCTCCCTGTGGTTGCGTGGGTTTCCTCCGGGTGCTCCGATTTCCTCCCACATCCCAAAGACATGCTGTAAGTGGATTGGACACTCTAAATTGGCCCTAGGTGTGAGTGTGTGTGCATGTGTGTGCCTTCTGTGGAAGGTTGGGTGCCGGGCTGGCAACTCGACACTGTAAAACTCCACTGCCAATCATGAGCGGACAGGTGATCCACTGTGGCGACTCCTAACCGGGAAAAGCCGAAAGAAGAAGAAGATTATATTCTCGAAAGCCGACAATGTCAAATCTGACATTATCGACACAAGAATATCGAATGCTCAGAATCTCGAGTGTGTAAATGGAAATCTCCATAAGGGGAGATTTCCATTTACTGCAATCGAGTGCGGTTTCGGAGATGGTTTATTTATGTACCTTGGGGTGTGGGGGGTGCAGGGGGGCTTACCCCCCTTGCTTAAACCCATTAGGATATTTTTTCTTTCTTTTTTTTTTTTTTTTTGTCTTTTTATAAGGTCGATGTTTGAAGACATTGACCATATGGTGTCGCCCATATGTTGATCTTATAATATAGACCCAGTATATACATGCAGTCTATGTAAATGCATGTATATCAATACAGATATAGTAAAACAATCTATAAGATTGCCGAAAATTCATTCAGTTTATTAAAAAGAACATGATTGCAAACTGAAATCTGTCTAAATTCAAACCAATTTGATTGACTGATCAGCATATTGTCTAGCAAGGTAAATGCTCAAGAAACAATCGCTACCTCGTTAAGACTCAGCAGCTAGAACGTAGCAGAAGAAAAAACACATGGAGAGCATTTTAACCAATATTCATTGATTGTAGTACCAGTTCGACTTGTGAATTACTATGAATGAATAATAAAGCTACACTTTTGATGGAAATAGCAGGCAGCTATGTTTATGATTTTTATAGTACATCTGACTTTAAGATATAAAATTAATATGTTCCCAACTTAGAGGGCCAAATGGATGCAAGTCCTTTATATAAGTATAGTAGACATTCAGTTAATGTACATTTGAGGTATTACTGATATCAAGAAATCAATGAACTTTATCTGAGTGCTTGCACTCAAGCACTTTACATATGTGCTGATTGACATACCAACATTGCAGTATCAAAAAAGTATAATGATCTCAATGCAAGTTGCAATATTGACAGACCAAACAGTACCCACATTGTGAGTCCTCAGAAATGACTCGGTTATAAAACCAAACAAAATTAGTACAAGCACAAATTAAATGTCTGTGGCTGACAAAGTTTGCTGATGACTACAAACAGGGAGCAGTCATAGAATTTACAAATGATGTCAACATCCTACAAGAGCATCTTACACAAACAAATGATTGGTTTGAAAGTCATGGCCTTAATTATCATCCTTCCTTTCAGTAAGAGTGATGTTCCTGCTAACTACCACATCAATAACAACACCCTAAGTACACACTCAGTGGTGACAGACCTGAGCATACAGGTTGACAGCAACCTTACCTTTGATCACCATTTTTCCACTATGGTAAAAAGGTCATTCTATATTGCTCATAAGTAAGGGGATTGCATCCAGAAAAAGAAGAAGGTATAACTTCCCTGCACATTTCTCTCATCAGGCTAATAACAGAGTACAATGCCCCTTTTGGTATGTACCTTTCCAAGCACCTGCAGCAATTGGAGAGACCCTAAAGGTTCCTCATAAGGAAAATGCACGGTCTTCAGGATGGGGATCATCTGCAATCACTGTCAGTTTATTCTGTTTCACACAAACTACTCAGATGCCATATCTGCCTTGCATATAAGGCAATCTCTGACCCTGCTTTATTGGAAATTCTGCATATCCACAAGTCAACTGGTACACAGGTTACTCGCTCTGAAGAACTTAACCTGGTGTGTGACATTAATAGAACATGCTGGAGGGACAGACATGTCTCCCGGAGGTTACAACACCTTTGGAACAGACTCCCATTTCATGTCAAACAGAGCACCTCATTGGTCCTCTTCAAATGCAATCTGAATAATTGGATGGGTAACCATACTTTCACCCCAGTGGTTCCAGCTGTGTCCCTCTTGGAGAGGGGCAATAAGTGCTGATCGTAAGGGTAGAACTTGGCTAGGCTTGTAAGGGCCCTAGGGACATTAGCCTAGTAACTTGCTATGATCCTGTGATCCTATTAGATATTAAATGTCGGATGATGCAGACAATAAAGAAAATCAATCTATCCAGCTCTGGCTGTAATATTTATGTCAAAAACAAAGAATATCAGTAAAGCTTGCAGTCACACAAGGCTCAAATATTGTTAAACACAAGCATGAATTTGCTGTCAGAGCCTGTGTACATTAAATCCCAAAACAAATACCATGATATGCTGAAGAAAATCCATATCAATGCACATAATGTTCACATGAAAAAGGGCATTAGACAAGCTACAAGCCGAGCTCCCTCTACTGAGCACATCATTTCCTCTTTCAACAATCCAAACTAGCCACCACCAGTTTCCTTGTTATGCACCCTCCTCTACTGCTCTTCTGTTTTCATTAAACTTCCTAACTCACTTACAGATGGATTTTACTAAGCTTAATATCCTATCACCCCACCACACCTCTCAACTTCTTTTTAAAGTTTTCTGGGAAAATCCAAAAGTAAGGGGAGAGGGAAAATGCCCAAAATCATGGCCAGATTTTAAATATTGCTCTTACTCACTTAAAAAGTTAATAGAGCAAACGTTTTTTCAATGACATGTAGTTTTGACCATTAAGAAGTATGTAACTCAAATGCAGCTCAAATAACTGCTACTATTGACTGAACATACACCTCAGCAATTAAAAAAAAATATTAAAATTTTGCAAGAGATATGGCAAAGATATGAGGAAAAAATCAGAGACATCCTGCAAAGTCAGATGCTTAAGACACATTCTGTGCTGATCATCAGGAGCAGTCTTAGGTCAACTGGTGCACTGGGCAAAAGGGCTCCACGGCTCCCCACACCACACCACCCAGTGCCCCCATCCTGGTCTACCTACACCAAATTAATACTGGAAAAGCACCCCTGTTAGTTGGCCTATGCCTAAGGCTGGCTATGCTGATCATTATATTGCAATGACTATGAAACAATGGCAAACTGCTTTGCATCTAAACTATGATGAAGGGTAGATTATTACCAAGGGAGTAAAAACTCAAAGTGGGATATTTCAGGGTAATTCTTTGTCAACATTGCTGTTTTGTCTTGCCCTTAACCCATTAAGTTGTTTACTTAACAGGTCAGGCTATGGTTATAGCTTAAGTTCTGGAGACAAAACATATGTAAAGACATTTCATCTTTTTATGGGCGATTTAAAATTGCATGGTTCATCAAACAAGGATCTAAAAGCACAACCACAAATGGTTAAAACTTTCTCAGATGATATCAAAAACATTTATAACTAAAAAGCAGCAGCAGAACAAGAACATCAACTTGGGACAGGAATGTGATATAAAAGAAGTAGCTCAATTGATCAGGAGGGAGTGTATAAATACATGGGAAGAGATGAAGGGTCAACAAAAAACATGAACAGATGAGAATAAAGCTCAGTACGGAATATTCCAGAAGACGTAAGGTAATACTGAAAACTGCTTTGATACTCAAGAATAAAGTCCAAACTATGAATCAATTTACTATTCCTGTTTTAACTTTCAGCTTTAGGATGATTGCCTGAACACAAAAAGCAGTGAACCAGTTAAACAAGACAGCAAGAAAAATGATTCATGCTTATCAAATGACATATACAAAAAAACACATTTAATTGTACCTCATTCTGAAAGAGGTATGGGTTCCTCTAATCTGACTAGTAGATCTGCAGTTGTGAATCTGTGTACAGTTTGTTGACCTCACTAAATACAATCGCAGTGGAAGTTCTAAACCATAAACAGAAGTCTATGATGACAGCTCTACTTAGTTTAGTAAAAGCATTCTGGAGCAAAGGAGGAATGGAAATCAAACCAGGAGACACAAATCAGCTGAAAACTGAGTGCATCAAAAAACTAAAGAAAGAATATAAAGGATTAGATGAGATGAAAAAAAAACCCCGAAAAGTCCACAAATATAGTGGCAAGTATATAGATTGTGTGGAACAACCACACACTGACTAAGACATGATATAGGAATGGCTATGGAGAAGTGAATTAAAGCAAAAAATGAAAGGCTAATAATAGCAGGCCAGGACAGTAGACTATGTACATATTACTTTACAAAATGTATAGAACAAGTGGGAGAAACAGATAAATGTATGTTCTATAAAACAGAACTGGAAACAGTTGCATATCTAATTACTAGGTGTGATACATTCATGGCTGAGGATTTGTACACAGAAAGGCACATCAATCTGACAAGATTGTTGCATTGAGGACCGTGGAAACACTGCATTATAGATATAGCTGAAAAGCAATGGAAGCAGGAACTACAAAACATTCAAAAGAATGATGAAGTTTATATCACTTGGGATAACCCAATGCCAACATATTAAACAACACCTGTAAGAAAACCAGATACAGTAGTTCAAGGAAAAAAAAAGACAAAAGTAGCACTGATCACTGAAATTACTACACCCAGCAATTATAGTATCTGATATACAGAAAGATGCAAAGTCAGAAAATGTCAGGACTAGCAAGCAGAAACCGAATCAATGTGGAAGAAAGATACTCAGGCAGTTCCAATAGTCACAAGAGCAACAGGACTAATGCAAAAAAATTTATATTGTTCATAAATATGCAGAACTGCAGAAGAAGGCATTTCTGGGCAATTTTTTTCTTCAGTAACGTCAAAGACTAAAACAATACTAATTTTATGAACTATAATCATACCCTGACTTAGGAATGGGATCCAGTCCTGCCACAGTAATAAAACCTTCAAACCATTTCAAATATAAAGAATAGGTGAGGAGAAAAGTGTTTCTGCTGGATCACAGAACATTACAGGATGTGTCTACAGTTCATAAAAACAGCTGCCGTGCTGATAACAACCAACCAACACTGATCCAATAGTCCTTGTTCAGTTCATTTCATTATCAATGCTACTCTATATTTCAGAACATTTGTTTTGTATAAGTGGTTGCATAATGATGTCTGTAGTAACACTGTCAGTCAAATAAACCCCTTAGCAGGTGAGACTAGGGTTCATGTGTTGCCAGAGATATCAAAGCTCTGTTCTTTGGTGTGAACATTTTCTTCCCTGGTTATCCATAAAATTGCACCGGGGCCAGAGCTTAAGTCCTGCACCACTTTATAGTATTACAAAATAACTTTTTTAAAGGTAATATCACTGACTGACAGCAAGTAGCCTGTTTTCCAAAATAAAATGAGGCTTAGAAGTTTTATATACAAATATCTGTGGTTATAATTAAACAGGATATACCTATTTTCTATGAAAAAGTCAATAGTGAGGGTATGATAATTAAACATAAACTAGTCTGAATGAGTCATGCTTCCACAAGCTAGTCCCTAAAAGTAAAATGATGTCAAGAAAAAAGGAAATACTCTGATGCATATAACTGGATCAGATCCATTCCAGGTTTGCAGTTTTATAGTTATCCAGAGTTCAGCAGAGGTTTTCTGAACAGTGTCAGATAAATAAATAAATAATCAGAGAAACTTTTCATCCATTTAACCAGAGTGGCATCAACAAAAGAAAACACATTTTTAATTTTGGTGGCTAGCTTATATTCAAGCCTAGTGCATAGCATGTTGTGATCTGAACTTAAATAGTAATGAAAAACTCAGACACATGCTACTAGTAGTAATAATTATTACTATCCAGTAGTGCAGAAAACATGTCCTGAAGCTACCTAGCTGCCTGACTTTAATATTTTGATATGACTTTTCCAGGATGTTAAGAAAATTACATTATTTACGCAACATGTATGCAAGGAATACATATATGCAGTTAAATGACAGAATATTCCAAAAAGAAATCTAGAATCAATTATAATTTAGACTGAAATGAAGTGTAATAAATGTACAAAAGTGAGCCACAGTTATTTTAAAGGTGTTTTTTTACCTTCGTCACATTTGAACTGGTTGGCAGTGATTTGTAAAGGATGCGATTTGTCCCCAATAAATCAATTTTATTGTTATTAATTTTGTAACCTGGCAAATATACAAAATCATAAAACCCAATAGGTAGCAAAACAAAAAACACATAGGAACAGCCTACAAGAATGCTGAAAAAAGTTCACCTCATTTTCCAAAGTTCACAGCTTAAATTCTCAAACTGTTTTTAAAAAGCCTGTCTCAACTAACCTTTCAGCTATCTTAAAAATCATATTTCTCTGTCCCCAAATAGTCCCATGACCTTCCTCATATCTGACACACTTGAAATGAATATAATTTGGGAATATGAGTTGTGATGTGTTTGTAGAATAAGATGGAATTTTTGTGTTAGCTGTTCATGCACCAGTTTTGCTTTGCTAATGATACAAAAGCAACCACCAAATCAAATATTTTATTGTGTTTTTTGGATTTAACATTCAATTGCATCTTTAGGCAACTGGGAACTAAGGACAATTTGTAAAATATCCCATCTTCAGTGAAAACCCCGTGAGAATAGCTACAGGAACACATACACCCTACATACAGCTTGATATACTCACACCAGTCATTGAACAACATGTGATATTAAAACATACAAAAGGTTAAAGCACATTATTACAAAGCAAAGTATGGTAATAATATGAATATTTGAGTGAAAGTTGACATAAATATTTGAAGTAACAAAGAAAGCATCAGGAAGCACGTTTTTAGATTCAAAACAAAACCATGCATTATTGTCCAGTTGTAGGCCATACTATAGTACATAAACATTATAGTGCCGAGTGCAGATTTTAGGCCCTTACATTCAACTTACCTCTGGTGTGATGTCTTGAGTCAACCAGGGTATTCCCTGTAACCACTACTACTGCCTTCTGTTTTCCCCCACCCCCCTCTTTCCTAAAACAGGTTAAACTGCTACAATTCAGTACAGGCATCATTTTCAAATCTAGGTGCTTAGGATTTCCCTCTCACTTCCCCCCTTGGCTGACCTGGTGTGACTCAGTCAGGGTTGCCAGACGTCCCTATTTGGGCGGGACTGTCCGAGATCAGCAGCTTGATCCCGAGTCCCGCCCTGCCAGTTTAAATCCCGGCCAGCCTCCGCCAATCAAAAATCGCTAAACACGGAGCTTCTTGTGTTCCGCATTAAACAGAAGTAGCTCCGCGTTTAACGATTTTTAATTGGCCCGTATGCCGTTATACGGGCCAATCAAAAATCGCTAAACACGGAGCTACTTGTGTTGAATGCGGAACTGCAATGCATTAAACACGAGAAGTTCCGTGTTTAGTGCAGAGCTACTGTTCTTTTTTTTTTTGGTCTTCACTTGCCATGACCTTTTTTTTTTGTCCCTACCTGGCTGGTTGGAAATCTGGCAACCCTGGACTCAGTGTAAGTTTCTTCATTGTATGGATCTTTCTGTTTTTGTGTAACTGAATGACCTGCTGCTAAATTCTGATTCTGCACAGACTGCTCTATTTTTTTCAGAGGCTCTATAAGTAGCTAGTGACTTTATTGAATTTATGTGGTAATATTTGTGTTTAAACTGAAACTGTACCTAGAGAAAGTGTATAATCACAGCTCCTACTTGCTGCATGTGTTTTTAATGTTTAAATTGCACACACACATTGAAGAAGTGCTTTTATGACTTGAATAACTTGGGCTAGCTATACCTGAAGTGCTTTTACTGGCAATTTCCCAGTTGTACAATTGTGAACAACTGATTTCGTTTTTCTGGTAAATCTTTAAAATCTGGCAAGTGTTTATTTACTGCATTGCTCTCTTGCTTAGGTTTCTTAGCTATAAATCTTAGTTCATTCTGAAGTGTGCTATTTTACCCCCCACACCCTCAAACCTTTCTTAATGTATTATTATAAAATAATAAATGTTTTTGCCTTCATGCTTACCCTAGAATCTCTGCTTTTCTCTTTTCCTAGTTGAACTCTGCAGTTCCCTACAAAATGGAGTCTACAGGACTGCAATTGGTCACATAACAAAATCAGTTTCTCTCAGCATTTAAGAAGAGTAGGTTGCACACAAAAAACATTTGTTAAGCTTTCACTTACAGTGCTGTGTAAGTAAACAGTTCACCATTTTGGTCAGCCATAGGGCTCTTTTTTCTACTTGAGTGTTTGCCTACTTCCCCTGTAACTTAAGTAAACTGACTCTTACATTAAGAACTATAATACTTACCTTATAGCTTTAGGACACCTTAGGAAACCTTGTAAACTGCAATAGCCCCGCTACGTTCGGGATCTCTTCGCTCCCCTCCCACCACCAGTACCTCTAAATTTATAGTACTATAGCCACTCCCCCACTTTCTAGATCCTATCTGCTTTCATCTGGGATAATTCCTCCCACCCCATTCTTCTACCTACATTTTAATAGCACCTATTGTCTTTCATCTGGCATTCTCCCATCCCCCTTCCAGTACCTTTACCTCACCATTCTATCTTCTGGTGTTGCATCACCAGGTAAAACAGTTCCTTAACTCACTAGCTGAATCACAGATAATGATATACTCTTCTTTACTACCCCTCTTGTTCGCAGCATACCTCCTTACCTTGTATGAAAACCAGTTTCTCACGGGATTTCAGGTCCCGAAAGGCCATACTATCACCCCAGCTGTAAATCCTCCCACCTTCAGGCATACTTACAGTACCAGGTCCTATCCAACATCTTGTTCAGTCTATCAACATCTCAACCCCAGGCACATTAGCTCTAGATCTAAACACTACCGCAGACTAATAAACAAATTCCTGAAGTTCATCACCAAGTATAGACTTAACCTAATACTTGGTGGTGATATTCACCGCAGCCCTGGCTCACCCACTTCAGATACACATACCCCCTTTACTTGCAATCTAAGCTACAAACCTACAATTAACAGGCCAGCTAACTCTCTCCTAGCCTGTCATCTCAATATTAGAAGCATTAATAACAAGGTACATGAATTGCATGCACTTCTGGATGTTCACTCCCCTGAGATTCTCTGTTTATCTGAAACCTGGTTAAAACCTAACACTACAGACAATGAAGTGTTACCACCCGGGTACAACATACACAGGCTGTATTGTGCTTCCAGGAAGGGGGGTGGGGTAGCTGTACTCTATAAATCTGAGTTAAATGTCACCATAGATGTAATACAACCACCTCAGATTAATAACTCAGAGATTCTTGCCACCAAATTGCAACTTAATAAAAATAAATGCATTAATATCATCTGTATGTACATTCCCCCAGGTAACAATGTATCTACACTTGAAGATATCCTGCAGTGGCTGTCATGTCACTACCCCCAAGAAACCCTACTACTTGGAGACTTTAACATAGACTGGGGCACCTGTTCCTCAGAATCCCCAACCACCCATATTAACCTGCATGCATTTACACAAATCATATCCACCCATACCAAGATAGGTAAACCCAACCAAAAAGAAAGTATACTTGACTGGGTACTCATAAATAGTCACCCCCAACTGTACACCTCTGGTACCCTCCCTGATGGCTTAAGTGATCACCTTCTCACATATGTAATTAAGCACAAAGTCATTAATTCCCAACAACCCTTGCTCAGAAAGGTTAGAAACAATGAAAACTTTGACCATGCCAAATTCCAACAAGAACTAAATTCATGCAATTGGTCTATTCTAAAACACCTCTCCTTAGAGGAAGCAGTAGCATACTTTAACAACAAATTCCTTGAGATCCTTGATTTGCATGCACCTGTTCGTTCAAAGATAACCAAGGCAAAAACTGCACCATGGCTTTCTATAGAGTCTAAACTCAAAATTACCCTTAGAAACAAAGCATGGGCTTTATGGCATTCTTCTAAAGACCCCTAAGATCACATTAAATACAGGCAATCCAGAAACGAAACTAAAAAATCCATTTTAAAAGACAAAAAACAATACTACTGTAATTTACAGACAGTAAATCAAAATAACCCTCAGAAGTTTTGGGCAGGTTTAAATAATCTACTACATCCTGGACAAACTTCAACCCCAATCCCTGCTGCTACTATTGTTAAAACCTAACACTACAGACAATGAAGTGTTACCACCTGGGTACAACATACACAGGCTGTATTGTGCTTCCAGGAAGGGGGGTGGGGTAGCTGTACTCTATAAATGTGAGTTAAATGTCACCATAGATGTAATACAACCATGTCAGATTAATAACTCAGAGATTCTTGCCACCAAATTGCAACTTAATAAAAATAAATGCATTAATATCATCTGTATGTACATTCCCCCAGGTAACAATATATCTACATTTGAAGATATCCTGCAGTGGCTGTCATGTCACTACCCCCAAGAAACCCTACTACTTGGAGACTTTAACATAGACTGGGGCACCTGTTCCTCAGAATCCCCAACCACCCATATTAACCTGCATGCATTTACACAAATCATATCCACCCATACCAAGATAGGTAAACCCAACCAAAAAGAAAGTATACTTGACTGGGTACTCATAAATAGTCACCCCCAACTGTACACCTCTGGTACCCTCCCTGATGGCTTAAGTGATCACCTTCTCACATATGTAATTAAGCACAAAGCCATTAATTCCCAACAACCCTTGCTCAGAAAGGTTAGAAACAATGAAAACTTTGACCCTGCCAAATTCCAACAAGAACTAAATTCATGCAATTGGTCTATTCTAAAACACCTCCCCTTAGAGGAAGCAGTAGCATACTTTAACAACAAATTCCTTGAGATCCTTGATTTGCATGCACCTGTTCGTTCAAAGAGAACAAAGGCAAAAACTGCGCCATGGCTTTCTAAAGAGTCTAAACTCAAAATTACGCTTAGAAACAAAGCATGGGCTTTATGGCATTCTTCTAAAGACCCCTAAGATCACATTAAATACAGGCAATCCAGAAACGAAACTAAAAAATCCATTTTACAAGACAAAAAACAATACTACTGTAATTTACAGACAGTAAATCAAAATAACCCTCAGAAGTTTTGGGCAGGTTTAAATAATCTACTACATCCTGGACAAACTTCAACCCCAATCCCTGCTGCTACTATTGATAAAACCCCAGAAGATGTTTCTGACAGTTTTAACCGATTCTTTACTGAGACAATTCAAGCCCTAGCTAGCCAACTACCTCCTAGCTCCCCTGGTCCTGAAAGTAGCACCCCTAGAAACCTACTCGCATTCAGCTTCCAACCAGTCACCACTTCACTTATCCGTACCTTGATCAAAAAATTAAACCCACTACACTTTCTGCTGATCAACTCCCTGCTGAGCACCTAAAAAAATCATCTGATGCTATTGCTTACCCCGTCTCAATACTAATCAATCGAACCATAGTAGAAGCTAAAATTCCCTCCATCTGGAAAATATCCTATGTAATCCCACTTCACAAAGGAGGCAGCTCTACTGAATTCCCCAATTATAGGCCAATAGCTATACTCTCTCCACTTGCAAAGATTATGGAAAAATGTATTCATAGACAACTCATGCACCACCTAATCCAGAATCACCTTATGGCAGACACTCAGCATGGCTTCTGTCCTCATCACAGCACTACTTCAGCCCTCCTAGCCTTTACAACACCATAAACCATAATCGCAACAATAATTATTTATCCTCAGCCCTTTTCTTGGATCTTTTCAAGGCATTTGATATGGTTGATCACCAACTTTTAAATCACACACTGCAAACATTCTGTCTAGATACTAGAGCCCTTCAATGGTTTCAATCCTACCTGAATGGTCAACAGCAGGCTGTCCTCTGGCAGAACAAACTCTCTAACCTTCTACCTAACACCCTTGGAGTACCACAAGGCTCTATACTAGGGCCCTTGCTGTTCTCCATCTTCATTAACGACCTTTATACTGTCATCCCAAAAGTCAGCTGTATCCAATATGCTGATGACTCTACTCTGATTTGCTCGACCACATCTCCAATAGAGTTATGGTCAGCTACCCAGACCACCTTTAATACAATAGAAAACTGGCTTTCTGAACATCGTCTGATCCTAAATCCCAAAAAAACTAAAATGCTGTCATTTTCACCAACACATAGGTCTACCGCTTTCACCTTTACCATAAATTCAAATGATGGCACAATAATCTCCCCTGACCACTCTACAAAACTATTAGGTGTCATCATAGATAATAATCTAAAATTCGACCTACACGTTAACCACACTATCAAAACCATCAATAAAAAACTAGGGTCACTTTACGAATAAAAGCCTTCCTAACCCCTCCAGCTAAAATTGTCATAGCTCGCTCTCACCTTCTTTCAACCCTTCTGTATGCATTCCCTCTACTCTCGAATTTAAACAAGACTGCCCTTAACAAACTCTCAGTTTGCTACAACCACATTGCTAGGTTTGCCACTGGGCTGCCTTTTAGGACACATCATTGCATCAATCTAAATCAGCTTGGATGGCTTGAACTACCCAGCCTAATTCAGTATAACTAACTGATTATGGCCTATAAAATCCTCTATAATCCGGACAATACTCCTGCACTTAAAAATATTATCACCCCCTATAACAATCCTACACCGCTTCGATCCTCTAACAAACTATTAATTCAGACTAGAAAAATTAATAACACAGCCAGTGATTCTCTCTTTGCAAACTCTGTAAGTAGATCCTGGAACTCTCTTCCAGCTGATATTACCTTACTTTCCACCTTAGGTCAATTTAAAAATAGACTCAAACAACATTTGTCACTTAACTGGCTATGTCAATGTATCAAGCCTGGCTAACTCTCTCTAGAATGTGTATAAATCTGTTAACCAGCTTACTGTGCAATTTAATTTAATCCTGACTTGCGCTCAGGATTAACTCTAACCTGTGGAACTTGTTTAACTTGCTTACTTATGTAATCTCTGTAAATAGTCTGTTTGTAATATGTAATGCTGGTATTATGTAATGCTGTATCTGCTTACCCTTGGAGCTTTTCTCCCCTGACCTCCGCTGAAAATGGACATGCATCCAGTCAGACTATCCCGGTCAACAAATGTAAAATAAAATCAAATAAAAATAAATAAATAAACAATATATGCATAAGACACAAGCTTGCCTTTGTTGGCATTACACTAGAAAATTGCATATAAAGATTGTATGGAACTTTAGATACCTTTTTTTTCAAACATTACTAGCATTCTTAAAGTGGATAACGTCAACACTGAACAAAATGTGACTTACAATAGACAGCATAAAGTATTAGGCAAACAATAAGCAATGTAACAAGCATTACCCATTACCTTCAATCGTGCTGAAGAAAACTTATGAACTGGTGTCTCTGGGCAAACCAGTCTAAATCCCAGGTTAGCAGCACTCAGAATAAGGCGGTTATCTCTTAGGCCCTGTCTGAAGCACAACTTATACCAGAGAACCTAACCTCATTATAAGTCAGAGCTGGGTGAGGAACATTGCTTCCTAGAGCTTCCTGACAGGGAGAATGTTGAGATAAGTCACTACTAATGTTAAACTCTGCCCTTAGATCTGAAAGGAAGCTGTGTAGTAAACTTAATTAGGTCTTGGATGAACAAAGTCTAACTTCAACGGAGGCCTTCTCCACATTCATGGTTACAGTTATTAAAAATAACTTTAAATTGCTGTGTTTTCTGGATTAGTAACATGGACTTTTCATGCAGCCTTGGGGTTGTAGAATTATTAAGGACCCCCTTAGGTTTCCAGTCACAACTTTCCCTAATAGAGTAGCAATCCTGTTTCTGTTACTGCTAACAGGAACTTGTAGTCATCATTCAGCACTGAGTAAGGCCTACAGGACAAAGAAAAATAAGGGGACCTTGTATGGGATACAGATTTTCGATGATCTTTTCCAGATGACGGAATGCATCATTCATATATAGTATTATTCATAACTCCAACAGAATGCTGGGAGAATAGATTGTTAAATACACATTTAAAGCTTCATGCTTGTGTCACTGAGATGCAATGCCCTCATGCTGGGTGAACATCATAAATGACTTGTCTTCTTTACTGACTGAAATTAAGACAGATTGCTTCTTAAGTAAAGGATGGTGTGGAGCTTAGCAAAAAATTGTTATTGCTTCTAAAGACCCTGGATCTCTTCTGATATTACATGTAACCTGGAGTAAAAATAAGTTAAAGAATGACAGGTATGCATAAGGTTATTTGATAGATAATAATGTGGAATAGTGACTCAGTGACCGCTGTATCTCTATCACAGCTCTGGGATCCTTGGTTCAATCCTCTGCTCAGAGAGTTGCCAATGTTAGGTTTGCATGTTTGTCTTATGCTAAAATGAGTTTTCTCTTTGAAATCCAATTTCTGACCACCTCTCACAAACAAGCAGGCTGTATTTCTAAATATCTGATCATTGCCTCTAAACATATACATGTATGTTATAAACAGATATATATATATATATATATATATATATATATATATATATATATATATATATATATATATATATATCAAACAATGCACAGCATCAATTACCAATTACTCAATTAACAAATAAATAAATTAAATGAATTAACATAGTTCTGAATTGGGAATCTGACCTTCCTGATCCAGGTTCCTGATGAATCTTTGAACAAATCTACTAAGCATGTTGCAATGTACATAGCCCTAAGTGGATTAAGAACAAATATTGGATGCAGCCATCATGGGGGCTTGTTATTTTCTGTTTAGTTTTAGTTTATTAATGTCTTCAGGTTAGTATTCCAGGTGAGCTTTACATGCTTTAGAAGGCTCCACCATGTGACTAAAAACGAGTAGAGAGCGCTGAGTCAAAAAAGTAATACAGAAATTCATTCTTACACAAGAGGCCGTGGAATTAAAATAAATTAGTATAAAGTAAAATAAAAAAAAACAAAACAATCATGATATGGACAATTCTAAAATTATTTTACTGAGTTTGGTGAAAATGGTTGGTCCTATGGCAGAGCAACAGTCAGTCAGAAGACAACTAAGAGCTTTGAAAAACAGGGACAAAGATATTAGCCGGAAACATATCTGTATTCAAGAACATCCCTACCACAGTTTTTATGCCTTCTAGTTGCTCAGAAAGATTACACTACGTGTACATGTAGTCAACACTTTGTGGTAACTCTTATGAATTCCCCTCAATATTTAAGGCTGCAAGAAAATCAGTAGGAAAAATAAAATTAGGAGGAAGAAGATATGAGTTGTACTTTTGTTGTCTGTGCACTCACATTGGTGTACACTTGGTGTAGGCATTGCTAAATACCAGTCAGAGTTTATGGTAATGTGTATAAACTGTAACTCCAGCACATTAAGTAGTAATTCTAGATCCATGCATCTTTCCTTTATATATTAAAATCTGTCCAGTTATGAAGCCCTGCAAACTAGTGACGGCAGTAGGGGAGCAATCAATAATTCAAAAGATTTTATCGTGATCTTCTTGGATTACTCAATCAGAAATATCGAGATATGACTTAGAGTATAAAAATGTCTCACTACATAGACTTTTTATTAGCTAGCAGCCTCAGAAACCTTCAACAAATGAATCAAACACACCTCTGTTTTTCCATATAGACTATCTGTACCTCTCTGTTTCTGTAGAAGAATATGATTATCTTTCTTAAGTCCACTACTTTGTTACACGGATACTTTCCTCCAGCAGTTTTTCATTGCTCTTATTGCTGCTCCATTCATTTCCTGATAATTTATTTTACCTGTTCTTTTCAAACCAAACTTATCAAACTTATTCAGATGTGTATTCACTCACTAATATATATATATATATATATATATATATATATATATATATATATATATAAAGAGAGAGAGGAATGTAGACATTTAGATGTTATGTATTGTTTAATATTTACCTAATAAGGTAGGTGATGTCATCTTCATAAATGTTTTATTGTATCTCTTACAAATCATACCTTTTTTAAACAGGAAATATTTTTATTCAATTATCACTTATGACACAGGCAATCATAAATTTATATAAGTGAAAACAAACCATATTTACATATTTCCAGTTGGAAACATTATACATCACTTTTATAATCTTCTATACAGTTGTCAGTCACAGCGCATTTAATTCTTGCCTTCCCTTAAACCTCATTCCTCCTGCAAAACATTATTCTGCATGCATTGCTCCTTCAATTCCCATTTTTTTATGTTGTTTTCAACTACCCTCTTCTAAAGATCACACTTCCAGTTCTTTTATCTCTGTTACTATAATCAATACTTCTTGGTTAGTTGGTTTAGACTTTGATGTCTATTTCCTAGTAATTGTTTTTTTTTTTTTTTTTGGCATCCACCAGAATTAAAGTCAGCAAGGCCTTATTATGTGTAGGCAATTCCAATTATGTATCACAGCTCAAATACAATTTCCTTAGTTACACCAATTTGGTTACCCAGTATTTCAGACAGAATAGTCTGCAGGGAATTGTTAAAGTCTGCAAACTCTTTATACTCCTAAACATATGGTCCCAGTTATCTCTTTCTTCCCCATCACATATACATCATTTGCAATCTACCTAAGGGAAAAATCTTTGGAGTCTACTTGGGATATAAAAATACCTATGCAAGCATTTCCAAACAAAGATGATAAATCTTCTAGACCTTGCTGGATATATCCTCCTATTGTTCCTTTGTGATTTGCTTATCTAATCTCTCTTCCCAATCCTTTTTAACCTCCTCTGATTGATTCCTATAGTTATCGTAAAAATATCTTATAAGCCATACTAATTATCCCTTTTAACAGCAGCTTCGGTTCTACATTCGACTAAAAATTCCACCAGTGCTGGTCTTTCACTTAAGACCCCTTCATTCTTTTCTCTTTGCCTATATTCTGGTCATCAGTCTTACAAATTGTACTTTGATTACAATTTACATCTTTGCCTCCTTGTAATTTTTTGTTGCATTGTATATGTTGATTTTTGTATATTTCATTTAAGTAACTTTTGTCAATCATGTACTGTAGAATACTTTATATGTGGATCTTTCCTCCCTGGGATTCTGATGAAAAATTGCTCCTCAACAGCTCAACTGGACCATGTTATTAAAAACAAATGTGAATAGATATTATTTTTCTAGTCTGTGGAGGGCTGGTAGGAGACGCCATAGACAATAGTTGACAACTGGATGCCATGTTTTCAGAGGGAAGTGATCAAGCTGAAGGAAAAAAAAAATAGTGTCTTTATAGGGAAAGATACTGAAAGAGAGAGCTGGAAGCTTATGGGTACAGGACTGCTACTCTTTTGTTAATGTAATCAATGGAAGTATATTTCTCCACATTTTAGTACATCATGTCACACACAGAAAGGCAAGTTCTTTGCAATCTTTTTCTAAATAATCCTGATGAGAGCTCAGCTTTATAACAACTTATTCTCTGAGGGATGTGCAGCTAAGCAAATTCATGAATATTAAAAAAAATCTTATGTTAACTTTGAAGAATTTAGAGATGTTATGGTCATAAAAATAACTGAAACTTAGGCAGTATATATGAAAAGCACATAGCAGACCATATGGACAAAAAGGTTTGATATTAATCAGAGCAGGTGGGAACATATTAGGACATGCAACATCAAAGAGAATGCATATAAATGTAGTGTAAGGCTGAGAATAATAATGACAGGCTACTTCAATAATTCATTTCATCGAAAAGGAATAAACCAGCATCAGGAAATATTACAAGATGAATATGATATGCTGTCAAAAAAGGCCGCAAAGATAAGGTGACAGATAGATAGATACTTTCACAATCAGCCAGCTGATACCTGATCACGGCTGCACAGGGAGTGCAGGAAGTAATTACCAGATCTGGAGTATTATAAGAATGTACACCCACTGTGGTATGTTACTGCAGCAAAGAACATGTTAAGCATGCAAACATCTGATTAACAGAGAATCTGCCATGACCCCTACAGGGCTTCCTTAAATTAAGAGATGGCAAACTGGCTTGCTTGTAACATGCTGGTAGGTAATAATCAAGTTTGGGATATAAATGAATACTTAAGGAAAACAGACATTTGCAGAACAGATACAATGAAACAGTAATATTCTCAGTCAGTATGTGAGAAGTTTAGTGAATAACCAGTTTAGCATATTAACAAAAAATATGAGGAAAATAAATTATCCTTTCGTGTTGAAATATAATGAACCATATAGCAAGATTATTCAAATCTGTTTACTGTGATACCAGTTCAAAGAGAAGACTGTGCTACCAAATCACAAGAGAAATCAAATGAATAGGTCTAAAATTAATATTACTTATTTTTCTGAAGAGAATGAGTTGCACAGAATGATTGCTTAACATAATTTGAATGTCTTTACAACAGTTTCATGTATAAGGTCTGTGCTAATTAAGTGGTTTTAAAGTAATTAAGTCATACATGATTAGTGTAAAATGTAAAGAATACAAATTCAATTACTAGAAACAATCATTACCCCAATATGAAAGCAGCTTTGCCGCTGCAACTGCATCTGCTTTAAAGCTGTCTTTTGTTGAATATGTATTTAACATTTTATTTAAAGAAAAAGCTATGGCTTTTCTACAACATCATGCACAGATAATACACAGTTTGTATGGATATTGAAATGATATACCACAGAATATGAAATTCTGGGACTGACTTCCCACTAATAATGTTCCTACACTGAGACTGTAATTTATATTTGCTTACACTGCAAAAGTGGCAAATATTGCTCATGCAAAACTATGCCCACATCATGATGGTTTAGATTTAATTCCTATACCTGACTGTCATTCTTTACATAAACTCATTGTAGACGTATACATATGCCCAGATGCATATCCTGCTTTGTGAGAAAGTCAGTCATAAAGCTACTCCTCGCATCTCAAACTTGCCTCTCTCATGCAGTCACCGATAGAAAGCATTTCAAGGAGGTCACAGCATTTAAGGAAGTATTCCACTTTTAATTGCACTGGTATAACTTACTTGTAACTCCCAGTATCTGGTTTATACTAATGCACAATCAGCCTTTTCTGTAAAGTATGGAACTGCGTGTACTACTGATGGTACTACATACACTGCTATACACTTAGACTGTATGTGATTGCTTGTATTGATTTAATAACAAACAATGCCTCTCTTATTTGTTAATGATTAAAAATAACCTTAAAAGTAATCTCCAAGATGGTGGGAAATGCCTGTTAGGATAAACTGTGAGGATATTCCTTAATGTTCACCCACCCCAACTTCTGCCTATGCCTCTCTTAACTCTTTTATTACTCATAATTCAATCAACCATTTGCTTTCCTAACCTTTATAAATAACTCAGTACTCTGTATTGTGATATCTGCTTTCCTAACCTTTATAAATAACTCAGTACTCTGTATTGTGATATCTATCCTTCTGCACAGTTATTTAACTATATTTCTATAAAATAGAATCACTGTAAGAAGACTTACTACTGTATGTAGAGTTACTTTCTTATCTATTTTGACATTGTAAAATGTATTTTAATTGTATTCTGCCTGACACTGTTGATACTATATAATTTAAAAGATTTTGTTTGTTCTGCATGTACTGCAGCTTTTCTCCCCAGGCATCTTGTGCCCAGCTGGCCTTAACCAGTCAACTAATGTAAAATAAATAAAAGCAAAATCTAACACCACACACGTCTACACCCAATGATCCACCAATAACAAGGGCCATAGGGCAAGCAAACACCTTACCAAGTACTCTTGTCACAGGTGATTCCGTTGTATGGCACACAGATTCCCCTCTCACCAGGCTGGCCAAGGAGAAAATAATGATTATTTGCCTATCTGGATCAAGAATCTGCAATATCCCTTATGCATTCAAGTCACTATACCACAGGTACCGATATGAATCTGTAATAGTCCATGTGGGCATAAATGACCTGAGATGTTCCTCACTGGGCTATATGAAAAGAGACAATATGGATCTCTCTGAAAATGTGTCCCAGAGAGGTACATACCTTGCACTGATCAGCATTCTATGATCACCAAAGATGATGCCACAAAATGAAAAGAAAACAACTGATTTTAATAACTGGCTTAATTTTGGTGTCATTCCAGGGAGCTCCAGTATCTGTCAGCAAGGGAGGACATGGTTAATAGACCATGATGTTTTGGTAATGATGGTCTGCACCTGTCCTCATGGGTTTTTAGATATTAGCTAAAACTTTGTTGATCCCCTTAGAGCTTTTTTAGGTAATGTCAAAATGACAAAAAAAAAAGACTCAAAGCAATCTAAAGATGTTGATACTCATACTAAGGACCCCTAAAAGCTATCCTCACTCTGGAGAATGTGAACATTTGTGCTATTACCGACATTTGGCTTAAAGTCTTAGAACATACTCTTTCAGTGTACTGTACAGTTGTAGGCTACAGTACTTTCCATACACTTAGGCCAACAGTAGCACAGATAGATAATACTCCAATAGGATAATGCACCAGAGTTCGTTCATTTACAAGTTGCCATAGACAAGGTTCCTTAACATGTCCTGGGCCACTAGACATCACCCTTTATAAATCATGAAGCTCACAACTATTATCTAGAACTAATAGAGGTGCTCACAATCCAACCAAATACCCCATTTATGGAAAAGTTTAACTACCTCAATATAGGGAAATATACACTGCCTCTAACTCACAGCGACAAGGTTTTTTGGACTTTGCCAATGCTAACACCTTGGACAAGATAGTGCACAATCAAACCAGAGTGTCAAACATAGTGGCTCATAGCTATAACTTTACCCCTCACTACCACCAGTGAAATCCCTTCTAGTATATCCGCCATAATTGTCATCAGGGAGCAGAACATGGTTGCACTTGCTAAGGCCAAAAATACTGCTTCAGTGGTCTCCAACAATATCCCAGCTGCTCCCTAAATAGCCTAAAACATGACCTAGCAGGACCAGTTGAGACACTCTTCAACTACAGCCTCAAAACAAGTTTCATGCCAGGTGAATGGTGGACTGCAACAGTAATACCTCATCAAAAAAAGTGGACCATTAACTGACCCAGGGAAGTACAGACCTACCAGACTGACAAATCTAATATGCAAAACAATAGATCGATTATCATGGAAATGATCAACAAGGATATTGCCAACCCACAGATAATGGACTCATACCAGTTTGGCTTTGTTAAGGGAAGGTCTTGCCTACTCATACTGGCAAACTTCTTCAAGAAGGTCACCAAAGTTACAGACAAGGGAAAAATGGTGCATACAGCCTACCATGACCTGGTCAAGGTATTCAATACAATACCCCACTCAGGTATTATCATCAAACTTGCCAAATAACTCACTGGATTGCTGACTGGCTCACAATTAGGACCCAGGAAGTCAGGATCAGGGAGACCACCTCCACCAATAGACCACTCACTGGTGGAGTACCCCTAGGCTCTATATTGGGCCTGATCCTGTTTGGGATCTACTTCTGAGGAATGAAGGCTAATGTCAAAGGCTTCTAGCTTACCAAGATTACAGGTGACTGAAAATTGGGAGTTATCATAGAGCCTCCTCATGACACCAGCATCCTACAAGAAGGGCTAGCACAAACAAATGACTGGTAGCAAAGTCACAGAATAAAACTTAATGTGAAGAAATGCATTATAGTGCCCTTTGGAAAATTGTCCATTATTTTGGTAAAAGACTCTTAAGAGTTGACCTGGTAGTTAGGGATATGGGAACATATATAGATAGCAATCTGGCCTTCTAGAAAAAAAAAAATATTCTGTGACATCAATAGAACATACTGGAGATAATGATTTGTATCTCAAAGAATCCCCACACTATGAGAAAAGCTCCCCATCCATATGAAGCAGAGTTCAACCCTGACCCTATTCAAACAAAACCTTCATCACTGGATGGGAAGTCACAAATTGATACCTGGTCTGGCCTCCATGTCTCTGATGGATACAGGTCGACAGCAAGTAAATCAGACCCCAACTAACATGCCCCTCATATAACCCTTAGCTACCTCCTTACTAACACACTCGACCATACAGGTGTTCAAGGTCTTCGGGGCAAAACTGGGTTGGGTTGCACAGTTGAACTTATAAAGAGCCTGGTGGTCATTAACCTAGTATGAAACTATGACCCTATAACCCTAAACCTTCAGAATTGTTCTGGTTTGCTTGGTCTTATAACTTAAAGCAATGGGCTCAAGCTCAATGCCAAGAAATGTATTGTTATCCCCTTTGGGAAAAAACATGTATCCATGAATTACCATATAGGTGGCAGTACACTAAACACAGAAAGTGTGATAAGAGACTTAGGGACACAGGTGGACAGTGGTCTCAACTTCGATAACCACATCGCCACAACAGTCAGGAAATCCTTCTATGTGGCACACCTCATCATGAAGGGCTTTTCATCCAGAAAAAAGGAGGTCATTGTCCCACTGTACTCATCCCTCATTAGACCCATTATAGAATACAATGCCCCATTTGGTATGTACCTCTCAAGACATCTGCAACAACTGGAAAGGCCTCAGAAATACCTCACTAAAAGAATCACAGGCCTAAAGCAGATGCCCTATGCTGACCGCCTTAAAAAACTCCAGCTATACTCTGTCGCATATCATCTACTCAGAGGCGATCTCTGCTTAACATACAAGGCCATGTCAAACCCAGAGCTGTTGGACGTGCTACACTTAAAGAAATCCCAATCCCTCAGAGCTACACGCTCCAGGGATCTAAACCTTGTCATCACAATAAACAAAACATGTTGGAGGGATAGGTTCCTGACCCAGAGACTCCCCAGACTCTGGAATAGATTGCCCATACATGTCAAGCAGAGTGCCTCTTTGGACCTCTTCAAGAGGAACATTGACGATTGGATGGGAGAAAGGAAATTCACCCCAGGGATCACGTCAGTCGCCCTGCTAGACAGGGGTCCAGGAAAGTAAATAATGTGGGAAGAAATATTCAGGGAATTGTTATGGCTAGGCTTGTATAGGCCCTAGGGCTGATAGCCTAGTACTAACCTATGAACCTATGAACCTATGAATGGTTTCAGATTTTTTTCACAGCCCCATCCTGCATCTTCTCTAAGATGCAATATACTCTTTTGAATCCTTATGTTTAATTTATATGTATAACAGTACATTCCGTGACATTTGCCAAATGTTATCTGTTCATTGCTCAAGCAAGTGCTGCATTATTTACTTTCTCAGCCTATCTAGTCATACCAGATACATCTGTTAGGGTTCTGGCAAGTTCTATGATGTCATTCAGAGAAAGACTAATAATAATACTTAAATATTTATTTATTTATTTTACATTTGCTTACCAACTTTATAGTCCAACTGGCCACATGTCCATTTACAGTGGAGGCCCGGGGAGAAAAGCTCCACATTCAGTATGGAAAAACAAATACTTGGACAATATGATAACAATATGATCATCTATACAGAAGCAAAAATTTGACAATAGATAAAAATACAACTTTCGATACAAAAAACAAAATTTAACATTAGATAAAAAATACAACTTTCGATACAAAAAACAAAATTTAACACTAGATAAAAAATACAACTTTCGATACAGAAACAGAAATTGACACTAGATAAGCATTATAACTGACTATAAAGACAGACAGAAACTACATATAGAAATTAATTAGTATATTATCCACCAACATATCTAAAGAGATTTACTTTAAGTGGAGCAATACCTACTTCTTACTCTTTAATTTATACAATTCTAAGCCTGTATTGTAATAATGAACTTTTTTGACATGTGTTCTAGAGCAGACATTTTCCTGTGTTGTACTGTGTTCTGTAGCTTTAAAAAGTGTTGCAGAACTGATTGCACAAACACATACATCATATATATTTTATTATCGATATATATACCATAATTCTTAACACTAAAAAGTAATATTCCCATGGTAAAATGTCTGTTCTCAGTGTATGTCTTCCTTTTAGTGAACGAATAGTACAGTTTTAAAAGCCTTGAGGTTGGGAGTTTAGCAAACAGTTTTGATTTCCATATTTGGAAGTATATAAATTATTATTTTAAAAGGTTAATAGTTGGCCCACTCCATCTACATGTGGTGCATTTTTACTACACAGTTATGATAATAACAGTCGCATATGTGAAACATTTTTCACATCAAAATATTTAACCTGGGCAAACAGGCTATGGGATCTCATAGCAAAGTTTCACAATGAAATATTTAACCTTGGCAAACAGAATGTGTACTCTGATAGAAATTTTATAATCAGCATTTTTCTTTTCTTTTGGTATCATGGTTGAAGGACTACATGACCAATAAAACATTTCAGGTATATACAATCTAAGATTACTTAACACAGGGTAAATTTATTTTGGGGGTACCACAGATTTCTGTTTTATGGCCTTTGTTTTTCTCACTATTTGTTAATGACTTAACAATTGATCTATCTTCATTTGACATAATAATGTTTACAGATGAAAAACTCCTTTTGTAATGACAAATCTATACCAGCACACTAGATCAAAAATAATGAACTTTACAGTTGGACGACTTAAGGATAAAATTTCAATACATTCCGCAAACTCTGGCTTTATGCTTTCTTCACTCCGGAAAAGCTTTTAGAAGCACAATCAGCAATAACTAAAGATCACATGCAAAGTTTTTGTTTTTTGTTTAACATTTATTTTTTGTTATAGTTACACCCTCGCCTTATAAAGTGGGCATTCTTATTCTAAAATGTGTATTTTTTTTTTTACTTTAGCTGCTTCAGTTGACCTGTATTTATTAAGTTTAATTAACCAGTGTTTCTGTTTATTGTATGCTGAGCAACTGTTCAGTTACTTCTGATTCCATGTCATCCAGCCCCGCCTTTTGATGATGTATTTGAGTGGAGAAACCATCAAGTAGTGGGTTAGCATGTTTTCTGCATTCTGCAGCAGATTTTATTACAAATAACCAGAATGTAGAATAAGATTCTTACTGAGGTGTATAGTGCTTGTCATACAGTGTAATAAAACAGATGTATAATTAACATAGCATTGTCTACCAACAGATTGTCTGACCACTTTCAGGGAGAAGACTATTGATGTGTAAATCACCTCAATGACAGGCGCACTGTGAGTTTGTTTTACTATGAGGAATTAGTGCTGGAAAGAAAACATTAGGAATAAATTGCACATCTGTGAAGGTGAAGATGAAGTAAAGCACTAGATCCATAGTATACAACTATTTACAACAGTGTAATAGACAGTTGTTTACTACAGTGTGACATCTGTGTTATAACACTGTATGCCGAGTACAATAAACTATGTAGTACATGGAGTGCTGCAATTATGTTCTGAAATCAGGTAAAATATAAACTTGTTAAGTGCTTCCCCAGTGCAAGACCCAAACATAGAAGTACTTAGAGGTGTTTAACAAAAGCTTCTTAGTGGAAGCTAAAATAAAACATAAGAATACAAGATAGTATGAATATGAAATGGTTTGGTTGTGTTGCATGAATCTAATAACATATTGTTACTAACTGATTAATTCACTAGATTGTGAAGGGAGAATGTCTCAGCTGCTTCCAACCACAGACAGGCATTTAATAATGCATTCAAACCAATGTACTGCACTGAAATGAACATGTGGCTACTGAATTTAATTTCTATCACCTGCTCCTAAGCTTACCATAACTATAATATAACATTTTATGAAACAGGCCCCTAAACATGAATCTAGAGATTGTAATCTCAGTGGTAAGTGTAGATCATTGTGTGTATTGTACTTAGCCACTGGAGCGTGATAACACACGCATATAAGTTACTGAGCACATGCAAGATCGGTGCCATTTTGTATAGTCAGCCAGAGTGAATGCAGGCATAAATGGAGATGCACATGTGAGTGTGTTTGAAGTAATGAGTCAGTCAGTTAGTTTATATATATGTTCCAGAAGTGTTTATGTACAATAAGCAACTTGAACCCATCCCGTGCCTCAGTGTCTCATTTGATTACATGAGGCATGCAACAGTAAGTACCAAATTTCCTGCTGCATATTCATTCAAGATCACAGTTCTCTGTTAATAGCATCCCATCCAGTAGAAAATAGTTTTTCTTGGTCTTTTTTCCCCATTTGTAAACTGGGTGTCATATTTCATATAAGCACTGTGCTAAAATGAGCAGCATACCTTGAATGTAGAAGATAAATGGTTCAGGAATTAGAGGTAATGTAAGTTCATAAAAGGTGCAATATATCAAAATGTGTGTGTGTGTGTGTGTGTGTGTGTGTGTGTGTGTGTGTGTGTGTGTGTGTGTGTGTGTGTGTGTGTGTGTGTGTGTGTGTGTGTGTGTGTGTGTGTGTGTGTGTGTGTGTGTGTGTGTGTGTGTGTGTGTGTGTGCATATCTATGCATTTGCATGTCTGAAAATAAATGTGCTTATAACATTTTTGAGGAGATAGAAGAGACTCAAATAATGGAAGAATTTCTGAGACAGGCATAATAATACATGCAAGGGATAAGACATACAGCTTAAGCCACAGGCAAATAAATTATAACCCTTAATGGCCCTCTGTCCACTCTGTGCTTTCAAAAGTTACTTTCAGTTTTTCCGCTAAGGTCTTAATTGTCACTTATCTGTGCTCATCTGTTCTTGACATATATGACTGAGAAGCATTTATCATGTTTTCAGCTTCTTAATAAAAAAGATACAGCAACACTTTGTAATCAGTATTCAGTATTTTGGTCTGCCTGTTATTTCTTACTTCCTCTAAGTTCTTTTCATGTCTGTCTATCAGGATCGTCCAACATGTTGCATATATTAAAGGTCTGAAAATAGCTAAATCAATACATAAACAAAAAAGGACAAACCTGGTCCAAAATCTCTTATTTAATACTGCTTTATTCCACCAAGATTCAAAGCTTTAACTGAAATCAAAGACTTATCAGCTTCTTGCTTTGAATGTAATAAGAGCTTGGCAATACAGGAGGCAGAATAAAGTCTTTAGTATGCAAAAGCACTGAGGCTGAAGAAAGCTGCTCTACAGCACACAATTTTCAATCATTCCCTTGCCATCAGAGGTTATAATAAGTTCCACTGATTTACTCAGAAATACTGAAATGAATTTTCAGTCAAACCTTTTACTGCAGTTGTTATATGGAAATTAAGCAGATACCACAGTCTGATTGCCAAGTTTGTACTGCAGGGAAAAAACTTTTTTTTCTGCTATACTCCAAGGCAATTTTGTTTTAATGCAACACATATGTTCACTTAATATTATTACTGTTTACTGTTTATGTAATTAGTGACAAAGTGCTTAACTTTTATATGTTGTAGTAGATAGCATATGTATTTATAGCTTGAAGAGCAATTCATGTGATTTCCCATATTTCCTCTGTATTATTATTGTGCAGGACAATAACACACTCAGTCATCTGTTTGTTCATAGGTTCATAGGTTCATAGGTTTATACTAGGCTATCTGCCCTAAGGCATTTATAAGCCTAGCCCAAATTTTTGTGGCTTACGCCACCCCTTATATGAAAAAATACTGTGCCCATTAGTTTGTTGTGCCTCTGTCCAGCAGTGACACAGAGATGATTCCCGGGGTAAACCTACGATCTCCCATCCACAGGTCTAGATTTCTCTTGAACAGAGTCAGCGAGGTGCTCTGCCTCACATGGACCGGGATTTTATTCCACAGCATAGGGAGTCTCTGAGTGATAAATCTATCCCTCCAGCACGTCCTATTTATATCCGTGCTAAGGTTTAAGTCGCTTGCTCTAGTGGTTTTGGTGGATTTGGATTTTTGAGGTGGAGCATGTCCATTAATTCCGGGTTGGACATGGCCTTGTATGTCAGGCACATGTCACCTCTGAGCAGACGGTATGTGACTGAATAGAGCTGGAGTTTCTTCAATCTGGCAGCATATGACAGATTTTGGAGTCCCTTTATCCTTTTGGTGAGGAACTTTTGGGGTCTCTCCAATTGCTGCAGATGTCGGGTGAGATACATCCCGAATGGGGCATTGTACTCGATCATTGGTCTGATAAGTGAAGAGTACAGGGGAACAATAACCTCACTAGATCTGGATGTGAATCCCTTCTTGATCAGGTGGGCAATGTAGAAGGTCTTTCTAACTACTTTAGCAATGTGAGTGTCAAAAGAAAGGCCACTGTCAACCTGGGTCCCCAGGTCCCTGATAACCTCTTCTGTGCTTAGTGGATTGCCACCTATATGGTAGCTTGGGGTTACCTTGTTTTTCCCGAAGGGTATGACTGTACATTTTTTGGCGTTTAACTTTAGGCCATGGCTCTGGCACCAGCTATCTGTTTCCGTGAGTCCCTTCTGAAGGATATCCGTGTCTGATGCACTTTCCACTATGGCGCCCAGTTTGCAGTCGTCTGCAAACTTTGTCAGCCAAAGTCCTCCTATGTTGGCCTGTACTTCTGAGAAGTAGATGCCAAACAATAGGGGGCCAAGGACCGAGCCCTGTGGGACACCACTTGTGACCGGCTTGGAGTCTGACACAGCGCCAGCAACTCTAACCCTGTGGGTTCTGTCCTTAAGCCAGTTTGCAACCCATCTTGTGACATATGGGTTTACATTTAAGCTGGTAAGTTTTTCTACAATACCCGAGTGGGGTATTGTGTCGAAAGCCTTGCAAGGTCAAGGTAGGCTGTATGGACTGCCTTTCCTCATCAATGGCCTTGGTGACTGTTTCAAGAAGTCGACCAAGTTCAAAAGGCATGATCTTCCCTTGACAAAGCCAAACTGGGTCGGGTCCAATGTCTGCAAGTCCCTATATCTTTGTTTATGAGCTCCATTATGATCCTCTCCATAGCTTTGCAGACTAGACTTGTTAAGCTTATGGGGCGTAATTACCAGGGTCCATAGAGGCGCCTTTGTGGAGTGGGACAACAGTTGCCGTCGCCACTCCTTGGGCACGTATCCTGTGGTAAGGCTGAGATTAAACAGCTGCCTTATGTGCAGGTTTAATTCCTCATTTAGCTCGTAGCACACAGCCAGGGACACCATCCGGTCCCATTGATGCTGTGTTTTAGCTTTAGAGAGAGCAGCTTTCACCTGCGCATTTGAGATGTCCGGGAGGCTACACTCGGCTGGGATAGTTATCTCTCCTTTAGGGGAGAGGGGTGAAGTTTGCACTGAACCTGTCTGCCAGTATGTTGGCAATGTCTGTGGGTTCAGTGATTTTTGTATCATTTTGGACTAATTCTGAGCATATCTGGGAGTTTCCACCCAGGTTCCTAACATAGCTGAAAAAGGCCTTATGATTGTCCTTTGAATCCATGGCAATTTTTCTCTCAAAATTGGCCTTAGTTGATTTTATGAGTGCTCGTATTTTTTACTAATAATGATCAGGGTGACTTCCCTTTTATGGATTTTGTTCTATCATGTAATAGCTTTCTCCTCTTATTGTAAAGTTTGTTAATGGCTGGGGTCCACCAGACTGGACGTTTGCCCTTTGTGGAAAGAGTCTTGGTTTTATTTGGGATTGCCTGATCCATGCAGTCCTGGAGGTGTTCATAGAAGGCATTTGTAAGGGCTTCCGCAGCTTGGGTTGTGGTTTCCACTGGCTCAGGGGCCTTGAAGGATACCACACCAGTCTTGAGTAGTGTGAAGTTTGTTTTAGAGAAGTTCTTCACTATGGTCTTTTTTGTTTGGGGTGGGGGCGGATGTGGATTTCCAGTGAGATTAGTTTATGATCAGATCTCACCAATGAGGGATATACTTCCGGTGTGGAGCATTTTGTCCCCATGTTTGTGACAACGAGATCTAGTATATTTTCTCCTCTCGTGGGAACAGTGACTAGCTGTTCCATGGCATTTGAATTTATGAACTCCAGGAACCGTTGGGCTAGAAAGTTAGGGCTTGAGTAATGTTCCCAGTCTATATTTGGGTAGTTGAAGTCACCCAATATGATGGTGTTTGGAGATACATTTATACCCTCCAGTGTCTTCAGGAAGGCTGTGTGGGGTTCCTGAGTTTGAGAGGGTGGCCTGTAGCATGCTACAATTTGTAGAGCAGTTTTGCCTATGGTTAGTTGCACCTGGATGGTTTCCGAAGCTTCGTGCGTTGCCACCAACCTGGAGGTGTGGGTATCTTTTATGAATATGGATACACCCCCTCCTTTTGTGGTGTGGTCCGGGTTTTGGGGCCGGAACGCATGATATGAGGTAAAACCTAATAGTGCCGGGGTGCTCTCAGGAGCCTTGAACCAGGTTTCAGTTACAGCACAGACATCGATGTTCTCCATACTGAGAAGGGCCTTTACCTTTTTGTCTTGCCTGTTTGGTCTGTCCATCTATCTGTCTGTTTCTGTTTATTAATTTGTCTTGCTGTCTGTCACTGTATGACTTTGCTGTGCCTCTTTAAACAACAGTGCAGGAATATACTGTCCCATACATTAAGCATCTAGACCTTTTTATTGCTGCTGTTACTGTATTAAGCAATATGTTACATTTTCCCAATTAGTGATTTATACTCTATGGACCTTTAGAAAAAAATAAGATCAAAACTTTTTGATCTGCAATGATGTGAATGTAAATTAAAACAATTTTACTAGGACTTTTTGCCCACTATGTACATATTATACAAATAGGCAACTACATGCTGTAAATCAACACGATATCAGTTTCTTTAAAATGTTTCTACACACAATTTATATTCAGATCTACAGTCTTAGAATTACAATACAAATTGGAAACAGACAGCAGAGACTACAGTGACTTCAGTAATCAGGTCTGCTCTCTTCCAATGTGGAAAACATAAATAATAATAAAGATCATATTTGGAAAAGAAGAATAAATGCAACATTTAGGCTCCATCAGGGTTACAGCCAGGGCCGATTACTTTTGAACAATACTTTTTACTGAATGATCAACATAAAGGATTATGAACACTTTGCCAATGATAACCACATTATGTGTTGAAGACATGGATGTCAAGAAATTCACCTTGACAGCAAGGTTAGCATCAGCAAGTAGTAGTAGTCTTCTTTTGGCTTTTCCAAGTTAGGGGTCACCACAGCGGAACTCCGGCCCGCTAATGATTGGTAGTTGATTTTTACATGCCAAGTTACCAGCCCTGATGCACAACCTTCAACGAAGGTACGCCCATTCACGCATGTCTCCACGCAGAAGACGCTCTAGCTGAGAATCGAACCAGGCAGCGTCCTACTGTGAGGTGACAATGCTACCGCAGCACCACCACCGTGGGTTAAGGTTAGCATCAGCAAACCGCTTATAATTCTCTGTAGTGCATGGAGCTATCTGCTCCATGTATTACAAGTAACAGTAATAAAAAAGAAAAAAATGCTAAATGATTTACTAGCTTTCAAAGCCATAAAACACTTAGCAAGCACTTTCAGAAAGGTAGTGTAACACTGTCCCTTATGTTTACACTCATTATCCATGCCTCTCAACTATCCAGGTTTTCTCAGAATACCTGGATTTTTGCCTCCTGTGTGGGATGTGTTACTTGTAAAGCCTGTGGTTTTCAGACAAATTAGTAAGGACTGAAGTCACTAAATAATGGCATACAGTTTTGTTTCAGATTTCACTAGTACTTAACCGATTTGTATTTCCTGTATATCAGAACATAATCAGCAAGCTCCATGCAAAACATATCTTTAATGTTTCTCACTTCTACTGCTATTGGTTTAGCGCCACTGATTTACTGTATCTGCTTATGAGGACAGGAAAAAGTTAAGTAACTTTACTAAAAGTAACTTTACCACATATCTTTTTTTCCCCTCACAAATTTCTTCTATCTGTTTACTTCTGAGTAATGCCTCCAGGTGCATCTACAGTTAACTCCTACTGATGCCTCTAGGCATCAAATATTGTTTGTTAATATTTACATCAATAATTCCAAAACCATGCTATGTACAAGGTTTTAAAATATTTCATCTTAAAGCTTACACAATGGGAAACTCAACAGCATTAATATATGGCCTCTTTCTAGTGTGGGTAAAGAGATATTTACTGTTGTTTTTATGATATTAATTTATAGAGATATACTTTTCACATTTTTATAAATATCTCAACAACTAAGTAACACAGGCAGAATTTCTTAGCCTCATATGATAGCTCTCAGCTAGATGAGTAAAATACTGCTGACAGTATGTGTGTAACTTGAGTTGTTGCTGAGAAATTTTAATTTTTTTACAAAATATTATAAATGTAATAGTTACTGTGTTTACTGCATCTTATAAAATGTGTTTTAAGATCTAGAACCTGAAGAATACTAACACTATAAAAATAGTTTGCAGTGAAGAGTTTGACATTCATACTTCTTTCATAATCCCGATAGTTCCAGAGATATGAGCATTTGTTTGAAATGTGAGGACATAATTTGATTCTGTCAAAAGGCTTAGACATTGGAAGTTACAGTGCAAACTTCCTGAGCTCCATTGGAGTGAATGAGTTAAGATAAAGACTTGCAAACCAACTTACTAATGACTAACACCAGATAAAGCATTAGATGCAAAAATAGATTCTGACTGACCATTAACTTCTGAGTTGTCTGATTTCCAGATAGAATGGTTTTCTGTAGCATGTCTCACAAAAGGAGTCATTTCATCTGCAAAATGTTTCCAAAGAACACTATAATGAATCTGTATTCTGCCTGTTAAATTAATTGTTCATTTTATTTACAAAGTATGTTCTATTGAACAAAGGCCATTTAAGGAAACAGCTTGTGGACAAAAAAAACACCCTTTGCTAAGAATAAAGTTAATTAAAATAAAAGTGACCAACCATGCACTAAAGAAATAAGAACATTTTACAAATAAGGTACAGGAAAACTTTATTCTTGTAACATTCTACTGAAGAAAATTAAGCATTTGCAATAATGACAAAGCTGTATAACACACATACAACTGCATGAAGCTCAACCATGTAACTCTCATTCATTAAAGGCTGATTGTGCAAACTGCTGACAAAAGACAACCACTCGTCATAAAAGCAGAATGGTAGAGAGAATAAAGTGTAGAATTTAATTAATATAAGATAACATGTATAGGTTAAGCGCTTTCATCTGAAAGATAGCAGACTTCATCAGAACAAATTAATGCAATCTGAAATCCTTAAATTGGAGAACATCAATATCTATCAAGTGACTGAGACCTGGTTCAAGGCTCCAGAGAGCACCCCTGCACTACCAGGCTATAACTCATACCACACTTTTCAGCCATGTAACCTGGACCGAAACACCAAAGGCAGAGGTGTGTCCATATTCATTAAGGATATCCACACCTCCAGGCTGCTCCAGGTTGCTCAGCATAATGCATCCAAGGTTATCCAAGTGCAACTAACTCTGGGCAAAACTGCAGTCCAAATTGTAGCTTGCTACACATCTCCCACCATGCCCCAGGATTCCCACTCCTCTTTTCTTGATGTACTGGAAAATATTAGGGTTCAACCAAACACCGTAATAATGGGAGACTTCAACTACTGCACCATTAACTGGGAAAACTACTCATGTACCAACCCCTTAGCTCAACGTTTTCTGGAATTCATAAACTCCAATGCCCTGGATCAATTTATCCACACCCCCACCAGGAGCAACAATATCCTAGACCTAGTCATTACCAACATGTGTAAGTAGTGTTCCACACCTGAAGTCAACTCCCCGTTGGTCCGATCCGACCATAAGCTAATCACCCTTGATATCCACATCCCGCCCCCACCCCCCATTAAGGAAACCATGGTAAAAAAATTTCTCCAAAGCCAACTTCATGCTTCTTAAGACAGAAGTGGTGAACTTCATGACACCCATGCAGATGGACAATACAGTTATGACTGCTGAATCCTACACAAATCTGCTCTATAAGCAGTTACATGAGTGCATGGATCGTGCTATCCCAAACACGCTATCCTCAAAAAAATGGAAGCCAATCTGGTGGTCCCCTACCATAAACAAACTATACAACAGAAGGAAGAAACTGATGCAAAAGAGAGTAAAATCCCATGAGTGGAGGAGCTCACTGGTCAGCTTCAGTAAGAAGCTGAGATCCCTTATAAGATCCTCCAAAGCTAGCTACGAAAACAAAATCACCGCTAATTCCAAGGACAGTCACAAAGCATTCTATAGCTATGTCAAGAATCTCGATGGCAACACCCAGATCTGCTCTGAGTTACAGCACAACGGCACGAAAATTACAGAACCAACTGATATTGCCAACATCCTGGCAGATAGCTTCAGTGCTAACTTTACCCCCCCACCCCCTAAATGGCCTATATATATATATATATATATATATATATATATATATATATATATATATATACAGGGAGAATACAGAGACCCTGTAATCACAACTACGCAGGTAAAAGCTGCACTCTTTAAAGCCAAAAACACAGCATCCATGGGACCGGACAACATCCCAGGCTACGTTTTACATGAACTTCAGAATGAACTGGCTCCCCACTTAAGCATCATGTTCAATAATAGCCTCGCATCAGGCTTTGTGCCCACTGAATGGTGCACAGCAACAGTTATCCCACTCCACAAAGGGGGAGCCACCACTGATCCCAGGAACTATTGACATATTAGCCTGACGAGCCTGGTCTGCAAGACCATGGAATGTTTCATCATGGAACTCATTAACAAAGACATTGGTAACCTCCAAACTCTGGATCCTACCCAATTTGGGTTTGTAAAAGGTAGATCATGCCTCCTGAACTTGATCGACTTCTTTGAGGCAATCCCCAAAGACGTAGATAAGGGTAAGGTGGTTCACACAGCCTATCTTGACCTCGCCAAGGCTTTCAACACCATCCCCCATTCTGGAATTACAGCTAAACTCACTAAACTAGGTATTAATCCCTACATCACAAGACTGGTTGTCAACTGGCTCACTGACAGAACCCACACTGTAAAAGTTGCAGACTCCAAATTTTACCTCAAACCAGTGACAAGTGGAGTACCACAGGGTTCCGTCCTGGGACCTCTCCTGTTTGGTATCTACTTCTCTGAAGTACAGGCTAACGAAGAAGGCCTCTGGCTAATGAAGTTCACAGATGACTGCAAACTAGGAGCCATAGTCAAGTTCCCATATGATGTGGACATCCTACAGAAAGGCCTCGCTGAGACAGATGCCTGGTGTCAGAGCCATGGCCTCAAGCTCAATACCAAAAAGTGCAGTGTCAATACCTTTGGTAGAAACTCTGTACCCATGAACTACCACATAGGCAGCAATCTACTTAACACCGAATTTGTGACCCAGGTGGACAGTAGTCTCTCCTTTTTTAGTCATATCGCCACAGTAGTCAGGAAGTCCTTCTACATGGCACACCTCATCATAAAAGGGTTCTCATCCAGGAAATAAGAGGTCATTGTTCCTCTCTACTCAACACTCATTAGACCCATTACAGAGTACAACGCCCCTTTTGGAATGTACCTCACAAGACATCTGCAGCAGCTGGAAAGGCCACAGAAGTACCTCACAAAGAGGATTACTGGCCTCAAACAAATGCCCTACAGTGACCATCTCAAAAAACTCCATAGCATATCGCCTACTCCAAGGTGATCTCTCCCTAACATATAAAGCTATGTCCAGAGCTGTTGGGCATGCTACACCTAAAGAAATCCCAATCCCTCCGAGCTACATGTTCTAGGGACCTAAACCTTGTCATCACAATAAACAGGACATGCTGGAGGGATAGATTCCTGTCCCAGAGACTTCCCATACTCTGGAAAAGGCTACCCATCTATGTCAAGCAAAGTTCTTCATTAGCAGTCTTCAAGAAAAATCTTTATGAGTGGATGGGAAATAGGAAATACACCCCGGGGATCACTTCTGTGTTTCTGCTCAACAGTGGCACAGGAAAATAGCTTTCTTGGGTGGTGTAAGCCAGGGAACCTTGTTGGCAAGGCTTCGTAGGCCCTTCGGCCAATAGCCTTGTACCTACCTATGAATCAGTAAAACAGCCCCTTTTATAGCCACTAGCTAAACTCTTAGCCAATCAAAACCAAACAATACATTTTAAAGAAGAAATATAATCAGAGTTAGCAGCTGCACTAATATACAAACCTGATACCATATGTACATATAGTATACATTCCAGACTGACTCTGTCCCTTTCCATAGGATGCACTGACATTACAGTTAATTATTAAAGGGAAGGAGTACTTGTGTTCTTGTTATGCATGGGAAAATATATGCAATTAAAAATAGTTTTACTTCTTAATGACTTCATTATGGCGTGTTTTTGACAATTTGCCTCACATTTGTAAGATCTAATAAGCCATTGCTCAAAGAGCAACCTATTTCCTCTTTTCTAATAGTCTATTGAGCTGACAAGGGGTCTGCATCTTCACTTCAGAAACATGGAAGATACAGTCATTTTACCCCAATTTTGTCAGAGAATGAGGTTATTTTGGATAGTTTGCCCACTAGCAACTTCTGGAAAAGTCAGAAAGCAACTTCCAGTGTAGTTCTGTTACCGCATATTCTCTCTATTGCAATCTTGAATAAGAATTGGACAATAATTAAGGATAAACAGGAATGGAATGATAAATTGGGGGTGAACCCCACAATATTATATAGGAGAGGGACTAGTTTGAAAAGTTATCTTCAATCTAAAGGACCTCACTTGATCATTGAGCCGAGACCTGGCATGCGTAAATGTGGGACTTGTAACTTTTGTAAGAACATACTTGTTTGTAATAAATTCAAAGTAGAGAACAAGAATTTTGCTGTTAGATGTAATTGCTGTAGCAGAGGCATAATATACCTGGCTTCTATGTTGGTTAAATGAAAAGGATGTTCAAGGAAAAAATACGTGAGAATCTATATGAAATCCATAAGAAAAGTAAAACAAACATTTTATTGAAACTTATTACTGGTTACCCAGACCACTGATTCAAGTTTATTGTCATAGAGCAAACATTAGTTAAACTTTGGTGGGAGGGGGTTGTCCATGGAGACTGCTTTGGGAAGAAAAGGAAATTTATTGGCAGCTGCAGTTGGATGCAGCGCATGCATCTGGACTAAATAAAGTTTCTTCTTTTAGTTGTCTGTTAAAATTGAAGGTTTTAGAAGATGAAGTATGCCTTTTTGTGTATTTAATATTATGAATTTTTTAGCACATGTTTACATATTTCTTTAAAGGAATTACTTTCCATTTAAACATGGACAGTAATTCCTTTAAAGAAATATGTACCCACGGTGGTGGTGCTGCTGTAGTGTTGTCGCCTCACAGTAAGACACTGTCCAGTTCGATTCTCAGCTAGAGCGTTTTTTGTGTGGAGACATGCGTGAATGGACATACCTTCATTGAAGGATGTGCATCAGGGCTGGTAACTCGGCATGTAAAAATCAACTATGAATCATTAGCAGACCGGAGTTCCGCTGTGGCGACCCCTAACTGGGAAAAGCCAAAAGAGACAACAACAACTTTCAATTTAAACATATTTTAGATAGTTATTTTTAGGAGTGATGTTTTAAAATAGGTTGGTTGGTCTTTAAGAAATGAGCTACAAGGATATAGGGAACGTGCAATCCCTAGCAAAACCAAGACTCACTCTCCTAAGAGAAGGAAACTAGTCTGGTGGACCCCTGCCATAAACAGGCTATACAATAGAAGGAGGAAACTAGTTCAGAAAAAAAAGCAAATCTCAAGAAGGAAAGACATCCCTGATCAGTATCAGTAAGAAACTAAGGTCCCTCATAAAATCCTCCAAGGCTAACTTCGAAAGAAAAATAGCCAAGGATTCCAAAGATAACCACAAAGCCTTCTTTAGCTATGCAAGAATCTAAGTGGCAACTCGCAGATATGCTCTGAGCTAGTGCAAAATAGCACAAAATATACTGAACCTACTGATATTGCCAACATCATGGCAGATAGATTCAGTGCAAACTTCACACCCCTCTCACCCCCAAAAGGGCCCATAGCAATACTGGAAAAGTGTAGTGTCCCAGAAATCACAGATGCACAAGTGAAAACAGCCCTTTCAAAAGCCAAAAACACAGCGTCAATGGGGCCAGATGGTGCTCCACTGTTCAACCTCAGCCTCTCCTCAGGCTACATGCCCATAGAATGGCGCACAGCAATGATTATTCTGCTCCACAAAGGAGGGGCCACAACTGACCCTGGTAACTATTGCCCCATAAGCCTGACTAGCCTGATCTGCAAGGCTATGGTGTGCATCATTATGGAACTCATTAACAAAGACATGGGGAACCTACAAACACTTGACCTGACCCAGTTCGGCTTTGTTAAGGGCAGATCATGCCTACTAAACCTAATTGACTTCTTCAAGACAGTCACCAAGGCCATAGATGAGGGGAAGGTGGTTCACACAGCCTACCTTGTCCTTGCCAAGGCTTTTGACACCATTCAATTATAGAAAAACTTACCGGCCTGAACATAAACCCTTACATCATGAGATGGGTGGCCAGCTGGCTTACAGACAGAACTCACATGGTAAGAATAGCGGGCTCCAGGTCCAATTCTAAACCAGTCACAAGTGGTGTCCCACATGGCTCTGTCATGGGACACCTACTGTTCAGCATATATTTCTCAGAAGTACAGGCAAACACAGGAAGACTATGGCTAACCAAGTTCACTGATGACTGCAAACTGGGAGCCATAACTGACTCTCCGGCTGACATGGACATTCTCCAAAAGGCCCTTACTGAGACGAACAACTGGTGTCAAAGTCATGGTCTCAAGCTAAATGCCAAAAAATGCATAGTCATCCCATTTGGGAAAAATGAAACACCCATGAATTACCACATAGGTGGCAGTCCCCTTAATGCAGAAAAGGTAATAAGAGATCTGGGGACCCAGGTAGATAGTAATCTCTCCATTAACAATCATATTGCCAAAGTAGTTAGGAAATCCTTCTATTTAGCCCATCTAATTACTAAAGGGTTCGCATCTAGAAATAAAGAGGTTATAGTGCCCCTCTACTCATCACTCATAAGACCCATCATAGAGCACAATGCCCCATTTGGGATGTACCTCACAAGACACTACCAACAGCCGGAAAGACCACAAAAGTACCTCACCAAAAGGATTACTGGCCTCAAACATATGTCCTATGCAGACTGGAAAAACTCCAGCTGTACTCAATGGCATATTGCATTCTCAGAGGTGATCTCTGCCTGACTTACAAAGCCATGTCCAACTCAGAATTGATGGACATGCTCCACCTAAAGAAATCCAAGTCACTGCGAGCCACTCGCTCTAGTGAGCTAAACCTCATCACAACAATAAATAGAACATGCTGGAGGGATACATTCCTGTCACAGAGACTCCCCATTCTTTGGAACAAAATTCCTAACTACATTAAGCAGAGTCCCTCACTAACACTCTTCAAGAGAAACCTTGACGAGTGGATGGATAACAGAAAATACACCCCTGGGCTCACTTCATTGGCTCTTCTTGACAGAGGCTCAGTTAATTAATCAATGGGGCGGCAAAAGCTGACACACTCTGACTAGGCTTATAAATGCCCTCGGACAGATAGCCTAGTACCTACCTATGAACCTATGAACCTATGAGCTAATGACAATCATGTAACTTTTCCATTCATCTATTTATACTTAGGTTGCATGTACAATGTTGCATTTGTAAAAGTTTTAGTATCATATTAAGTTCAAAGCACTAGTACAAGTTTTCATTATTAACGTTTCATGTTTAAATAAAAGGGTTTGGATTTGCAGTCTTCATAGCCTTCCGTGTTCTGTTTTTGGTGTTTTTTCATTGTGGTGTTTTTATTTAAAAATCTTATAGATGCTAACATGATTTGGTGAAGGCTTTAAGTGAACAAATGTCTTGCAATAGGGAGGGAGAAAACGGGTTTTCATGTGTTGTGGGATATAAAAAAGAACCCTCTGTACTGGGAAGTCAGACTGCTATAGCATTTAGTTTATTTATATATAGGTTCTCAGGTGATTCTAAGCTGAATGATTTAGTTTTCAATGAACTTGAGTGGTCCCTCTAATTCGCTTATCAGCTTCTTAACAGTAAAGGAGTGAATTTCATTTGTTCTATATTGCAGTCTGCTTATATTATTATTGTGTGATGATTAAAAGTTTAGGCCATAGTCAGGAACATTATGTATTATCCATAAGATACACACAACATCAGAGCAGAGCAGAGGATGGTGTTAACTTGTAATCTAGAAAGGGTCTGTCTTTCTTGACAGCCAGCTCATCTTAAACAATCTTCTATCAACCTAACAATCATCACAGGGTTTGCAGCAGGCATGCATTGCATCCTGGCTGGTGTTTCCTGAGCTAAGGAGGATTTGTTTGAACATTCCTGCAAGTTCATACATTATTCATGAAGCTGCTAACCAGTGTAATCGCCTCCTACAATGTGCAGTCAGACTGCATAGAAGTGTCAGTGAGTTGTTACATCTGCTTATAGACATTGCATATTAAAAACTATTACAGACATCCTGAATATAGATATCAGAATGTGATGCAAAGCTGCTCATATGATTTTCAGCTCTGAAGATTTATTTGCATGTAAACTGAGTGCCATCCTGTTTTAGTGTATGGGCATAGACTGACATCACCATATAAACCAGCGACTCTTACCTCTCAACTGGCTAGAATTTTGCAGAATGTCCAGATTTTTGAAATACATTTTTGTCTGTTCTTCATAAAATTTGTGGTTTTATGACAACTATTTAGGGCTGAAGTCACTAAGTAATGATGGACATTTGAGTTCAGACTTCATAACCTTCAGAAATCCCTCCTAAAAGTGGTGACGTTTGGAGAAAAGCTGGTGAATTGCACTTAACAAACGGCAAGAATTAGAATTATAAACTTATCTCAGAAAATGTATATTAGTTCACATTCTCTGTTCTGTCAATGTCTCACGTTAATAGTAATAATATTTTAAGTGTCACTGATTATTTCTGGATTTGTCCCTAATTTGTTGAGAGCCTGGCTGGCGACTTTTGTAGAAAAGGTGGTGCATTACGTTTAATAAGTAATGACAAGTCGCAAACGTCTTTTATTTTAGAAAGTGTGTACCAATTCACATTCTCTTATCCTGTCAACTTCTCAAGGTAATGAGAGACATATTTTAAAAGTGTCCCTGATTAATTCTTGTTTTGTCCCTGATTCTGCTCTGATTTGTCCTTGATTGGCTGAGTTAACAAATTTAGTTGGGAGAAGATGTGGAGGGGTTGGAAAAGCAGGCACCGAAGAGCATGTTTTTTTTGTAATAGTGGCAACTGAATACTGTTATATAGCTATCTTCTACTGAATATATTGCATTTTCTCAATGGTTTCTGCTGACTTTTATTTATTGACATGTATGTGCCTCTTCTTGAAGTTTGTAAATGTACAGTATTCAATAACTGAATACTTCCTTCAGAAAGCCCACCTGAACCAGGTCCCATGACAATAGTGCATTTTCATCAATGCAAAAATAGCGTGTTCCAGATTTTGACGGTTTGTCACACATTGCGAGGGTCTGTGTTCCACATTGGCCTCTTATGAAGTAGAGACCTATGCTGACAAACTGTCCTTATTTCCTCCATTGTACGTACATACTCAGGAGGAGGCCCATTTCACATGAGCTTTACTCATCCTGAAACATGAGGATTACCTACATAACCAGCAGTGGTTCTGAATAGCTTAAGTATTAAGTATGCTTATATTCAAAGCAATCAATGCAATTAAAGGTGTCAGTAGTCAAGTAATATGGATCCAATTTTGTAAGAAGTTATGGACTGAACATGGAAATAATTAGTTTCTCAAAAAACAGTCACATTAATTAAACCTGATATCAGCGATAGCCCATGTAAGAAAAATTCATTTCATTTACACTTTTCATTGTCTATTCCAAGTACTGTCATTATCCAGAACCTGCAGCAGAAATCTTTAAACTTCACATAACCAGGAAGAGGATATAATATTTATATCTGCAGCTTTAGCTATCACAGCTGTCCATTTTATAGCTGACATTATCAAGGGGATAGTACAAAATACACATATATATATATATATATATATATATATATATATATGTATATATATGTATATTTTATATATATATATATATATATATATATATATATATATATATATATATATGGATTCACTTTATAATCTCGAAATACTGAAATTTTGAATGTCAGTATCTCAAGACTATAAAGCCGAACATTCACAATATTGAAACCCCAAAAGCACGAAATTCAAAATCGCATGTTTTAAATACACCCGCCACCACATAAACAAACATACATACACCTTCCTCCCCAAACTACAACAAACCAACAAAACACACACAAACACAACACAAATACACACAAGTACCCTACACCCCTGCTACTTATATATACAAATTCCAAGGTCGCACTAAAAAGACAAAGACACTAAACCCACCACTACATACTCTATATTCCCCGTGCACAAACACATACCACATACATGCAAACACCACCACTCTCAAAACTTACACACTCACACTTTTGCCTACCTACCCTATCCTACACCTAAAACCTCCCAACATACTCACATACACTCAAATCCTTACCCAAAATCCTCTAAAAACAGTAATTACCTAAATCTACGCATATATCCACACAACTGTAGGCAAACCATATCCCACAGCACATCACACCTTACAAACACAACAAATCTCACATACTGCACCACCACAACCACAAATTCGACACTTCTGTGTCTGTCTGCCTGGGATGACATGATAGACAAGCCTCGCTGTTTCGCCAGATATGGTTTGCACCTGTCACCCCTTGGCTTTCGAATACTGACCAAGGCTCTTGCCATCCCCATAGTGCCTTTTTTAGGCAAGGCTCAAAGGACAAACCAACCACCATAACCAACACAGGTAACCAAAAACTAAGGGTAATGCTACTCAACGCCAGAAGTCTCAACCTCAAAATGCATGCACTCGAGGCACTCGAGGAGAAAATAGATATTTGTGCAGTCACGGAAACCTGGTTCAAGGCTCCAGAGAGCACCCCAGCACTACCAGGTTACAATTCATATCATATCTTCAGGCCTCAGTTACCGGATCACAGTACAAAGGGCGGAGGTGTATCCATATTCATCAGGGATACCCACATCTCCAGGTTAGTGGTGCAGCATGATGCCTCAGAGATCATCCATGCCCAACTATCAGCAGGCAAAACCACATTTCAAGTCGTAGCCTGTTATAGATCGCCCACTATGTCCCAAGATGCTCACTCAGCATTCATTGAGGCATTGGAAAATATAAAGGTCCTACCCAACACCATATTTTTGGGTGATATCAACTACCCAGGTATAGACTGGGTGAACTACCAAAGTTCTAACTCCTATGTCCAGTGGTTCATAGAATTTATAAATTCAAATGCCCTTGAACAACTGGTATGTTCTCCCACTAGAGGGGACAACATATTGGATTTAGTCATCACAAATATGGGCACCCATTGTAACCACACCCGTTATCACTCCCTCTCTGGTCAGATCAGACCACAAACTGATAACCCCGGACGTCCTCACCCCCCCACCTCCCCCAGTCAAAGAAACCATCGTAAAAAACCTTTCCAAAGCAAACTTCAAACTACTTGCATCAGAAGTGGAAAGCTTCACTATTCCCTTGCAGAACGATAATGAAATCCAGGATGCAGAATCCTACACCGAGGCACTCTATATGCATCTTCAGGATTGCATGGACTGTGCTATCCCAAATAAAACCAAGACTCCTTCCTCAAGCAAGAAACCAGCCTGGTGGACCCTGGCCATAAGCAAACTATACAATAAAAGGAGGAAACTTATACAAAAAAAGGCCAAATCTCAAGTAGAAAAATCATCCCTGATCAGCATTAGTAAGAAATTGAGGGCCCTCATCAAGTCAACTAAAGCCAATTTCGAAAAGAAAGTTGCCAAGGTTAACTATAAGGCCTTCTATGGTTACATCAAAAACCTAAATATCAACGCTCAGGTCTGTTCTGAGCTAGTACAAAATGGAACAAAATACACTGACCCCACTGACATTGCCAACATTTTGGCTGATAGGTTCAGTGCAAATCCCCCCCCCCACCACCACCACCTACAGGGCCTATTACTATTCCAGGGGATTGTGTAACTCCAATTATTACTGATACGTTGGTTAATAAGGCTGTATCTAAAGCTAAAAACACTGCCTCCATGGGACCAGATGGTGTCCCGGGCTGTGTCATATACAAGCTCCAAATAGAATGACGCACAGCAACGGTGGTTCCGCTGCACAAGAGTGGGCCCACAACTGACCCTGGGAACTACCGACCAATACGCCTGACCAGTCTGATCTGTAAGGCAATGGAGCAAATCATTATGGAACTCATAAAAGGAGAGATTGGGAACCTCCAAACACTTGATCCCACACAGTTCAGCTTCATCAAGGGCAGATCATGCCTCCTGAACCTGGTGGACTTCCTTGAGACAGTTACTCAGGCTATGGATAAGGGAAAGGAGGTACACATAGCTTACCTTGACCTTGCTAAAGCATTTGACACCATTCCCCATTTGGGTATTATTGATAAACTCATCAACCTGGGCATAAACCCTTACATCACAAGATGGCTTGCAAACTGGATCTCAGACAGATCCCATAAAGTAAGAGTAGTGGGATCTATGTCCGAATCCAGACCAGTAATGAGCGATGTGCCTCAGGGCTCTGTCCTGGGGCCCCTCCTGTTTGGCATATACTTCTCAGAAATACAGGCAAGCATTGAAGGGCTGTGGCTGACCAAGTTTGCGGACGTCTGCAAGCTGGGTGCTATAATAGAGTCTCCGGCCGACAGGGATATCCTCCAGAAGGGCCTTAATGACACTGATGCATGGTGTCAAAGCCATGGTCTCAAGCTAAATGCTAAAAAATGAGTAGTAATCCCCTTTGGATAAAACAGAGTACCCGCAAACTACCACAAAGGAGTAACCCTCTGAAATCTGAAGAAGTAATAAGGGATCTAGGGACCCAAGTAGATAGTCAGCTTTCCTTTGATAACCATGTTGTCAAGGTGGTTAGAAAATCCTTCTATGTGACTTATCTGATCACGAAAGGGTTTGCATCAAGATCTAAGGATGTAGTGGTGCCCCTCCACTCTTCCCTCATCAGACCCATTATTGAGTACAATGCACCAATTGGAATGTACCTGGCTAGGCATCTCCAGCAGCTGGAGAGTCCACAGAGGTACCTCACTAAGAGGATTACTGGCCTCAAACAGTTACCCTATGCAGCACGAGTGAAAAAACTAAGGCTTTTCTGTGTTGCATACCGCCTTCTCAGAGGCGATCTCTGTCTAACATACAGAGCCATGTCCAACCCAGAACTGTTGAACATGCTGCATCTTAGCAAAACCAAATCTACTCGAGCTACACGCTCTAGGGATATAAACATACCTCTCAACCTGGAAACATCAAAAATCTGGACAAGGCCCATGAAAAATAGGTACAAATCTGTATGCTGATTAACATCTAATTTGCATACATAATTATGTAACCCCACCCACTCCAATGTAATTGTGGGATACCAACTTTCGAATGCAAATTGAAGAACAGACAACAAAAACATGGCACCACAGTCCCCCTGCAGCCATTCCAGTGTCCTGTTACCTGGCTATTTTGCCCCATTTACCATAAACACTAATGTAACTGCTTTACTTCTAAAATGATTTGAATTTTATTTTTACATTTTACTACAGCACAACAATGCAGAAACACTAAAATACATCATCTGGTAAACAAAGCAATACTGTCTCAATGAAAATAGGCTTGACATTAAACTTTGCCCTTGAAACTCGCATTCATTGAAACAGCATTGAAACCCACACCACATCCAAAGAAAATGCATCTGACCAGTGGTGGATAAAGATTACCTTTGGGCTGCTTTCAAATCATTGGCCACCTTGCACACAAAACAAGAAACATACATGTGTTCTTTTCTTTATACACCTTCCTGACTTTATTAAATTATATTTATTGCATAATACAACACACATGTTAGAGCGCATTTTAAATTTATTGTTTGAACATTTTACCAGTAAATGTAATCTGTACTGTAGGCAATGAAACAAAACACATGAACCAATGACGACAAAACTGCACAATTCAGAACTTTTCCATCATAAAAGTCTGCTTCCACATGTAGTATGTGCCTTTACCATTGCCTTGACTTATATGGTATTGCAAGGATGTTCAAATTATCCTAGTATTTATGCAATTATTAATCATGGCCTAAAGCATTAAAGTTTGCATCAATGCAAAACTATTTAATATTATGTAGTTCAGTAAGTTGTTTCACAGCCCTCTCCCCTTCAGCTGGGTATGGTTACCCTGTATGCAGCCATTAAGTTGAGGAAAGTTCTCTAAATCTTCAAATACATCAGTGGCACTTTACATGGTAGTGCAACAAATAGGTAAGAGTAAGACATTGAAAATGCATTTCTTCATAAAAATTTCATCAGACCAACTGACACACGAACATTCTAATACACCAAAAGTAACACCATCTAGAGATTAGAATAAAGTATGTGATTGAACTGCAATATACAATAAACACAGTAAACAGGAATTTCCTCTGCCAGTAACTGAAATATAAAATGTGACGAGGAAGCACTACTAAACTTTCACAGTCATGAGCCGATTAAGTGTCAGCGTCGAGCGATGAAGATCTACATTTCACTACTTTGTCTAATCTATGAAGATTCACTGCTGCACAAACTATATATGCATGCGTATGTATACACACACACACAGTACACACAATACACACATGCACACACCTTACCATTGCTGCCATTAATCCCTCCCTCTGTGCTGCAGTGCTGCCATATCCACAAACATACACCTACCTTACTGTTGCTTGCTGCCATTAATCCCTCCCTGGACGGTTGTTACGGGCTCGGCGAACTGCTTTGCACATTGCTGCCATATCTCCGTTTCCCGGCTCGGCGAACAGCTTAATCCCTGCCATATCTCTGGTTTGCTCTGCACACATTGCTTGATTGCTGCTATTAATCCCCTGCCATATCTCCGCTTCGCTCGGCTCTGCACATTGCTGCAACATATCACCCGCCCGGCGAACTGCAGTCTGCTCTGTAGTCTGTACAATTCTTTCCTGAGGCTGACGAAAGTCGGCTACATTGCTGCCATAACTCCCAGCGAACTGCTCTGTCAATCCTTCCCGCCAAAGTCAGCCAGCCGGAATGATGATGTGAGCTCTTTGAGCTCAATTCGACTGGCTGGTAGCCTGGAGCTGACGCCATTGTGCACGTGATGACGCCAGCTCCGACAGCTAAAATTTAAAAAATGAAAGAAAATCGAATGAAGGGGTGCCACTCGGGAATCGTGGCACCCCTTCATTTGGACCCCAAAACTCGGTAAAAACCGAGTAATTCGGAACGGTTGGGAGGTCTGGATATAAACCTCAGCAGAACAATGAATAGAACATGCTGGAGGGATAGATTCTCTTCGCAAAGACTTCCCTTGCTATGGAACAAGGTCCTGATCTACATAAGACAGAGCCCCTCACCATCACTTTTCAAGAGGAACCTTGACGAGTGGATGGGTAACAGAAAGTTCACACCAGGGATCATACCAACAGCTCTACTAGATAGGGGCCAAGGGTACTAGCTGCTAGATCAAGGGCCTAGGGAACTAACCAAAGGGGTGGTGAATACCACACAATGTGGCTGGGCTAATATATGCCTTCGGTCAGATAGCCCAGTACCTACCTATTATCCTATGAACCTATGAACTTCAAACTGGATCATTTTTTTTTGAGATACTGAAATTCGAGATTTCAGTATTTCGAGATAGTAAAGTGCTTATACATATATATATATATATATATATATATATATATATATATATATATATATATGGGTCTATCGGTGTTCCCAAACTCCACGCATGCATGCAGGAATCTGGACTGATTAAACAGCAGTCCAGATTAGGAAAGAAGGCATCAGACTAAAGATGTCCCAGAAGTCTATGCAGTTACAACTGCATAGACTGGAAAGGGATCATATTGCAATGTCTGCAGGCTGGATAGCTATAGCGGCCCTCACAGGCAGTTACAACTGCATAGACTGGAAGGGGATCAGACTGCAAAGTCTACAGGCTGGATAGCTATAGCTGCTCTCACAGGACCACAACGTGAATTGAATTTTAAAGGAGCGTGTGAGGCAGGACTGACTTTTGTATTTCAATGGAGCTTGCATGGCACGGCTGGGACTTTGAAGTTGCATTATTTCAGACAAACGGACTCCAAACTCAGGTAGTGTGTGTGTGTGTGTGTGTGTGTGTGTGTGTGTGTGTGTGTGTGTGTGTGTGTGTGTGTGTGTGTGTGTGTGTGTAAAATGCCCCAGTGGCTAGAGAGAATAACTCAGCCTCAAACCTGGTGGCTAGAGTGAAGAACTCACTCTCAAACCTTTTACCATGGATGCAAGTAGGAAGAGCCTGAATTCCCTACCCATCAATACTTGTGAAAATTATTCAGATTTTTGCCTCATATTTTCGTTATGTTCTGTTCCTCATAAAATCTGTGGTTTTCTGGATTTTGAATTCACTAACTAATAATAGACATTTGAATTTCAGACTTCGTATTCTTCAAAAAGTACATAGTAACACAAAACCTTTTATTCTAGCAATTGTCTAATAGAAGATCAATATTTGAAATTTGTCCCTATTTTTGGGGCTGTAGTCCCCCATTCTTGGCTTTGTCCAGGTGTTTTGTGCTACCAGGTTAAGAGCTATGGTGAGAATTGAATTCACTAAATGATAGCCATTTAAGTTTCAGTCTTCCTGTCTTTCAATAAACAGCTGATTTGGCATAGTGGTATGTTGTGCTCTGACTGTAGTGCACAAGGTCCTCGGCTCAAGACTTGGCAGTAAAATGCATGGTGGTAACACAGCATTTTATTCTAGCAACTTTCCAAAATTATACAAGCAATGCTTAAAATGTGTCCCTGTTTTGGGGCTTTTGTCCCCCCCAATAAATTTTGTCTTTTTCCAGATTTCTTGTGCTGCAAAGTTGAGAGCTACAGTTGAGTGTTGAGTGGATTTTACAAGGAGCTGAGAGCTTCGGGGAAAAGAAGTTTAGTGCTGCTTATGCTGAGTTTGCTTGCATTATTAATACAGGTAGTACACTTGCTTTTGATGCAGAAGGCTGCAGGTTCTACTCCCACAGTATGTAGATGCATTGCTGATACTGTACTGTGCTGTACTTTTAAAGGGGGTGGATTCTGCAGTCCTGAGAATGTCCTCTTCGGCAGAGAAATCTAGTAACTATGAACCTGTTACCAGTTTGCCATCCAGTCTCTATTGCAATATTACTAGCTTATCATTTTTTTAATGTAACACAGGCAATTCATTCCTGAAGGGCAACAGGTACTTTATCTGTAGATAAAATAATGAAATATAAAGTTGTTTGTTAGCAGAAACCTCTTCATTATTTACAGATCTCTTTAATGTGGAAGTATTTAGATGACTTTTGCTTCTGCAGAGATTGTGCTATTCACTGATACTGTTGATCTGTAGAAGTTTGAGTAGACTTTTATGATGGAAATGGTCTGAATGGGCAGAGTTTTGTCATTATTGGTGCATGCATTTTGTTTCATTGTTTACTGGAAAAATGTTCAAAATAATAAATTTAAAATACCCTCAAACAACTGTACTGTATTATACAATATAATGTAATACAAACAGGAAAGGTGCATCAAAGAACACATGTATGTTTTGTGTGCAAGGGGCCTATGATTTGAAAACAGCCCAACATTAATTTTTATTTGCCACTGGCCAAATGTATTTTCTTTGAATGTAGGTTTCAATGCTGTTTCAATGAATGTGAGTTTCAAATGCAGAGAAGTTTTAATGTTAAGTCTATTTTCATTATGAGACTGCATTGCTTTGTTTAGCAGATGTCTATTAGTGTTTGTGCTGTAAAATGTAAAATAAAACTATTAAATGAAATCCAAATCATTGCAAAAGTAAAGCAGTATGCACATCACAGTGTTTATGGTAAATGGGGTGAAATAGCCAAGTAATGGGATATTAGAATGGCTGCAGGAGGGAGGCCCTACTTGACCATAGTTTTGTGAGGGGGGAAGGGTGGCAAACTCAAAGACAGCCCCGACTTATCTATACCTCTCAACTGACCATATTTTTGCAGAATTAATAGATTTTTGCTTATTTTTGGTTTGTTCTTCATAAAATTTGTGGTTTTCTGGTAAATTGTTTAAGAATGAAGTCACTAAATAATGACAGACATTGAGTTTCACACTTCATACCCTTCAGAAAAATGCATTCTAAAGCAAGTCTTGTTATTCTATCAACTGTCCAAGTTTATACAAGAGCAATTTTTATTACTGTTTGTATGTCCCCCCAATATATTTGGCCATGTCCAGATTTCCTGCATTAAGAGGTTGAAAGGTACACACAAATAAATTGCTTTATAGAATTAGGTATATCCAAACCTCGCAGCTGTCCCCGATTTTGGCTCAAAATGTTGCTCTCTCCCTAATAATCCCTCTGCAAAATGGTAATTTTGGAAAAAACATGGAGGGCTTACAATTAATAAACAATTGTAATGATCAGAGTTGTAGATTACTTTTATTTCAGAAATGCATGTAGATTCTCTTATTTTGTTAGTGCTCAGTTTAACAGTACTAATACTTAAAAAGTGTCCTTTCTTTGACAGGTTCCCAGCTGTATTGTGTGGCTATTTTATATTTTCGCATCACATTTTTGGTCCATTTTTCATAAAATTGTGGTTTTCTGGCAAATTAGTGGCAAGTCATTAAAGACTGAAGTTAGAAAAATGACAGACATTTGAGTTTCAGATTTCATACCCTTCATAAAATTCATACTAATGCAAGACCTACTATTCTATTATCTTTCTAAGTTTATAAGAGCAATATTTAAAGATTGTCCTTATTTTTGTCCCACTTCTATTTATGGCTTTGTCCAGATATCTTGCTCTGAGGTTGAGAGGTATGACAAATGTGTCAGGGCCATCACCGTCACAATTATGTCACATTTCAAATTGTGACATAATTGTTGCACCCCACTCCCCCATGTAGTGACTCTGGATATGTCCAAGCAAGGCAAGGAGCAGTTATACAGTGTAAGTGTGCAGAGTATTCCACTAAGGTAGACACAAGTACAACAGTGGCTATTCATCTGTCCTTTATTTTGCAGAATGTGCTAGTTTTCTGTCATATTTTTATACTTTTGATTTATGCTTCTTATTATTCAGAAAATGCATGCTGTCACAGTGCTCTGTTGCTCTGTGTTTAAGTAGCAATGCTTTAATGACAATCAGGTAAGCTTGTCGGAGATTGTAAGATGCAAATAAGCTATAATAAGCATATAGTTAAAGAATTACCAACATTGAAAGCCTTTTTGTTGTTGCCATGCAGAGAATATTTACATAACTAGATAATGTATAAGCCTTAGCTAGTGAAATTCATATGACAGTATTTGTAATAAAAACAGGATTACAGTATTTTCAGAAGCTCATTACATTTGTTGGAGATTTGCAGTCATTGTTGCAGGCTTTACCCGTAAACGAAACAGAATGCCAATCTATCACGTATGGTCCATAACCTGTGCAGTAATTATTTAATCAATTTATCTTGAGCTTGTTTCTTGTTTGCTGTTCATTTTTTACTTTGATCATGTCTTCCCCATGAAACAAGTAGATAGTTGTTGTCAGACAGCAGGTCTTTTTTGGATAAGAAACATTTTTACAAGTGGGGGTATCAGCTACTTTAACATGTTACTTGGTACTTTTATAAAGCTGAATATAAATTATAATTAGAAGTGCAGTGCAAGGAGAAGTGGTTTGAGTTGAGTGCTGCTTGTTTTTTTGTTATACTTGATTTTGACTGGCATTCCAGTAATGCATTTCAAAAGTAATTTATTTTTTATGCCTCGCAACCTTTTTGTTTCCATCTAGATATTAAGTAAGGTGTTATGTAGCCAATGCATTGAAATATTTTTTCTTCTACATTTCATTTTGTCTTGATTGAACTCTCGTAATGAAGGTGTGGCACCCAGGGCAGCATATTTAATTAAAGTTCCAGTTGTTGTGGTTTTGAACATAGCCTCACCCCTTTCTAGTTGGCCACACACCTTCCCATTGGCCCCGTTCATTCAGTTGTCTCCTGCAGCCCTCCTTTAATTTGAAGTCACCAGCCGTCACTGAGTAATGGTCTGCCCTCTTGAGGTATAACTGCACCTAGACCAAATTTTGAAGCTTCACAGGAAAGAGTGATTGGTTTGTTCACATCATAGTATCTTAATGTAGTTAGGGTGGCAATGTTCTGCTTGAGGTTTTAAAATACCTTCTGGTGGTGGTCCAACCATGACCATGCAACATTTTTGTGCATTAGCTCTCTTAAGGTGCTGTCAACTCACTGAAATCTGGTATAAACTTGCCTAAATATTTGACCATGCCTTGGAAATGTTGTAAGGCTTGAACTTTTTCTGGTGATGACATCTCAAGGATAGCTGCTTGTTTGGTTGGATCTGGTCTCAAAGCAATACAGGTAAACAAATGACCTACATATGTAATTTCTGGTAGCCTGAATTTGCACTTCAGAGGATTGAGCTTTAAATTTACTTCATGTGCTCCATCTAGAACTCTCTTTAGGCTTCTTTCATGCTCTGCTTCACCACTGCCTCCAAACAATAAATCATCTACTATTATGGCACAAGGATAACCCAAAAAAATTTGCTCCATTGCATGCTGGAAAACATTACTTGTAGACTTTATTCCAAATGGCATCCTTGGGAATCTGTATTTGCCAAATGGGGTACCAAAAGTGGTTACTAATGAAGATTTGTGATCAAGCATCACTTATCAAATGAACTTTTTTCATCTAAGACAGAAAAAACAGTGGCATTTGGTATTAGAGCTGTGACCTCTTTGTACGCATTGGATCATGCAGTCTCTTTAATGTCTTATTCAAATCTCTTGGGTCAATACATAGTCTGATTTCATCTCAGCCTTTTTTGTTTTTGTGAGCTGCTGTCATAGACGACACCCATTTGGTTGGTTCTGTAACTGGACAAATTACACTTTGTTGCACCATTTTATCCAAGTGAGCCTTGACTTTATTTTGCATAGCTATCGGAACTTTTCTTGCTGGTCTGACCAATGGAGTAACCTCTGGGTCTAACTTCATAGAATACACAACTGGAAGTTTGCCCAACTTTTCATCAAAAACATCAGCATACTCTGAGAAAATGCCTTCAGAAAAACTGAAACTCGGAGATGTACTTATGTGATGAACTTCTTTGGTAAAAGAAAGCAAATTTATTCTCAAGCTGTCTTTGAGAACCAATAAAGAGTGTACTGGCCATCGGACTACATACATACTGTAACGGTTCTTGGCTAAATAACATGAAAGCATCACTGAGCCTTTGGTTTGAACTTCTTCCCCCTCCATAAGCAACAAGTTTCATACTACTGGCCACAATGAGTTTTCATTAGTTCTCACTTTAGCAAATGTGTCTGCTGATATAACATTACACTTTTAACCAGTGTCTACTTTAAGCTCTGTGGATTTATCATTGATCTGGATAGTACAGAGCACCTCGCTTTTTGCCAATAAATTCACTGCATCAACTCTTTCACCTATTACTGATACACCATCTACATAGAAAACTGACTGTTGCATCTCTACTTGATCAACCTGCTTTTGTGTGTGACCTTTCTTTACAACTGCATGAGGTTTACTTGACTTACAAAACTTTAGAAAATGGTTAAATTTTTTTTACATTTGTGACATTACTGACCAAATGCTTAGCATTTCTCTCTTTTTAGACTCATGATTTGCACCACGATTGTGACAGGTAACAATAAAGCTGTACTTGAGTTTTGCTCAATCATGTTTGTACTGTACTGAGCATGCTCATTTAACTGAACTGGTCTTAGAACTTGCTGGAAAACTGGAAAACTATGTGGTTTCCTTGATGAGCCAGCAGGGGTTGTGGCTGCCATGTGCTTAGGCCTACCTCTGTTTGCCAGGTGTTGCATACTATCTACATTTGCTTTGGAGCCTGCTGAAACTTTGCTCTTATTACTTGTAAGCATACTTGTGTCTTGTTCTGTCACTTCATGGATTTGACAAATCCCGATAGCTTTACTCAATGTTAAATTACTGTCACAAAGCAAGGTCTTTCTCACAGCAGCACTATTAATAGCACACATGACCTTGTCCTTTATTAACTCATCTTTAAAGTCACCAAACCGACATGTTTTAGCTTCGTTTTTCAGGCCAGTTATATAAGCTGCAAAAGTTTCCCCTGGTTTCTGATCTCTCATGTAAAACAAATGCCTCTCTAATGTAATACTTGTTTGGGGGTTACACTTCTCTCTGAACTTGCACTTCAAACATTCAGGGTTTTCCCTTGATTCAGCCTGTACAACAATATGATGATTTTCACCTTCTCCTTCATATACTGCTGGTGCATACACAAATGAACGCTCTCTTTCTATGGCCTCTGACCCATCTAGGTTTAACAAAATGAATGCCTTGGAGCATGCATCTTTATCTGAATAAGCTGCTTGTATAAAAATATCGTACTCTTGCTCAAATATTCTCCAATTCCCTGCAATATTCTGATCAAATACAAGTGGTAAGGGCTTTCAAAATCCATCTGCCGTATTAACACATGCAAGTGAAGGGTTTTGCAAATAAGCATGAACACAACACATATGCCAGTATTTTATCCCAGTATCTATAACTTTTCTCAATAGCACAATAAGCATCTGTACAACTGAACATTGCGAAGTAAGTTTCTCGCAGGTACTGTGATATTCTTAAAATGACTGTATTGCAAGAAATCACCTCTTATCGGTGTAAGAAACATATCAAACAACTGCACGATGCAAGTCTCTATGTAACTGGACTTTGTGAAATAAGTCTCTCAGGCTCTATTACATTCTTGAAATTATTGTCTTACCAAAGTAATGTATCATCATTTTAAGAAACATTTCAAATGACTTCATGATGCAAATGAATTGGGCAAGAGAAGCTCAAAGTTAATAACATTTTGGAGTAATTGCACTTTGCAAATAAACTGTACACAGCATACTGAAATCTCTTCAAAATGGCAGTATCTTGCTAGGTAACTCTTTACAGTACAAGAAACACTGTAATGGCGGCACTTTGTAAATAGACATACCAAGTACAAGAAACTTTTTGAAATGGCTACACTTTGACTGCAATTCATGAAATAGTTGCAGTTTGCACAAATAAACTGTTTGGGATACATACACAGTAATAAGCACACACTGTAAGCACTTTTCCACACTTTGAGATACTTCAAATAACTTTAGTTGTGCCCTTGATACAATATAAAGCCATAGTTATGCCCAAAACACAGCATTTTGCTTAATTTATGCTTAATGTGCCCTTTTTGCCTTTATTATATTCATTTTGCTTGTTTAATCTCTTTTCATCCTCATTGCATTTTTCTTGTGATTGTTTTACTCTAAACATGCCCTTTTTGTCCTTAAACATGCTTGTTTTGCTTTTCTGATAATCAGTTTGTCAGATGTCATTATTTTAAACATTTCCCTTAGTTAAGAAAACTTTTGTGCCTCCCGCTTGTTTAATAATGCAGTTTTTGCCCTTGTTTTACCTTTTTTTAAAACAAGTAGTTTGTGCATATTCTCATTACCTTTGATTCTTTTCTGGCTCTTTTCATAGTAATTTCTCTTGGTTTACCTTCACTGTCTTCTCTGCACCTCATAACTCCAAATCTTATTCTCTGCCATCCCGGTTCTGACCCCATGTCACTCTCCTACTTTGGATGCAATAGAAGTGTAGGAGAGCATTCCACAGTTTGGCTATGGTGTGGGATAGCAATAGTTGGCCAGGTGGGTGTAGGGGTTTGTGTACATGTAGGAGGTTTTGGCCTTTGGATCTCAGGGTGTGTCCAGGTGTGTAGGGTGTTAGAGATTTGGAAAGAGAGGGGCATTCTGTTGGTTTAAATATGAGTTTGTGGGCTGTTGTAAGTTGTAGGTATTTTAAGTGGTTGTGGAGTTCAAGCCAGTTCAGGGTTTGAAGGGAGTGGCAGTGATGGGAGGAGTTCTTAGAATTGGTTGCAAATTTGCAGATTTTATTGTAACAAGCTTTGAGTTTGGAACGGAGGCAAGTTGTAGGTTGGAGAATAGGGGAGCACCATACAAGAGAAAGGGGAGAAGGAAGGTTGATGCAAGGGTTTGACAGGAGGAGGGAGTTAGGAAGCAGTTATGTCTGTAGAGACCAATTTTCTGGTTGTTTTTTCTGATTGCAGATAGGATGTGGGAATCGAATTTTAGGTTTAGGTAAGAAAGGGGAGGTTGATTCTTTCTATTGTACTGCCTGTTGGCATATGGAAAGGTAGCTGGAGAACCAGGCTAAGGTTGAAGGAGACAGGTGCAAGTGTGAGAGCTAGGAGAGGAGTAGGGAATGGGAGATTGTGTCGAATGCCTTTGAGAGGTCAAGAAATAGAGAAGATACGTATTTGCCGTTATCACGTGCTAGGTTGATTGTTTCAAGGAAGGAGAGGAGGGCTGTTATGGTGCTGTGGCTGGGGCAGAAGCCGTGCTGGGTGGGAGAGAGGAGTTTGTGTTAGGTAGGGCATTAGCTGAGAGTGGATGGTTTTCTCGAGAATTTTTGAGGGAGGAGAGAGTATAGCTATGGGTCTGAAATTGGTAGTGTCTGTGTTCTTACCACCTTTGTGGAGAGGGATTATGAAAGCATGATGCCAGATGGTAGGTACATAGGATTCCTGAATGGATCTATTTATGAGAATGGATATGGGATAGGCTATAGATTCAGCTGACATTTGAAGAAAATTTGCTGGGATGTTGTCAGGGGCATTGCGGCATGGCTTTAGCTTTTGGAGTAGTCGTTTGATAGTTTTGGTGGAGACAGGTTTAAGGGAGTACAAGGGGGGAGAAGGAGGGTGAGGAGGGGAGGTTAGGGGGGCAGGGTGAGGGGGTAGCATTGTTGGGTGGGTTGGGGAAAGTGAAGGATAATTTAGCTATGCAATCTATGAAAAATGTGTTGAATTCAGTGGCTGTTTCAAGGCTTGAGAGGTTAGAATTGGGGCTGGGGTTGGTATTATTACCAGGGTTGAGTATTGAGGAGATGGATGTCCAGAATTTCTTTGGGTTGTTTGAGTGCTTGGATTGCAGGTTGCAGTAGTAGTTTTTGCGATCTTTTGTTATTGATTTTTTGGCTAGGTTACATAGATGTTTATATTCTTGGAGGGTGCTGGTGTTTTTGTGTTTTTGATATATTTTCCACTTTTTGTTTCGTTGATTCATTATTGGATTAGTTTCTTGGGATATCCAGGGGCAGGTATTGGTTTTGATGCATTTCGTTTGGAGAGGGGCTAGTTTATTAAGTAAGGTAAGGAAAGTTTGGTTAAAATATGAGACAGCATTGTCTAGTGGGAGGCTTTTTAGTGGAGACCAGTTAGTAATATTAAGGCATTCAGAGAAGATTTTGGGGTTGAAGGAATCTAGGTTACGGGATTGCTTGAACAGGTGTTGTTTTTCTATGTGAGAGGGTAGGCGGTCTATGAAGGCTGGTAAGTGGTCGCTTAGGAGGTTTGGTATTAAACCGGCTTTGGAGATATTGTTGGGGTGGATTGTTAATATCCAATCTAAGATAGTACCAGAGGTACCTTGTTTATTTGGCCTGGTTGGGATGTTTATTAGTTGGGTAAAATTGTAGAGGTTGATTGATTGAGTTGGGGTATCTAAGAGGAGGGGGGCCCAGTTAATATTTATGTCACCTAGAATGTAGGTTTCATTTTTGATGTTTGAGCAAAAGCATGAGAGGATGTCTTCTAGAGTTTTGGTATTGTCTCCAGGAGGGATGTAGAAGGAGCAGATGCAGATGGATTTGTAGTTGTTAAGTTTTAAGAAACCCATGGTCAATTCTGCATTGGCAAAAGTCGGGATGGAGTTGGTCAGAGGAGTAAAAGTGAGAGTGGAGGGGTAGATAATAGCTACGCCACCTCCTTTTCTATGAGGCCTATCATTGCGTATATGATAGCCTAGGGGGAAGATTTCATCATCTCTTATGGTGGGTTTTAGCCAGGTTTCAGAGACTGCAGTTATGTCTGGCTGTTTGTGACATCTGCCAAATTAATATTTTGTGCTATTGATAAAGTACAGGGAAATAGATCTAACCAGACAGGCTGGCAGAGCGTTTTAAGTATGAAAGAAAAATATTGGATCATACATTTGGGAGCCCTTTTTCCACCTGGCTTAAATGACCATCTATAAAATATTATACATATTTATATGTTATTTTACACCACACCTTGGCTATATATTATTACTATTGATATAATACTTTTGTTTAAACAGTATTATTTATGCACAGTTAGTGCATTTATGTATTTCTATCTATTAGATAGGTTTTATGGTTGTGCATGTCTTTAAATCTGGATTTGTATGACTTAAAATTTTCAGTTGATTGTTAGCCACTTGTCTATTGGCTAATTATCTATATATATATAGGGAGTCTGTTTAATGGAATTGTCACATTTTTTCCTCACTGAAGAAGGTATTCTACCGAAACTAGTTTGAGGCATGTTTTTGTCAAGAGAGTGTTAGTGTCTTTGACACTATTTTTACTTCAATAAAGCTTTGGGAACCGTTTGCTGGCTCTTGTTTGTTCCTGTTCTGCTGTTGGGCCGTGCAAGCTTGAACGTGCGTGGGTTAGTGTGTCACTGTAGTGTTCTCCTCGCTGTTGGCGTTGGCTCCCTGGCTGTTGTAGAGATGACTCCTCTCTTCTGAATTTTGGACCTTTTCCATTTACGAAGGCTTCTTGGATCTATTGTACGTTCCAGGTTTCAAACGCTAAGGAATGGTGACTTTTCTTTATATTTTTTGGTCTTCTTTTTATCATTCTGAAGCGCCCTGTCTTGAACAGATTGCCACGCTTTTTTGTGCTCTAAAATTGTTATACTGGAGCGCATATTTGGGTGGTTTATTTAGTCTATCTATTGGATATGTGCTTATTTGTACTTTTGGATAACTAACATATCACTTCAGGCGATCTTTGTTCCACACGCCATTGTGAAATTGGATTTGCCCTGTACGAGATTGGCGAAGTACAACGGAATGTTTATTGCTGGCAGGGTCGGTTCTGCTTTTTGTAAGGGCATGTGTTTTCGACTCTAAATTGCGTATATTTCTATCTTTTGTGGGGACATACTTTGGAACTGTTTGCAGGAATATTTCCACGGACTGTTCTGGGGTCTATCAGTGGGAATTTAGAATATGAAAACGCTGATGTTTTTGCAATAATGGCGCCTTGTTTGTGATGGCGCATTGTTCAACGGGTTTCTCCTGGACTTTTTCTTTTGGATTGGGACATTTTTGTTTATAGGGCTGTGATTACACAGTCAAATTTGTTATTTGAATTATAATGGTTGTATGCAGATGTCATGCTTATGGTGAAACATGTTGTATTAATAAGTGTACATTCTGAAATGTCATTTGAATTGTGTATTATACGTAACCATTTCATTTTTTCTGATTTCTTGGCTATAGGGGTTTGAACATAATCACTTGTTGAGCCTATTTTTTGAAAAGAATTGTGTTTCATTCTTAAGATATTTAGGGCTTATGTGATATGTATAACAATAAGCATTTATTATAACATGCAAGTATATTTATGTTGACAATTAGGTACAATATAGTGTATGCTTAAGCATGTTATATGCCCCTTTTAGGCAGGATATGTGTATATTTATACAAAGGATTTATTTCTTTTTATAATTGAAATGGCTATGGTATTTGGATTCATATGGGTTTATGCAATATATATTTATGACAATTAGAATACAAATTATGGTATTTATGTTTAATAACAATATAAGGGTCACACTATATGGTCATTATATATTAATTGCATATGAATGTTTAACCCTTTGGATTCATGAATATAACCTGTCATTTGATTACAGTTATTGTTACTGTGGTCATGTTAATCATCTTCATAGACATTTTCCAATTTTGAATATCATTTTTGAATGTTTTGAGTGGGGACTGATCACATTAGTTTGTTTGTCATCATATATTAATAGACTTTATCAGAGTAGGACAATACATGGTTCATAACATTTATATGTACAATTGGCAACTAATGGTTATTTAAAGTTATGGGATGGTAACATCTATATTATATTATCTGTTAGTTGTCTGTACAATTTTTTGAATTTATGTACTTTGGTGCATATTATGATTGTATTATATGTACAGTCTATCTAAGGTGGTGACAAAAAATTTTTTTAACAAAAATTTTTTTGGATTTTTCTGATCAGTGAACCACATCTTTACATTTTTTCACCATTATTATGTTTGGCATTGTTTAATTTTATATCATCTAAGGGATATATGAGAATATCAGTTCAGTGTATGGTGGATGACTCCCTTTCATTTGATAAGTACATTGAATGACATATACTGGGGTTTTGGGAGGCATAATATAATTTATATCTACAGATTAATATCATTTTTTCCGCGTTCCTTGAATCTTTTTTGCCTTTATATTGGGGTATTTCCTTGGACTGCTGATCAACACACTGTTTTTCAACATGGATTTGGATCAAATATTATTAGGGTTGTGTGCTGATAGGGAGGATATAGCCATTTTTGGCTTGGAAGATGCCCCAAGCAACAACCAAAATACAAACAACCCAAATAGTGAAGGGGGTTGTGATTTGGCATTCCATAGATTGGACAAGGGACTCAGGGGTCTTAGAGCCAATATTTGGCATTTAAGGTTGTTTAAGGCCTATTTTCATAAAGGCTTGGCACCCAGAGGCCTTCGTATTAAGCTACGCCCTCTTGTGGGTAGATCTGAACAGAGACTCACAGAGGAATGGGATGATGCCCTGAGGAAGGGCTCAATGGTATTTGTGAAAATTCTATTGGATTATTATGAAAGAACAGTGGACATCCTGCTTAGGGAGGTACAAGATCTAAGTATGGAATGCCAAAAATATAAGGATAGTACTAAATATCCCAGTTGTGTTGAGCGGTTGTCCAAGGAACTGACGATCTATGATAATATGGTGAAAGACAGAAAACTTAAAAAATTTTCCAGGGACATACATGATTATGAGAGAGGTCAACCATTTCAGGTTCAAAGAAGTGTCAGATTCAAGGACGCGGGACCAGTGGTAAATGTAGGTAAATCAAAGAAAAGACCTAGGTCCATTTTAAAACATCATGATTCTAGTTATACTAGTACTTCAGGAGAGGAGTCATCCTACACTGACAGTGAGGGAGGCACCAGTGTCCGATCACCTGTAAAAAAGAAAAATCAATCTAAGTTCCCTTTAGACATGTTGGGAAATCCCGAGGGGGGAGGAAACATAAGAGCAGATATGAATACAGACTCTATGACAGGGTTAGTTCAGGCACTGTTGAACAAATAGTCGAACCTTTTGATAATGTCTTAAATTTGTCTGATCATACACTTACTAAGGAACAACATTGCATTCTCAATAAAGGATTGGGATTTGTCCCAAGTTTTTTTTCTGACCATTATTTGGTATCTGTTGATGTAATTGAATTTTGTAGAAAGTTGAATTTAAAAATTTTCTTTAATGATCAGAGTAATTCTGTCACTCAAAGATCTACTGATTTTACTTTTAAAAAATCAACATTCCAACCTCCAATGAATAAAAACGTAGGGATTTTCCAACAAGCAGTATTGAGGGACCTACATTTTCCTAATTTTAATATCAACATAGCTCAGGACAATATTACACCCTCGGAGAGAGAAGCCTTGTTGGAATTGAGACAAAACCACAAAATTGTTATTATCCAGGCGGACAAAGGGGGCGCTGTGGTTGTCCTGAATAATGATTACTATGTACAGGAAGGATTGAGACAATTGTCAGATACCCAGTGCTATATGCACATGAGGATAGATCCGACTCCTAAGTTTAAACAAGACATTGATGCATTCATCCAACAGGCAGTACAAGAAGGAATTATTTCATCTAAAACTGCCAAACATCTTCAAGTTAGTGATCCACAAAAGCAGATTCTGTATTTGTTACCCAAAATCCATAAATCTCTCAGTGCTCCTCCTGGGAGACCTATTGTGTCCGGATATGGATCCCTTACAGAACCTTTATCGGTTTTCCTAACATCATACCTTAAGCCATTATTGCCCATGGTCAGAGCTCGTATACAGGATACCACTGAATTTTTAAATATCATTGTTGATACACAATTAGATCCAGAATGGATAATGTGTACTTTAGACGTGAAATCCCTTTATACGAGCATTCCCCATTGGGCTGGCCTACAGGCGTTAGATTATTGGCTTCAAAGATCTGATCTATACCCACCCGGATTTAATACGCTACTAGTATGTATGTCTGAGTACGTCCTAAATAAAAATGTTTTTTTCTTCCAGGGTGATTGCTATTGGCAACTAAGAGGTACAGCTATGGGGGCTTCTTTTGCCCCTATATATGCTGACCTCTTTATGGCATACCTGGAGGAATGTCTCATATATGATCCTTTGCACAACATTTACTTAGAGGAGATGGATATTTGGAGACGTTATCTTGATGATTGTTGGATGGTGTGGCGTGCGGATGTTGACTATTTGATGGAATTTGTGGAACATTTGAACAGCAATGTTTGGGGTATTGAATTCTCTGTAACATACCATAAGTTTACTATTGACTTTTGGATGTTACGGTATATCGGAATGAGGACAATACCCTAAGTACAAAAATACATAGGAAGTATCCACAATTTAATACGTTACTCCATTCGTCAAGCATGCACCCACGTCACACCATCCGCAACATCCCAAAATCACAATACTTACGTATTAAACGTATCAATTCATCTCCTCATGATTATGAGGATGCTAAAAAGGATTTGAATCAGAGATTTTTGGATAGAGGCTATTCTATCAGGGACATATCTAGTGCTAGGGTGTGGACAGATCAACAGTCCAGATCAGATCTTTTACAATATCAGATTAAGGATGATGTTAAAGGAGATACCATTCGATTCATCACTACTTTTGGGAAAAATCACCAACTGATTAGAAATGTGTTGAACAATAATTGGAACATACTTTTGGCCAATGAACATCTTCGCCATATTTTGACTGATCAATGTTCAATTTCTTACAGGAGGGGCAAAACTTTGGGCATGTTATTTTCCCATTATAAACATCAGGATAGTGGAGGTGCAACATATAGACAACTTACCATCACTGGGGACGAGTTGTTGGGGACTTTCCCTTGTGGTCATTGCACTTCCTGTACAAGTATCAATAAAACTAAGGAATTTTCTAGTGCCAATACCAGTAAGATATTTGATATACGCATATTTGCCAATTGTTCAACATGTTGGGTGATTTATTTAGCTATATGTCATTGTCAGGCTTTCTATGTTGGTAAAACCTCACGGTCCCTTAGAACCCGAATAGGAGAACATCGTAGTGATATTCGGACTCACAAAATTAGCAACGCCTTATATCAACACACCATCAAGCATCCATCTGCCAAATTTATATTTTGTGCTATTGATAAAGTACAGGGAAATAGATCTAACCAGACAGGCTGGCAGAGCGTTTTAAGTATGAAAGAAAAATATTGGATCATACATTTGGGAGCCCTTTTTCCACCTGGCTTAAATGACCATCTATAAAATATTATACATATTTATATGTTATTTTACACCACACCTTGGCTATATATTATTACTATTGATATAATACTTTTGTTTAAACAGTATTATTTATGCACAGTTAGTGCATTTATGTATTTCTATCTATTAGATAGGTTTTATGGTTGTGCATGTCTTTAAATCTGGATTTGTATGACTTAAAATTTTCAGTTGATTGTTAGCCACTTGTCTATTGGCTAATTATCTATATATATATAGGGAGTCTGTTTAATGGAATTGTCACATTTTTTCCTCACTGAAGAAGGTATTCTACCGAAACTAGTTTGAGGCATGTTTTTGTCAAGAGAGTGTTAGTGTCTTTGACACTATTTTTACTTCAATAAAGCTTTGGGAACCGTTTGCTGGCTCTTGTTTGTTCCTGTTCTGCTGTTGGGCCGTGCAAGCTTGAACGTGCGTGGGTTAGTGTGTCACTGTTTGTGATAGAGCCAGGCATGTAGATTGGGGATTTTATTATGGAGGCTTTGTGAATTTAGGGTTGTGAGGCGGATAGCCTTGAGTTTGTGTGGATTTGAATTTGGATTAGGGAGGGTAATGCTGAGGCTTGGACATGGGTTAGGGTGGATGTCACCTGAGAAAGAGAGTGAGATATGGGGGAGGAGCTGACTGAGGAGGAGTAGAGAGGATAGAGAAATATGATTTTGCTGGGGGAGGGTTTTCTTAGATAAAGCAGTTAGAGTAGGGTGAGGTGTTGGTGGAGTGGGGAATATGGTGGGTTTGAAATGATGGGATGGGTTGGAGGAGTAGAGTTTAGGGGAGATGTGTAAATATAGGTGTGATGTATGTGGAATGCTTGAGGTGGTAGTATATGTGATTTGAGGTAGGTGTGTGTTGATGTGGAGGTTAATTTGGGTAATATGGGTTAGGGATAATAGAAGTGTAGTTAGTAGTAGAGTTTGTAAGGGGAAGATAGGCATTGTTGTATGGGTGTGTGAGGAGTGGAGTGTGTATGGGAGAGGGTGAGGTGTGTGTGAATTGGTTTGTGTATGGGAGTGGGAAAATGTATATATGAATCCTTACATCCAATAGCAAGAGTCACAAGGGTGGCCCGATAATAAAAATGCAGCAAATTTTCTATTTACAAACTGCAAACATTCATTAATGCAAAAAAAAAACATAAGCTACATGAAGTATAATGTCCACAATATGTATATGGTCCCAATAGATTATTAATGGAACAATGTGAACCGTATTTCAATGAAAACACAAAAAATTGGCTTTCCGATTAAAAAAAAATCTTTACCAATAATAGATATGCATCAGATATTGTATCCTTAAAGTGAAAACATTCAATAATGCAAAAAAACATAAGCCATGTGAAGTATGATGTCCACAATAAGAATAAATTCCCAATCGATGATTCATGGAACGATATAAGCCGTGTTTCAATAAGAAAACAAAATGGCTTCCTGATTAGAAAGAATCTTTAACAGTGGTACTGTCATCCTAGTCCTGGTTCTTCATATAATAGGATGAAAAGTCAAGAAAATATACTGTTCTTACATCTTAAATGTATATATGCACAGCACCCAGATGTCGGGACATTCATTGTCAAATCCAAATGGTCTGAAGAACTTGTATGCACCTTATATCACAGTGTAAAAAAAAAAATATGTCCCGAGTCCTTTAGGCTATACAATAGAAATACATTGAATAAAGTAGCCCCAAACGAACATGAGGACAATGTATATTCCAGATGAAAGATATCAGCACATATTTTGATAAACCAGCAAGTCCAGAAAAAATTCCAAAAAAAGCAGCTTATGCTCACCAAAAGAAATAAGATCCTCCCAAATCTCAGGTACAGCATTGTCAAAACCAAAATGCCCTTCTGCTCACAAGAACCGAAAAGTCGTAAATAGGACAAAGTATGCAAAAAAAATATAATAAGCATACTAATAAGAAGTTCACGGCCCATAGATGTAACTTGAATAAATGAATAATCGTCACCTTCCAGCATGCCATTTGTTGCACTTGAAAAAATCCAACATTTAAATCATCGGATCCAAAGAAGGTCAGAAAGTCACATATGCCTCACGCCATAAGCATCCAACGTTTACCCGACTGGTAAAAGATCAAACATTGATGAAAAGGTTAATGAATATGAAAATGCATTCAGCAGGTGCACCAATAATGCCTAAAAGCATGGAGTAACCCACATGAAATGCACATTCCCCAATGCACTTTGTTTAATGTTTTCCTGTTACAATTGTATAAAACTATAACTTTGCACCTGAAAAACTGTAATGTTAAAGGAAAGAGTGGAACCAATTCAAAAGCTACAAACAGTGTTTTTAGTTTGGCAAAAGAATTGAAGTCCAATCCTATGCACTGCTTCTGGATGTGGTTTGCCCAGCAAAATCTTACAGTTCCATAAAAAAGTCCTTTGAGAACTTGAAAAGATCGCAGCTTTAAGAGGAATGTACATTTGCACTTCTTCTGACTGCTGGTTTCTTCACAAAATGCTTTGCTTAAAACACTTAATCATGGTAGGAAAGGTTAAAAAATATATCACCCATCATGGTAGAAAAGGTTAAAAATATATATCACATACATCATTTTAAAAAAGCAATGCTGCTTCACTTAATTATTCAGCACTTCAGAAGGGTATGTGTGTGCGTATACGTACACGTAAGTGTGTGTGTGTGTGTGTGTTTAAAAGGGGAGGGTGTGCATTTTTTGTCTGGAGTGTCTTTGGGAAGCAACATATTGACAAACAATACAAATGAAACAAGCTTACATTGCCTGAAAGGTAGCAGCTGTTCTGCTTGGCTTAATTTGCACTTTTTGGCTATGACACGTCTTTTTAGGCTCTCCCCAACATAGATAAATCAGTTTGAAAGATGAGCTTTTAAATGCATTTGCCACACATGTTGCTGTTCTATTTCCTCCTGGCAAGAAATGTATCATCTGTTCAACATTTGTTTTTCAGTGAGTAACTCAGTAAACAATGTCAAAAGGTATGTGATACAGTATTTCATCCTTGGTGATACAGAATGTTCACCACATAGGTGTGTTCTTAATGTTTCTTAAAAATCATTCTTTTTACACCCTTCATCTTCCTTTCCTGCCAATGATGGAAAACTTAATAAAAAAAATCCATACTTTCAGTTTTGGCCCTGGGATGCTTGAATTTGTGATCAGATGTTTACGGAACAAATTAACGTTAGAATGTCCTGAAATTTTTTCCTGCTGTTTTTTTTCTAGGCTATCTACATATCAGTATGTAAATGGATGTTACAAAGGCTGTCTGTAATTAAATTCAAGTCATGAGACATTTTAACTTTATGTAATATTCTCAGTGTGAAATCACTAGCCAAGAAAAGTGATATTTTTTAAAATATAGAACCTATGTCTTTTCCTTAACAGATCAACTTATCTCAAGATGAAGTTAAAAACTAAATACCATTGACTTTGCTTGAAAAACTTCAGTGCTACACACACACATGCAAGTATAAAGAGAAGCCTGTAAGTAAAACAGTATAAATCAAGTAACATTCAGTTTATGCTAGTACAAAGGGCACAATACACGTACAAATAATTGAATGACCACAAAATGAGACAATAAGTCTGTCACTTCTGCTCTTTAATGACCTTAACAATATATCTCCCATTCATAGGTTCATAGGTTCATAGGTAGGTACTAGGCTATCTGCCCGAAGGCATTTATAAGCCTAGCTGGAATGTGTTAGCTTTTGCCGCCCCCTTAGATTAGTTCCTTGTGCCTCTGTCCAGCAGAGCCATTGACGTTATCCCTGGGGTAAACTTTCTGTTTCCCATCCACTCGTCAAGGTTCATCTTGAAGAGGGTTAGCGAGGAGCTCTGCCTAATGTAGATTGGAATCCTGTTCCAGAGCATGGGAAGTCTCTGGGACAGGAATCTATCCCTCCAGCATGTCCCATTTATTGTTGTGGTGAGGTTTAGATCCCTGGAGCGTGTGGCTCGAGGGTATATGGTTTTATTTAGGTGGAGCATGTCCATCAGTTCTGGGTTGGACATGGCCTTGTATGTCAGGTAGAGATCACCTCTGAGTAGGCGGTATGCAACCGAGTATAGCTGGAGTTTCTTCAGTCGAGCTGCATAGGACATCTGCTTGAGGCCAGTGATCCTCTTGGTGAGGTACTTCTGTTGTCTTTCTAGTTGTTGCAGGTGTCTTGTAAGGTACATCCCAAATGGGGCATTGTACTCTATGATGGGTTTGATGAGTGATGCATAGAGGGGCCTAATGACTTCTTTCGATCTGGATGCAAATCCTTTTGTGATTAGGTGGGCCACACAGAAAGGTTTTCTAACCACTTTGGCAATGTGATTATCAAAGGAGAGGTTACTATCTACTTGGGTCCCCAGATCCATTATTATGTCTTCCGTATTTAGGGGGCTATCACCTATATGGTAGTTTGTGGATACTTTGTTTTTTCCAAAGGGGATGACTATGCACTTTTAAGCATTTAGCTTGAGGTCATGGTTTTGACACCAGGTATCTGTCTCAGTGAGGCCCTTTTGGAGGATGTCTGTGTCAGCAGAAGAGTCAATTATAGCCCCTAGTTTGCAGTTGTCTGTGAACTTGGTCAGCCATAGTCCTCCTGTGCTTGCCTGTACCTCTGAGAAGTATATGCCGAACAGGAGGGGTCCTAGGACTGAGCCCTGGGGAACACCACTTGTAACCGGTTTAGAGTCAGACCTAGCTCCCACAACTCTTACCATCTGGTTTCTGTTCATGAGCCAGTTGGCAACCCATCTCATGATGTAGGGGTTTATGTTCAGGCTGGTGAGCTTGTCTATAATACCTGAGTGGGGAATGGTGTTGAAGGCCTTTGCAAGGTCTAGGTAGGCTTGGTAACTATCTCAAAAAAGTCCACCAGGTTTAGGAGGCATGATCTGCCCTTAACAAAGCTGGACTGGGTAGGGTCCAGTGTTTGGAGGTTTCCAGTGTCTCTGTTAATGAAATCCATGATGATGCGCTCCATAGCTTTGCAGACAAAGCTAGTCAGGGCTTATAGGGTGATAGTTGCCGGGGTCTGCTGTGGCTCCACCTTTCTGGAGTGGAATAACCGTTGCTGTGTGCCACTCTGTGGGCACATAGCCTGTGGAGAGGCTGAGTTTAAACAGTGTGTTTAGGTGAGGGTTTAGTTCATCTTTGAGCTCATGCAGGGCGCAGCCTGGGACACCATCCGGTCCCATTGATGCTTTCTTTTCAGCTTTGGAGAGGGCTGTTTTAACCTGAGTGTCTGTGATTTCAGGGGCACTGCATTCTTCTGGTATAGTTATGGGCCCTTTTGGGGGAGAGAGGGGGGGGTGAAATTTGCACTGAACCTGTCTGCCAGGATGTTGGCTATATCGGTCGGTTCAGTGTATTTTGTGCCATTCTGCACTAACTCTGAGCAGATCTGAGAATTGCCACTTAGATTCTTGACATAGCTAAAGAATGCCTTGTGGTTATCTTTGGAGTCCATGGCAATTTTTTTCGAAGCTAGCCTTGGATGATTTTATGAGGGAACGCAGTTTCTTGCTGATACTGATCAGGGATGTCTTCCCTTCTTGGGATTTTACTCTTTTCTGTACTACTTTCCTCCTTCTATTGTATAGCTTGTTTATGGCAGAGGTCCACCAGACTGGTTTCCTTTTCTTGGAGGAGTGAGTCTTGGTTTTGTTTGGGATAGCACAATCCATGCGTTCTTGTAGGTGCCCATAGAGTGCATTAGTAAAGGATTTTGCAGCTTGGACAGCATTATCCTTTAGCATGGGGGCTTTGAAACTTCCCACCTTGGTCTTAAGTAATGTGAAGTTTTCTTTTGAAAAGTTTTTCACGGTGGTTTCTTTGACAGGGGGCAGTGGCGGAATGTGGATATCCAGAGTGATTAGTTTATGGTCTCATCTAACCAGCGAGGGGTTGACCTCTGGTGTGGAACACTGGTCGCCCATGTTGGTGATGACCAGGTCCAATATGTTGTCACCTCTGGTGGGGATGTTGACCAGTTGATCCAGGGAATTTGAGTTTATAAATTCTAGGAAATGTTGGGCAAGGGAGCTTGTACTTGAGTAGTTCTCTCAGTTAATGTTTGGGTAATTGAAATCACCCAATATCTGGGTGTTTGGTAGGACCTTTATGTTTCCCAGTGTTTCCAGGAATGTGGAATGGGGGTCCTGGGACATGGTGGGTGATCTGTAGCAAGCTATAATTTGAATAGCAGTTTTGCCCATTGTTAGTTGCACGTGGATGATCTCTGAAGCATTGTGCTGTGCCGCTAACCTGGAGGTGTGGGTATCTTTGATGAATATGGATACTCCCCCGCCTTTTGTATTTCGGTCCGGGTTTTGTGGCCAAAATGTATGGTATGAGTTGAAGCCTGGTAGTGCTGGGGTGCTCTCTGGAGCCTTAAACCAGGTTTTTGTTACTGCACATATATCAATTTTCTCCATACTGAGGAGTGCCTTGAGTGCATGCATTTTGAAGTTTAGACTTCTGGCATTGAGTAGCAATGCATGACTCCATAGTCAGACACACTGACGTCCCGCTCACCAGACTAAGTAAGGAGAAGGTCACAGTAAGCTGCCTGTCGGGCGCTAGAATCCGCCACATAACGCAAGCACTCAGGTCTCTCAACAGCAGGTACAAGTACAACTCAGTCATTGTCCATGCTGGTGTCAACGACCTGAGATGTACCTCCTTGGACTACATGAAAAGGGACATCGAGGAGCTCTCTGATTATGTAGCCCAGGCAGGTATGACCCTGACCTTGAGCAGTATCCTACCTTCACCTAGAATGATGCCACAATACAGTGATAAGATAATCAGCTTTAATAATTGGCTTAAATTCTGGTGTCATTCAAAGGGGATCCAATGTCTGTCTGCCTGGGATGACATGCTGGACAAGCCACGCTGCTTCGCAAGGGACGGCTTGCACCTGTCACCCCTGGGCTTCCGGATATTGGCAAAGGCTCTTGCCACCCCCATAGTGCCTTTTTTAGGCAAGGCTCAAATTCTAAACCTACCACCCTAGAACACCAAAAAGGAAAAAAACTAAGGGTAATGCTGCTCAATGGCAGAAGTCTCAACCTCAAGATGCACGCACTCGAGGCCCTTCTCAGTATGGAGAACATCGATGCCTGTGCTGTGACTGAAACCTGGTTCAAGGCTCCTGAGAGCACCCCAGCACTATCAGGTTTTACCTCATATCATGCGTTCCGGCCCCAAAATCCGGACAACACCAAGAAAGGAGGGGGGGTGTCCATATTCATAAAGGACACCCTCACCTCAAGGTTGGTGGCAACGCACGATGCATCGGAGACCATCCAGGTGCAATTAACCATAGGCAAGACTGCTCTGCAATTTGTAGCATGTTACAGGCCACCCTCTCAAACTCAGGAACCTCACACAGCTTTCCTGAAAACACTGGAGGGGATAAATGTATCTCCAAACACCATCATACTAGGTGACTTCAACTACCCTAATATAGACTGGGATCACTACTCAAGCCCAAACACTCTAGCCCAAAGGTTCCTGGAGTTCATAAACTCAAATGCCATGGAACAACTAGTCACCATCCCCACAAGAGGAGAAAACATACTTGATCTCTTCATCACGAACATGGGATCAAAATGTTCAACACCGGAAGTATACCCCTCACTGGTGAGATCAGATCATAAACTAATCTCGCTGGAGGTCCTCATCCCACCCCCACCTGAAACAAAAAAGACCACGGTGAAAAACTTCTCAAAAGCTGACTTCACACTTCTAAAAACTAGTGTGGTCTCCTTTAAGGCCCCTGAGCCAGTGGTAAACATTACTCAAACTGCTGAATCACTTACAAATGCCTTCTACCAGCATCTACAGGACTGCATGGATCAGGCAATCCCAAACAAAACTAAGACTCTCTGTACCAAAGGCAAGCGTCCAGTCTGGTGGACCCCAGCCATAAACAAGCTCTACAACAAAAGGAGGAAGCTACTACAAGATAGAGCAAAATCCTTGAAAGGTAAGACACCTTTGATCATCATAAGTAAAAAACTAAGAGCCCTCATAAAATCATCCAAGGCAAATTTTGAGAGAAAAATCGCCAAGGACTCAAAAGACAATCATAAGGCCTTCTTTAGCTATGTTAGAAACCTAGGAGGAAACTCCCAGATATGCTCAGAATTAGTTCAAAATGATGTGAAAATTACTGAACCTACACACATTGCCAACATACTGGCTGACAGGTTCAGTGCAAACTTCTCCCCCCCAAAAGGAGAGATATCTATACCAGAGGATTGTAGCCCCCCAAACATCTCCAACGCCCAGGTGAGAACTGCTCTCACTAAGGCAAACACAGCATCCATGGGACCGGATGGTGTCCCCGGCTGTGTGCTTCATGAACTCAACGAGGAATTAAACCCACAGTTAGGACAGCTGTTTAATCTTAGCATCACCTCAGGATACGTACCCAAGGAGTGGCGCACGGCGACTGTGGTCCCACTTCATAAGGGCAGTGCCTCCACCGACCCTGGAAATTACCGCCCCATTAGCTTGACAAGCCTTATCTGCAAAGCCATGGAGAGGATCATAATGGAACTCATAAATAAAGACATAGGGAACTTGCAGACTTTGGATCCAACCCAGTTTGGCTTTGTCAAAGGCAGATCCTGCCTATTAAACTTGGTTGACTTTTTCGAGACAGTCACCAAGGCCATTGATGAGGGAAAGGCAGTCCATACAGCCTATCTCGACCTGGCAAAGGCCTTCGACACAATACCCCACTCAGGTATCATCGAAAAACTCATCAGCTTGAATGTAAACCCATACATCACAAGATGGGTTGCAAACTGGCTAAGTGACAGAACCCACAGGGTCAGAGTTGCTGGAGCCATGTCAGACTCAAAGCCTGTCACAAGTGGTGCCCCACAGGGCTCAGTCCTGGGTCCACTCTTGTTCGGCATCTACTTTTCTGAAGTACAGGCAAACACAGGAGGGTTATGGCTGACAAAGTTTGCAGATGACTGCAAACTGGGCGCCATAGTCGAAAACACATCTGACACAGATATCCTTCAGAAGGGCCTCACAGAAATGGAAAACTGGTGCCAGAGCCATGGCCTAAAGTTAAACGCCAAGAAATGCATAGTCATACCCTTCGGGAAAAACAAGGTTACCCCTAGCTACCATATAGGTGGCAATCCACTGAGCACAGAAGAAGTCATCAGGAATCTGGGGACCCAGGTTGACAGTAGCCTTCGCTTGACACTCATGTTGCTAAAGTAGTTAGGAAAACCTTCTATATTGCCCACCTGATCATGAAGGGATTCACATCCAGATCAAGGGAGGTCATCATCCCCCTGTACTCATCTCTCATTAGACCTATGATTGAGTACAATGCCCGCTCGAATGTATCTGACCCGACACCTGCTGCAGCTTGAAAGGCCCCAAAAGTTCCTCACCAAAAGGATAAAGGGTCTCAAAAATATGTCTTATGCTGCCCGACTGAAAGAACTCCAGCTCTATTCAGTCTCATACCACTTGCTCAGAGGTGACCTGTGCCTGACATATAAGGCCATGTCAAACCCAGATTTGATGAATATGCTTTACCTCAAAAAATCTAGATCCCTCAGAACCACAAGGGCGGGAGACTTAAACCTTGACACAGTTATAAATAGAATGTGCTGGAGGGACAGATTCATCACCCAGAGACTCCCTATGCTGTGGAACAAAATCCCGGTACATGTGAGGCAGAGCACCTCGCTGACCTTGTTCAAGAGGAATCTTGACCAATGGATGGGAGATCGCAGATATAGCCCAGGGATTACTTCAGTGTCACTGCTTGACAGAGGCACAGCAAAATAATAGGCATAGTTTTTATTCAAACTAAAGGGGTGGCGAAAGCCACATAACTATGGGCTAGGCTTATAAATGCCCTTGGGCAGATAGCCTAGTATGAACCTATGAACCTATGAACCTATTACCCTCAGTTTTTTGTTACTTGTGCTATTTACAACAGTGGGTTTGTCTTTTGAGCCTTGCCTAAAAAGGCCCTATGGGGGTGGCAGGAGCCTTGGCCAATATTCAAAAGCCTAAGGATGACAGGTGCAAGCCATCTCTAGCAAAGCAGCGTGGCTTGTCGAGCATGTCATCCCAGGCTGACAGATACTGGATCCTCTTTGAATGACACCAGAAGCTTAGCCATGGTATCATTCTTGGTGAAAGCAGGATGCTACTCAGGGTCAGGGTCATACCGGCCTGGGTTACGTGATCAGAGAGCTCCTCCATGTCTCTTTTCATGTAGTCCAGTGAGGTATGGCTCAGGTCATTCACACCAACATGGACAATGACAGAGTCATATTTGTACTTGTTCTGGAGTGACCGGAGTGCTTGTGTTATGTGGTGGATCCTGGCACCCGGCAGGCAGCTAACAGTAACCTTCTCTTTGTTAAGCCTAGTGAGTGGGACGTCAGTGTGCCTGACTACAAAGTCACCTATTACTAGTGTGTTGGGTATGTTATTTTGCCTTGAAGGCTGTGATTGTGTGGCACACTGGTTTTGTGAAGTATGTGTTTCATGGTTTGTGTTGGGGTTGGAGGTTGCTTGGATGTCTGCTTTGTAGGTCTCTGTTGCTTCTGCAGATTTTTATTTAGAGCCTCTGAGTATGTTTTTTGTGTATTTATGTGTGTTTTTTGCCGGTGCTGGTTTCATAGTTCTATGTGAGACTGGTGGAGTGATGCAAGTAATTCCCTTCTCCTCTTGACTGCCTGGTCCAGTCTTGGGTTGAGAGAGCTTAGCCTCCAGTTTGGCCGTATAATTGCATCTTTTGCATGTATTAGTGTTTGGTGGAAGAAGGAGAGGGTTGTCTGTGTACATGAGGCAATTGTAACATTGCCTCAAAATGCCCAGATTCACCAGTTGGACTGGAGAGTACACCTGAAACTGCCCTTTGGACATGCTTGGATAAGTACAGTGAACTGTTTTACTGATTAGCCGGTAAGGTCGAATAGAGAGTCTTGTCCTTCTCTACAGTATATGGGGGGAGGGGTCTAGTACTAAGGTTTATTAGTGCTTGCTATGAGTTTTGAGCAAGTGCCGGTATGAGAAGTGAATGATGTGAGTGCTTAAGTTGAAAGTTTATCTAGTTCCAAGGGAAAAATTGAACAGTCGACTTTGTGGAGCCGGGAATAGTTATACCCTAGCTAACCGACACTGCCCGGCATGCAAAACCTTGCAAATGCGGATTTTATAACAGGAAAATGAAAGTGATAGAAATTAGCCCAAAATGGCCAATAAACTACTAATTTCTGGGATGAAACCACTCCTCCAGGGACAGTTAGGCTGCTCAATGCTCCCTCTCTCACAGTGAACAGAGAAACTTCCTTCTATCCAAGTAAGGTATGGGCAAACACAGAAACTTGTAACACAGCCCTGAATTCAGCACTAACCTGAAAACTGGACTATACTAGCTTGGAAAGGCGGGAAAACAAGTATATATATATATATATATATATATATATATATATATATATATATATATATTTTTTTTTTTCAGAAAATAAAGCAGATACAATCAAAAAACACTTTAAATGCACAGAAATGGCTATCACACTTGTGTGTGTAGCCTACAACAGTTAAACAAGTAATTTAAACACAAAAATGACTTTGTTAAAATGCAGGCAGTAAAATAAGTACAATATGTAGCTGAAACAAGCTTTTTAAATCACAGAAACTCTAGAAAATTGGCGTTTTAGGTGGAATTAGCTAAAGGCAGCAAGAAAATGCAGAAAAATGATACTTAATCACTCCAAAGTCTCTCTTTTGTCTCTCTGCTGCTGTAGAACTCTGCAGGGCACCAGGCTAGAGCTTGCTGAGCTGTATACAAGCACAAAAATCTTGAAAATGCGAGTTTTATAGCAGGGAAATGAACGAGATAGAAATGAGCCCAAAATGTCCAATAAACTACAAATTTCTTGGCTGAAACCACTCCTCCAGGGAGGCTGAAACCACTCCTCCATCCTTCCCTTTATTCCTTTACCAACTGTCACATGCATTCATGTCCCAAGCCTGCCTGAATGTCTCTGCAGGTTCCTTCTCAACCACCCATTGAAGTAAACCATTCCATATATCCCCACTCCTCAGCACTTTCAATGAAAATGTACATTTGGAGAGGAACGTTAATCTTAGGCCCGAGTCCCTTCCATTCTCATTCTCTTCTGCCCTTGCTGATCACAACGACCTCTGGCTCACCTAGCCTCTGGTCATATTCCTTCCCCTCCATTCTACAGATTCTTTTGGTTCATGTCCTCTGAATTATTTCTCTCACCTTGCATTTTTTTCTCTGCATTCCATACTCAAGGTGTAGTCTCACTAAGGCTCTGTGGGGTGGATACAACATTTCTTTGCTTATAAAAGTTACCCCTTGAGGAAACACTTGGGCATTCTCTTTTCTGATGATTCTCCCCTCTTACTCTGCTCCTAACTGTTAAATACAGATGTAGTCATTGACCCAGATAGGGTTCCTGCTTTATTACCATCAGGTTTACTCCTCTTTGATGATATTTTACTCCAAATGCAGTACTTTGCCTTTGCTAGCACTGAATATCTACTGCCACAATTCTGCCCACTTGTCCAGCTGTCCCAAACCCACATTCCTCTGCTGCTACACTTTTCTTGTGTTGTCACCAAAGAGTGAGGTCCTATTCTCTATTCCCTCAGACATGTCTGAGACAAACGCAGTGATCCAAGACAGACCCCTGCACTACTCTTCTAGTCACATGTGTATCTCCTGACAATGTCTTAATCACAGCAAATGTCTGTATCCTACCATTTAGGTATGCCATTATTCATTTCACAGTGTTTGCCCTCTCTTCAACTCCTTCAGTTTTCCTATCAAGGCACCATGAGTGCAAGAGAGTCAAAAGTCCTGTCTGAAATCCAAGTCAGCATTCATTTATGAATAACCCCCTTAAGTTCATAAAACTGGATCATGTTTCAATAATAGTTTTTTCCTGCTATGAAACCATTTTGGCTGCTATGCTGAAGATTCTTATCCTGTAGGAATGCTATAGTCTTTCCCTTCAGGATTTTCACAATAACATTTCTTGCCTCTGTTGTCATACTAACAGGACTGTAGCCCCCTTAATTTTTTCTGCCCTCCCTTGTATGAGGGTGCATGACTACAACCAATCAGTCTTCTTTTGCACTGTGCAGTGATTTGTTGAATATCTCCAGCAGTAATTTCTTGAAGATTTCCATCAGGGACTCTGCAAAACATTGGTAAAACGTTTGAGAACTCTGGCAGGCACCCCATCTGGATCTTGTGTTTTATACTCTCTAATAGCTGAGTATGAACTTTGCATGATTGTTTAGCTGTGTAGTGTTTAAATCTTCTGAAAGGAAGATTTAAACATTAGCATATTCACATACACATGCTGAAATTTCTTTTTTGGGTGGCCGTACAACACTTTTACCCAGTGCCTGACATCAACAATGGGTCTACCAGCTACTCCATTTCCCTGGACTTACTCCATAATCCACTGGGGCCAGTCACAAAGCCTACAGGTAGATCTCAGCCATTCACATTATCTTTGGGAAATGTTTTGGTTATGCCTTACCGACATCCCATTCCTTCATGTTTCCCATGGTTGTGCCTGAAGAATACGCACCGGAGACATCATGGTGTATCACCCTGCTTCTGCAGCAGCTCAGCTGAGTCCACCTCCACCACCCCTGTGAATCATGTCTCCACTCATATGACATAACCAGCCTCCACCGGGGATTGACACAGGAGATGCCTACATCACTTCTCCCCCCTCACCCCATGATTGTAATGCCCATAGGTTCAAAAGTGTTTACTAGGCTAATGACTACAAAGGCCTTTTTAAGCCTAGCCATGCATCCCTAATCTCTAACAAGTTCTAATACCTTTGATAAGTGTAAGCATGGGTCTGGGTGATGAACCATTTCCAGGTTACCTGTGTCCATTAAAGACACAGATGCTAAACCAGGGATGAATTTCCTGTTTCCCATCCAATTGTCCAAGTTGCACTTGATTTGGGTTAGGGAGGAACTCTGCTTTACATGGATGGGGAGCCTATTCCATAGACGAGGTAATCTCTGGGATACATACCTATCTCTCCAGCAAGTCCTGTTTATATCACAGGCAAGGTTTAAATATTTAGAATGGATAATTCTGGCACTGTTTGTTTTGTGGATATGCAGAAGGTCCATCAAAGTGGGGTCTGACAATGCCCTGTATGTAGAGATCTCCCCCAGAAGCCTGTAGGAGACAGAATACAGGGATAGGGCCTTGAGGTGGTCTTCACAGGACATTTTACTTATGCCCTGTATTCTTTTAGTGACAAACCTCTGTGGATGTTCCAGTTGTTGGATATGCTTGGTTAGGTACATACCAAAAGGAGCATTGTACTCATTGACAGGTCCGATGAATGCCAAATACAGTGGAACAATGACTTCCTTGGACTTAGATCCATGCCTTTGTTTATAAGTTGCACAACATAGAATGATATCCTCACAAGTGTAGACATGTGATGGTCAAAGATTAGATTACTATCTACAGATACCCCTAAGTCCCTGACTATTTGGTCAACTTTAAGGGGTTTGTTGTCAATATGATAGCTACCAGGGATGGATGACTTCACAAGGAATCTATTATACATTTCTTGGCATTTAGTTTTAGCCTAGAAATGCATAATAGTATCCTTTGGGAAGCCATCCATCCCTCCCTACCACCCCAGCAGTCACCGAAACCACTAACCAAACCCAGGTCATCTGGACCCTAGTCAGTGCTTTATCCCTCTATGCCAGCAGGGCAGCCAACATAATTGCTAAAGGTGGTCCAAAATGGATTCATGTCACATCATCGAAATCCGAATACAGTGAATACCACAATATCAGGCAAAAATACAGACATGGCATTGGATAACAGAATAATGCAAGTTTGTAGAAAAAGGCAAACAAAAACATATGAAAACTATGATTTTTGCAGGGTTCAGGCCCTGCTATCTCCCCATCCTCCTCACATGTTTGTATTTCTCTTCACAGCCTTCTTGCTTAATTATACTCACTGCATGTTCACACAGCTGTGAAAAAGGGTAAACATCATTTAAATCAATACTCCATCACCTCCCCCAGTACTAATTGAGATAAAAAAACACATAAAATACAACTTGGAAGGCACTTCAAGAAACACCAGCTACAGATAAAACATAGATACACACAAACACACGGATATACACACACAAAAAATATGTTCAAGTGTTACCTAATCTGAATGACCACCTTTGTTCAATGCATTAATAAATAAAACATTTGTTTAAACCGGTATTTTATTTTACTGACACTGCTAACAAAATTAATTTTAATGTCATCATTAAAATGATATGCTAAATGCAAAGATTTATGAATTTAACAGAGGGGACATGTTCATAGGTTCATAGGTTCATAGGCAGGTACTGGGCTATCTGCCTGAAGGCATATATTAGCCCAGCCACGTTGTGCGGTATTCACCGCCCCTTTGGTTAGTTCCCTAGGCCCTTTGGTTAGTTCCCTAGGCCCTAGATCTAGCAGCTAGTACCTTGGCCCCTATCTAGTAAAGCTGTTGGTATGATGCCTGGTGTGAACATTCTGTTACCTATCCACTCGTCAAGGTTCCTCTTGAAGAGCGATAGTGAGGGGCTCTGTCTTATGTAGATCAGGACCTTGTTCCATAGCAAGGGAAGTCTTTGCGAAGGGAATCTATTCCTCCAGCATGTTCTATTCATTGTTGTGCTGAGGTTTATATCCCTAGAGCATGTAGCTCGAGTAGATTTGGTTTTGCTAAGATGGAGCATGTTCAACAGTTCTGGGTTGGAAATGGCTCTGTATGTTAGACAGAGATCGCCTCTGAGAAGGCGGTATGTAACAGAGAAAAGCCTTAGTTTTTTCAATCGTGCTGCATAGGGCAACTGTTTGAGGCCAGTAATCCTCTTAGTGAGGTACATCTGTGGTCTGTCCAGCTGCTGGAGATGCCTAGCCAGGTACATTCCAATTGGTGCATTGTACTCAATAATGGGTCTGATGACGGAAGAGTAGAGGGGCACCACTACATCCTTAGATCTTGATGCGAACTCTTTCCTGATCAGATGGGTCACATAGAAGGATTTTCTAACCACCTTGGCAACATGGTTATCAAAGGAAAGCTGACTATCTACTTGGGTCCCTATTACTTCTTCAGATTTCAGGGGGTTACCTCCTATGTGGTAGTTCGCGGGTACTCTGCTTTTTCCAAAGGGGATTACTATGCATTTTTTAGCATTTAGCTTGAGACCATGGCTTTGACACCATGCATCAGTCTCATTAAGGCCCTTCTGGAGGATATCCATGTCAGCCGGAGACTGTATTATAGCACCCAGTTTGCAGTCGTCTGCAAACTTGGTCAGCCACAGCCCTTCAGTGCTTGCCTGTACTTCTGAAAAGTATATGCCAAACAGGAGGGGCCCCAGGACAGAGCCCAGAGGCACACCGCTCGTTACTGGTCTGGATTCGGACATAGATCCTGCTATTCTTACTTTGTGGGATCTGTCTGAGAGCCAGTTTTCAATCCATCTTGTGATGTAAGGGTTTATGCCCAGGTTGGTGAGTTTATCAATAATACCCAAATGGGGAATGGTGTCAAATGCTTTAGCAAGGTCAAGGTAGGCCGTGTGTACCTCCTTTCCCTTATCTATACCTGAGTAACTGTCTCAAACAAGCCCACCAGGTTCAGGAGGCATAATCTTCCCTTGACGAAGCTGAACTGTGTGGGTTCAAGTGTTTGGAGGTTCCCAATCTCTCCATTTATGAGTTCCATAATGATTCGCTCCATTGCCTTACAGATCAGACTGGTCAGGCTTACTGTTCGGTAGTTCCCAGGGTCGGTTGTGGGCCCACCCTTGTACAGCGGAACCACCGTTGTTGTGTGCCATTCTATGGGCACATATCCTTTTGAGAGGCTGAGACTAAACAGGGTATTCAGATGCGGGGTTAATTCATTTTGGAGCTTGCATATGACACAGCCCGGGACACCATCTGGTCCCATGGAGGCAGTGTTTTTAGCTTTAGACAGGGCCTTATTAACCAATGTATCAGTAATAATTGAAGTTACACAATCCCCTGGAATAGTAATAGGCCCTGTAGGTGGTGGGGGGGGGGTGGGATTTGCACTGAACCTATCAGCCAAGATGTTGGCAATGTCAGTGGGGTCAGTGTATTTTGTTCCATTTTGTACTAGCTCAGAACAGATCTAAGCATTGCCATTTAGGTTTTTGACGTAACCATAGAAGGCCTTATGGTTATCCTTGGCATCCTTGGCAACTTTCTTTTTGAAATTGGCTTTAGTTGACTTGATGAGGGCCCTCAGTTTCTTACTAATGCTGATCAGGGATTATTTTTCTACTTGAGATTTGGCCTTTTTTGTTTAAGTCTCCTCCTTTTATTGTATAGTCTGGTTATGGCCGGGGTCCACCAGACTGGTTTCTTCTTGCTTGAGGAAGGAGTCTTGGTTTTATTTAGGATAGCATGGTCCATGCGATCCTGAAGATGTATATAAAGTGCCTTGGTGTAGGATTCTGCATCCTGGATATCATTATCCTTCTGCAAGGGAATAGTGAAGCTTTCCACTTCTGACGCAAGTAGTTTGAAGTTTGCTTTGGAAAGGTTTTTTACGATGGTTTCTTTGACTGGGGGAGGTGGAGGGGTGAGGACGTCCAGGGTTATCAGTTTGTGGTCTGATCTGACCAGAGAGGGAGTGATAATGGGTATGGTACAATGGGCGCCCATATTTGTGATGACTAAATCCAATATGTTGTCCCCTCTAGTGGGAGAACATACCAGTTGTTCAAGGGCATTTGAATTTATAAATTCTATGAACTGCTGGGCATAGGTGTTAGAACTTTGGTAGTTCACCCAGTCTATACAAGAGTAGTTGAAATCACCCAAGATTATGGTGTTGGGTAAGACCTTTATATTTTCCAATACCTCAAGGAATGCTGAGTGAGCATCTTGGGACATGGTGGGCGATCTATAACAGGCTCCAACTTGAAATGTGGTTTTGCCTGCTGATAGTTGCACATGGATGATCTCTGGGGCATCATGCTGCACCACTAACCTGGAGATGTGGGTATCCTTGATGAATATGGATACACCTTCGCCCTTTGTACTGCGATCTGGTAACTGAGGCCAGAAGGTATGACATGAATTGTAACCTGGTAGTGCTGGGGTGCTCTCTGGAGCATTGAACCAGGTTTCCGTCACTGCACAAACATTGATTTTCTCCATACTGAGGAGTGCCTCAAGTGCGTTCATTTTGAGGTTGAGACTTCTGGCATTGAGTAGCATTACCCTTAGTTTTTATATATATATGTGTGTGTGTGTGTGTGTGTGTGTGTGTGTGTGTGTGTGTGTGTGTGTGTGTGTGTGTGTTTGTGATGTAGGAAGAAACCAGAGCACCTAATGAAAAGCAATATGTGCACAAAGAGGATATGTAGACTCTTCACTAAATGCAGCCAGCTGGGAATGATGCCAGAGAGCCAACTACTGTGAGGCACAGCCAAACTCAGCATCATCATGTTTGTCAATTAATACAGCAATTTACAATCCTTAGTGTCAAGGAATGGCTTAACCAGGAAAAGCCGAAAGACACAAACAAACAAAAGTGTCAAGGAATGGCTTAAGGACATCACTGAGGAGAAGGAATTTAGCATTGATAGCCAAATGTGTAACAGCCAAAATTACACAATGCTTGCAACAGAGTGGTTAATATGGTAATAATCAGAAATAAAACTTTAAATTATTTATGGTAAGCATGCATACATACATGCATGATCAGCATAACATGTACACCAGATGGCACAGTGCAGCAATACATGCAGAAACTTGCCACATATCAGCCATCATCATATGCAGGTCTGACAGGGGACATGTCACACAATGGCAGTAAAATAGCACACTGGATACATGCACACACAGGAAAGGATAAATCTCATCTCATTACTGCTTCAGGAAGCTCATCACATTTTTCCAAAGAGTCTTCTATAAGATGACCTCTGAGGTGCTCTATATGATGTGTCACATAGTGTCTTAAGGGGAGCTACCCTGTTTGATCTTGGTGGTGTTCCACTATAAAGCATTGCACTGTGACATCACCTAACTAATCCAACTCAGGATCCTTAGTCAGCTCTGAGAAGATGACAATGATTAAGATGTTATGGTGCATGTTGACAGATGTTGGGAGTGTGGTGTGGCTTTGTGGGCTGTGGATAAAGAGCATACGTCTCAACCTCTTAGCCCAAAAAAATCCAGACAAAGCCTGACGGATTGGGAGGACAAAGGGGACATGGGAACTGAAAGTTGCTAGAATAACAGGATTTGTCTTAGCATGCATTTTTCTGAAGGATATGAAGTCTGAAACACAAATGTATATCATTATTTATTGACTTCAGTTCTCAGATCATCCCAGTGATTTGCCAGAAAATCACAAATTGTATAAGGAACAGACCAAAATATGAGACAAAAATTTAGACATTCTGTGAAAATCTGGACAGTTGAGAGGTATGATGCAAAGCCACAGAACCAACCACACCATTGGATAAATGGTATCATGGTCACAAATATAGTCAGTGTACCTCGCCTTCTCTTACCACCTTCAGATGCTCATGCCACATCTGCTCAATTTTCTCACTGGATTTATCCACTCCATATCTACCCAGTCCATGTCTGACATACCAGGTATTGCATACCAGCACCTTAAGGCTAGAAATAAAAGAGGACATAAACATCACAGGTGACATTATGAAATGTGCAGCCTCCCAATAATGCTTCTCTGCACCTTCATACATGACACACATCACTGCAGACATCTCATGAATAGCATGCATGGTATCAAACTGGAGCTGAATAGCACTCCTCACTATTTGCTTATTTGGTGGGAAGGAAGAGATTCTTATCAGGTACACATGGTCACTGTTGTACGGAAGAAATTCCCACTTTCAGTGCAATACTTCTATATTATCCTCTTGTATTCCTGTAATGGGGAATTATGGCAATTGGATACAGCCATAGCAGGTGTTTCTTCCTTGGTGGAACCTCAGTCCACAATTATTGATGTCTACATAAGGGCAGGGGTTGGCATAATTGTTAGGGTCTTCACTATACAAAACACAGCTTATGATTCTGACCTCTTGTTGTTGGCTGCAGTTGTAATGGTCTGAAAACTGATAGCCTAGTACTTATCTATGAATCTATGGACCTGTGAACACCTTATCCATAATAGTTTAAATCACATCTCCCTGTATTCTCTAGGATGTATGCAATGTGTTCACAATCTCAGTGGCTAGAACTGAGAAGAAGACATCATTACCAGACACATGAGTAAGGTCTAAAGCTGCCATATGTTCCTAGTGATGGACACTGTAGGAAATATTAACATCCCCTTCCCCAGTGTTACCCTATGAAGGAAAGTTTTCATAAACAGTAACAGTAACTATTAAGTTAACATCCCAAAGTAAAATGTCTATACAGTTGAATGCAGTGCAATGTCTAACATTTTACAGTTATATAAGCATACATGGCCTAGATGCATGCCAATCATTATGTACCCCCAGCAGACACAATGTGGCCAGGACTGCATGCCCACCATTATGTACCTCCAGGAGAAACAATGTGGTCAGGACACATGAAAATGAACTGGCCATAGCTGTTCTGAATATATATTGGTTAAATACATCTGTGATATATCTGAGCTATGCGAAAGCGCTTATTCACTGTGTTTTATTTCATTAAACGTTTTACAACATCATTCTAACGGAGGCTTTTTTTCGTGGTGACTCCTTCACGTTTTTCACTTTGACATCTGTGATATACATAGATTCATAGATTCATAGATTTGTACTAAGCTAACTGCTCTTGTGAGCCATTTTAAGCTTAGCCAATTATCCCTTGTGAGACTCAAACCCTGCACCTTGTGTTTGTAAGGCAAACACCTTAACCATTAGGCCACCCTCCCAACTAGTAGGCTACTCATCTTGTACATCCTTCAATGTACCATCAAATAGCTACTCCCAGGGATGATTTTTAACAACCCAGCGCTAGACAGGGAGATGAGAAAGGCCTATCTATTTTTCAGGGAACTAGAAAAAAGCCTGTGTTTTCTGCACTTGTCTTTTTTCCTACATTGATTTCCCCATGATTTTACCAGGTATAGTTGGTAATGCCTGCCATCCTGTCTTTCCACACAGGAATCATGTCATGCTATTTAATAAATGCAGGGATTACAGCCAAGACTTTCTTTATGATACTTTAAGGGACCACACATACCTCCAAACATGAGACCATGCCCTCATACCATGCCTCAGCTTTCATTCTGATACTGGGATGGACCATGGTTTCCAAAGAACATGAGACCATGATCTGATAATGTCTGCTTGGGGACTAGATTTTTTTGTAGTAGTAAAGTATTTTGTGCCAGAGATGCTGTTTGTCACTTGGCACTGCACAACAAACAAATCCTCAGAGTCACAACAAGCACCTCACTATTTGATCTATAATCCTATTGTTCAATTTGATATAGCCATCTTACAGATTAAAACTATTAAATGTTCACTAAAAATCAGTCCAGAGTTTCCACTGTTATGCTAAGGATGGAAGACCATATGACCTACTCTCCAGATAACTCACAGTAGTCAGAGCCATAGCCATACACATCTTTACCCACCCAAATATCTATGATGCAGGTCAACATTGTCCATTGATGGGAGGGGGATAAGAAAAGTAAAAAACAGCAATGCTAGTAAGAATGGAGCCCCTCCAGCAGCATGCTACAGATGTGGTTTTAGAGTAAAACATTCTAGTAGATAATCCGGACAAACTGATGTGTTATTGGCTGTGTTTTTTAGAGTATATTTATTTTTGTTATATTTTTGCTACTGTCTCTGCATATTTCTTTAGAACTGTTATTTTAGCAGTAAAATCTATTTCACAATATACAAATATGACTGAGGTCTTGCGGAACTGTTTTGTGCTATAGTGCATGTAAGAGGAACAGTTTGCAAGTGTGACACATACATGATTATTCCGGATAACATGCCTTTATTTTCCAGAAGTCTATGTTTCAGCATTCAGTAGTCTTTAGATCCGCATGTGTGTGTGTGTGTGTGTGTGTGTGTGTGTGTGTGTGTGTGTGTGTGTGTGTGTGTGTGTGTGTGTGTGTGTGTGTGGGTTTGTGTGTGTGTGTGTGTGTGTGTGTGTGTGTGTGTGTGTGTGTGTGTGTGTGTGTGTGTGTGTGTGTGTGTGTGTGTGTGTGTGTGTGTGTATGGACTTGTCAAACATACATGAGTGCCTTCACATCTAGAGTACCTTCCTTGTGCGTTTCTGTGTAACTACTACATGGCACTTACACATACATCACAAGCTGCAGCATAAGGCAATGGGGTAATAGCATAATTTGTAGTTCATTCCTGCATAGCAGGCTGATTAGTGCCACCATCAACGGTTATCCACTCAAGTATGTAATTCATGAAAAAGCTAGTTTGAGTTAGCTGCTTATATTTCTTTCTGTATTTACTTTAGGAAGATCATATGAGCTGTCTTTCTTTTACTTATAAACTTTGTTTCATCAACTGAACAGATGGCTCATGCTGACAGCTCAGTCTTCAGAAAACATTAGCTCTTAACTCATTCACAAAATACATTGTTCTACATGCAGATGCTTTGCCCCATACCCAGTTATCTATCACTTGCAGTGGTCACTTCTGTATCTCCTTACTGCAAGGGCTGGTCTTCACTGCTTTGTTTAGTTGTGTGTTGTCTTTGAAGACCTGCATCCCCACTGCATAATAAAAGCTGTCCTTGATGTCTCTGAAAAGTATTCATCCCTCCTCAGTGTGCCAGCCTTGCACTTCAGAGGAGTGCATGTTTTTGAATTGCGTCCATAATGGTGCAGTTTAGTCCCAAATTCTGCAAGAATGCTGTCACAATAACGTAAGATTAATCTGGACATTTTCATTCACTGCAAAGATGAAATCCCATTGTGACACTTAAAGAGATTTACTTCAGAGTTAGCCAGAATTCAGTAATTTATTTGTCAGTGTGATACACTGAAAACTCAACTCATGTGAAGCACATTATCTGTTATACCTCAGAAGACTACAATCATACTCATAAAGGTAAATACATATACAGTGGCAACTATCTAGTAAATAAGCAATAGAAAAGCACTTAATCCACTAAACCACTATATTTTATTTCTAAGAAATTCCAAAAGAAGGACCCTGACAGCTCAGATCAATGCTTTCTTGATGTTCTTCTTCGTCTGAAACATAAACTGCTGAAGAAAGACCATTTAAAAATCAGTCAAAAGGCTTCTTGAGTGAGAAGTGGTTGGGGTTAATATCATCCACTCTGTTTGTGATGTCAAACTGGTCTTATAGAAAGTGGTGTATTGTGCTTTGTTAATAATATGGGGCAGGACACATACCCCCCAAGGTGTATTTCTAAGTATCTTAGGGTCTTATTCATTAGAAAAAGATAGAGGGAATTGGGACACTGACCAGCTGTTCATTGCCATGATTATAGTACTGCAGCCACTGCTCCAGAATGTGGTGATGAAGAAAGAAATGGTTCATAGGATGGAGCTTTCAGTTTACCGGTCAAGCAATACTTTCATATTTACCTATGGCCATGCAATGTGGGTAATGATCCAAAGAATGAGATCACAGATGCAACTTTGGGAAAAAGATTCCTTTACAAGGTTGTTGGACCCAATCTTCATGAGGCAGTGTGCGACCAGGAAATCCATGAGGATGTAGATCTTGGTTCAGAACAGTCATTTAACATGATTTGGCTACCAAGTCAGGATGTCTCAAAAATGACTCCCATTAGAGGCACATCTTTTGCAATCCACTGAAATGGGGCTTTGGGGCAGATCCAGGACTTCCTGAAGATACTAAATCTTTTAACTTACCTGCTAATTCTTCAGCATACCGGTACATAAAATTTTGGAACACTGGTATGGAGAGGAATATGCTAGCTCACCCTATCCAGCCGATCAGTAGCCCAACTATCACAAACAAAAGCAGTTTAAAAACATGTATAGATATATAAAAACATAATAATAAGCAGCCTCAGGCTGGGAAATATCAGAAACAGGTAGATAATCAAAAATCTAGTAAGCAAAATGTTTAGATCAACAAAAGCAGTTTACAGTGCAATACAGGTAACACTGAGTTCATATTGAATTCATATTAAGACAATATTAAAAAGGCAGCCAACAAAGACAGCATAAGAGATTCTCCTGTAAATTATATATAAAAGTGTATTATGTTAATACTGCCTAAGATATTCATCAGTGTTACAGAACCAGCTGACAGATATTCTACAAAGGAGCAAAAGCATTTGCATAAATGTAGCACAGCATAAAATACTGTAAATAATGGGCAGAATGTATCCTGTACACCTAGTCTTAGTTTAAAGGATGCCCTGTCTGTTATGTACAGATTATCAGTGTGAGATGACACAATATACAGAATATGCAATGCAAGAGTTCTTACTGGCAAATAGAAATAGATAGGCTGATCTGAAAGATGCACAATTTCTTCATTTGTCATGTAAACAGTATACTAAGATCAGCAATGACGCAGTGTACATAGAACTGATTTCAAAGAACAGGAAGACAGAGTTAAAACCAAAACCTGATAAATGCCACTGGACTGCAGACTGCTACTGTTCCTATATTCTAATCTCATATATTAAAAGCTAGCCATTTTATAATTCCTCCATTGTATGTTATTTCAGTTGTAATATAATGGATGAAATATAGATTCACACTACTAGTGGAGGAAAAAACGAAGTAGAATTTTTTAAAACATTCATTTAATTTTAAAGGAGTTATATATATAAACCCACTGTCATAATATAATAATCAAAACAATGAAACTCTATTGAAACTTATTTAAAAATAATTTAAAACAAAGACATTTTCTGCTGTTTCATGCCAAGATGTCAAATAAGCTTTTTGTCTTATATTCATGAACCCCACAGGAAAATATTTTCTAACTCCTGATGAAATATAGTTGCTTTGCTACTGAAAAGCTATTTATTGCTGTAAGCTCAGCAACAAACTCAGCCAGAAGTTAAAGTCTAGCAGCTGGCATGCCTGTGAAGGACTATAAAAAGTGGTTACAATGATTATTTGGAGATGTTGCTCCAAAGGTTTGCTGATGTGCCAAATAAGTAAATAATATTTTCTGTGCATATTTTAACACTGCCATTTTATTTACCATAACCTTTGTGTAATGGCAGTAACCACACGTACTGAATATCATGAATAGCATTGCAAGAAAATCAGTTTTAACAACTGGTCCTGAAAATATCCTTATGATGTGAAACAGAAATGCAAATATAAATAATACTTTGCAAAACCCACTTATATTAATACTGGTATAAACTGTTATCTTCTGTCACTTGCATTACCCTTGCATTTATATAGATACGTCTCTCTCTCTCCCTATATATATATATATATATATATATATATATATATATATATATACACACACACACACACAAATATATAACTATATGTATATATGTATATATACACACACATACGGGTTCTTGTTGATTCACTGACAGCACATTCATCAAGTGCTGTACAATCAATGAAGAAACAACAACCATGGAGTAGATATATTTAAGTTCAGGGGGCATCCGTCTCATGGGGGTGCAGAGGGATGACCCCAGCAAAAGAAAATTACCTATGTTTTGCTGTTTCTCTGTCAATCGTATCGCACTTGATGAAAGTTCTGTTGATAGATTCATAACAGCACAAGCAAACCTGAAACACCAGCATGGTCAACTAATCAACATTGCAGTCTTTCTTGGTTTACTGAAGTTATAGATGCACAGTGGAACTGAAAGTCAGTTATCATTCCCAAGTCACTGACACAGCACAACTCCTTTCATTTTCTCACAGTAAAAAAAAATTTCATAGATTTTCTTGTTTTTTTTTTTAATATTTAAAAAATCTAACATTCAAACCATAGTACATAAAAGCTAAAGAAATTGCTGCAACAATACTAGCATCGTTTTACAACATAGCCTATATATAGAAAATTGTTGGTGTAGTTAGTTTTTATCCTTAATACAGTCTTAATCAGGCATTACAAATGTTTTTCAAAACAGTTCATTTTTCCCTTCCATATGGAAATATAGCTGCAACTGCTGAGGTTGCTGGGAAGAAATGCATACAAATTATTACCACTTTTATTTTGAAAGTGTCAAAAGAAAAAGGGGGAAGGGAAATAAAGTTGTACGCTAATGACAATTTATATAATGGCCAGGCACAGCAAAGCATTGTCTGCCAATGGGGTCAACCCTTGGCTTCTAAATAACCAAAGAATGGACAGTGAGAACAAAAAAGCTCTAGAAGGTAGCCAATGAGAAATCATCTCCTATAGAACTGGAATCTCCAGGGGGTTACCATTCCTTTTTTCTGTCTCAATCAGATAAAAATATTGCACAACATTTTAAGTCTGTAAAAACACAAGCTGCAGAAAATGTTTATGAACATTCTTCTTCTTTTTTAACGAAAGCCAGGCATTACTTTAGCTTTGTGTCTTCATGTCTTTTGTTCGGTATGTGGATGCTTTACAGTAGGACACTCAAACAGTTTTGTTTTGCTTTGTATGCCACAACTGCTATCCTGAAAATTCATAAAGACATTTCAAGTGTTTTTTCCAAGGACAGCAACCCCAAACCTTTGATTAAGCTGACCTACCGGTACACTAGCTGGCCAGTACTGGCTTTTTCACTTAAGTTTCATGCTAATTTAATGCTCACTTGTTTAACTGGCTATTTCAAGTACATATTAGCAAAATTATTTCTTTATAGTTTTTTTTCAAACTGTAATCCCTCATGAGACAGTTCTTGCTGCATTTCTATTCTTTATTAACAATATATCTATCAATTATTCTAATATTACAATGATTTTATACTTACTCGTTATTCTTAGAAGTTTTGAAAACTTTCAAAATGCAGACTCCCACTTAAAGAGAGTTTAAAAAACATTCCGCTGCTTCAGAAGCTATCTCAGCACCCTCAAACAATGATGCTGTTACTTACCCATTGTACCTAGAATCTCTACGTCCATAAGTTTCTTATATCTATGCAATCCTCTCTCATCACCTGATGCATACAAATCTTAAGAATATGTCTTTGACTCAGCCCTTTTATTTCATACACATGCTGTTTAAATTGCAAATGTAGTATTAAGGCAATTCAAACTCTCCCAGGGGCTTACCAACTTGGTCTTGTCAAATATCCATAGGACAACTGGCAAAACATACTCATTTGTAAACTTGATTTTTTTTTTTGCTGTTAGTTTGTAACACTACCACTGTTATTGCTGTATCTTAGTGTATTAAGATATTTTTACTTACCTTTTGCAGATTCTTGACTGATTGTTTTCCTTTGTTTCACTCCTCACCCTATCCCCATTCCCACCCACACCTGACATCACTTACTGTATACTTACCTACCCCTTCCTATCCAAATTATAACCTATCACAGGATTCCTAACTCCTTCCACCTTAAGCAACACAACCATCTCACAAATAACCACTCACAGGCGCTCAAGCCTCCCAACCACAGAAACTACATCTGCCTTATCTGTTCTGCAAACAATTCATGCACTTAAATTTCATTATAGTGTCCTTAGCTACATTATTTCCTTATACTTCTGACATCATTTATTGGTTCTCGGATATTTCCTCCCTCATTATTACATAATTAGAATTAACTAATAAGACAAACCTTCTCCATTTACCTCCTTTCATAGGTTCATAGGTTGGTACTAGGCTATCGGCCCAAGGGCCTACGTAAGCCTAGCCAGCAAGGTTCCATGGCTTACGCCACCCAAGAAAGTTATTTTCCTGTGCCACTGTCAAGCAGAGACACAGAAGTGATCCCCGGGGTGTATTTCCTATTTCCCATCCACTCATCAAGATTTTTCTTGAAGAATGCTAATGAAGAACTTTGCTTGACATAGATGGGTAGCTTGTTCCAGAGTATAGGAAGTCTCTGGGACAGGAATCTATCCCTCCAGCATGTCCTGTTTATTGTGATAACAAGGTTTAGGTCCCTAGAGCATGTAGCTTGGAGGGATTGGGATTTCTTTAGGTGTAGCATGTCCAACAGCTCTGGGTTTGATATAGATTTATATGTTAGGCAGGGATCACCTCAGAGTAGGTGATATGCTATGGAGTAAAGCTGGAGTTTTTTGAGGCGGTCAGTGTAGGGCATTTGTTTGAGGCCAGTAATCCTCTTTGTGAGGTACTTCTGTGGCCTTTCCAGCTGCTGCAGATGTCTTGTGAGGTACATTCCAAAAGGGGCGTTGTACTCTATAATGGGTCTAATGAGTGACGAGTAGAGGGGAACAATGACCTCTTTTTTCCTGGATGAGAACCCTTTTATGATGAGGTGTGCCATGTAGAAGGACTTCCTGACTACTGTGGCGATGTGACTATCAAAGGAGAGACTACTGTCCACCTGGGTCCCAAGGTCTCTTATCACGCATTCGGTGTTAAGTAGATTGCTGCCTATGTTGTAGTTCATGGGTACATAGTTTTTACCAAAGGGGATGACACTGCACTTTTTGACATTGAGCTTGAGGCCATGGCTCTGACACCAGGCATCTGTTTCATAAATCTACCTTTGTCTTCCTCCACTTCATACAACATTTCATGTTTTCCTCTTCTTTATAACCTCTGAAATTTCAAATGTTTTTTCCAGGCATCATGTCTCTTTCTGCTCCTAACAGCATCCTATCTGACAAACTATCCCTGTATACTTTCAACTTTATATACCTCTTCTAAGGCAGTTTACTCAGCACACTATAAAATCACAAGTAGCTATGTCAATATATCTCCCTGCCTTTTTAATATCTTATCTTGTCTTTATTTTAAACACAAAATATCTCACTACTACCACTGTACTCTAAAACTGAAACTCATACTGGTCCCCTGTAAATCATTATATTACCTCTAAAGCAATCCTACAGTGCGGTGATGTCCACCCGAACCCCTGTCCAGATCGCTGACCAATTAATCTAAATAGCAAAGAGCCACCTCTAGAAAACTGTGAATTAACTAACCTCCTTTAACTACCACCTCAAACCATATCTTTTCCCAGCTGCATTTTCCTGTTATTAAACAACCTCCTAACCACACTAATAAAACTAGCACATCAAACCCCTCATCCCATCATCCTCCCACTTGTCTTCCAAAAAATTTGAATATCGTCACTCTCAATTTCTGTAGCATTTCTAATAGAATTACAGAACTACATGTCTGGATATCACAGTATACCCTTGACATTCTTGCCATCACAGAAACTTGGCTTAAGCCTATCATTAAACATTATGAACTAGTCCCTCCAGGCTACAGTATTCTCAGAGTTAATAGGCCTCAGAAGGAAGCAGAAAGACTAGCCTTAACTTATCTAAGTTTATACAATCTCTTTCCCTATTCATGCAACATCCCAAAATTCCAAAAGGACAAAATATTAGTATCACTGGTAAAGCCTAACAATAAAAAAACTATGTTTTGTTACAGTCTATATCCCACCTGGAAATAATATAACTTTAGAAGAAATCCTCTCCTGGACATCTAATTATACACTTTATGAAAAAGTCATACCAGGAGGTGCAAATATTGAGTGGCAAAACCTTACATCAGACTTTCACTCAGCTAGTATAAACTTTTATGGTTGCACACAACTTATCAAAACACACACTAGATTTAATAATTCCAATAGCAAAAGTGCAATTGTAGACTGGAAGGTGAAACTGCAGACTGGATATGGGCCTCTGACCCTAGTAAATTTACAACCTCTGGAACCTATCCAAGGTCACTTAGTAACCACCTTCCAGCTTATATCCATAGAAATACCACCAACCAACCTAACATTTGCCAACGTAAAACCACCCAAAACCTTTCTAAATTCAATATAGATTCCTTCACCAATACATTGAAAGCCTTTAACTGGTCTGTCTTAAAATTTCTTCCACTCGACAAGGCAGTCAATACTTTTAATACCTTACTCTTAAGTACTTTAAACAACCATGCCCTACTCTGCAAAAAAAGAGTGAACATTAACTATGCACCATAGCTGACTACCCAGACAAAAACTACAATGTCTAACAGAGACAAAGTTTGGAAATAATGGTGTAAATTTGAAACTCCTTATAACTACAACATTATAGAGAATTATGTTAGCTCAGTGAAAAAATAAGTTAACCTAGATTAAATAAAACAATATTATAGCCATCTACAATTTGAACACAAAAATGACTCCCCACAAATTTTGGACAACAATTTGTAACATGTCACATCCAAGCTCAAGCAAGGAACCCAGCCCTTCTAATAATAGCTGTCCAGTAGAAAATTCAACCTTAATCAACCCCTACTTCACAGAAAGCATTACATCCCTAACTAAACTCTTCACCTCCATCGAGTGTTTCTACCGCCTCCTCAATAATACCCAGTCCTTGTTAATTAGCAAACAGGTTAGACCAAAACCAACATTCTCAATACACTGTACACACTACCACTTCCTTTATACACCCTACACCCTCCCACTTCCTTAATACACCATACACATTACCACTTTCTTTATACACCCTACACGCTACCACTTCCTTTATACATCCTACATGTTACCACATCCTTTATACACCCTACACACTACCACTTCCTTTATACACCCTACATGCTACCACTTCCTTTATACACCACACACACTACCATCTCCTTTATACACCCTACACACTATCACCTCCTTTATACACCCTGCACACTATCACTTCCTTTATACACCATACACATTGCCACTTTCTTTATACACCCTACACGCTACCACTTCCTTTATACATCCTACATGTTACCACTTCCTTTATACACCCTACACACTACCACTTCCTTTATACACCCTACATGCTACCACTTCCTTTATACACCACACACACTACCATCTCCTTTATACACCCTACACACTATCACCTCCTTTATACACCCTGCACACTATCACTTCCTTTATACACCGTACACACTACCACTTTCTTTATATACAATACACATTACCACTTCCTTTACTCCCCCTCCAACATCCCTAAATATAGCTAATTTACTCTGTATATCCATTGCTAACAATTTCCACTTACAATCTGTCTTCACATCAGTGATAAAAAAAGATTCTTTTTATACATAAACCTTGCAGTACTGCAGCTGTCAACCACCCACTTGAATACCTTAAGAAACCTGCCAGTGCCAAAGCATACCTAGTCACTATCCTTATCAGATCAATATCTGAATCCTATGTACCCTCACTATGGAAAAAAATCCTATATCATCCCTCTTCATAAAGCTGGCATCTCAGTTGACATTTCTAACTTTTGGCCTATTGAAATATTATAACCGCTCTAAAAAATTCTTGCAAGACGTATTCATAAGCAACTCCTCCACTATTCTCTACAAAAACAGGTCTTAAGATCCACCAGATGTGGCTTCAGCCTAACACACAGTACTGCCCACATTTCATTCACTGACACAATTATGTAAACACAGGCACTTGGGCAAACTTGTTTCCTCCTTATTCATTGACCTGTCAAAAGCTTTCCATACAGTTTCTTGTCCTAAACTCCTGTATAAACTGCCTCAACTTGGACTATCCCCTTCTTCATTACTGTGGTTCAATAACTATTCAACTTAACAGTCTAAATTCTGTAAAATGGTAGAAAATTCTCTCTCCATACCTTCAAGTCTCCACTAGTGTATTCAGGCTCTATTCTCAGTCCCCTCCTTTTTAATACTTTTATCAATGACAGAAATACCTCCATAGCTCCAGTTTCTCTTATGCAATATGCTGATGATTCAGCACTTATATGCGCATCTAATAATTTGCCTCACCTCCTCTATAACACACAAAAAGCTTTTCCCTCATTGAGAAATGGCTCCATAATGTCCAGCTACTACTCATTCCTTAAAATAAAAACAAAGTTGCTGCTATTTTTTTCCCCAAATCACAAATGCCTGATAAAGTGAATTTCAAAATCTTTCACTAAACAAAATGGAAACTGAAGTCATCTCCTACACAAAATGTCTTGGAGTGATTATAGATGGTAACCTTAAATTTGATCTGCATGTTTAAAATAACATACAAAAAGACTCACCATGAATTAGGAATGTTCTACAGGCATAAAACCTTCCTTAGCAACACAATCAAAACCACTCTTGTCACTACCTACCTTTTCCCATCACTCTTATATGATGTACCCATCCTAACCAATTTTCAGGCTACAGTTAAAAAAAAAAAGTTGGAAGCATGTTATAACAAGGATGCAAAATTTGCCTTTACCAAACAATAACACAGCCACCACTGTATTGCCCTTAAGACTTTGAATACTCTCAAACTGCCTCACCAGTTAGATTACATACAGCTTATCTCCACACAAAACATTATTCACAAATCTAATGGCTGCCCTGCTTTTACTCTTATTCTCCAGTCTTATCACCCTAATAGACTTCTTTGATCTAATGAACATCATCTTCTCAGCATATATAAACTCCATACATCCTCTGGCCAAAGTCTCTACTCAAACTCTGTCACTAAAGAAATCGAATTCTATCCCTTTGCAAATTAGATCTATGTCTAACCTCTCCAGTAAGTAAAACCTGGCTATGCTTCTTCACCACTCAAGGTTAAATTAGCCCCTTCCTCCTTCCACCACCTGCATACCTTAACAACGGAAAGAATATTAACTGCCTTGATATGCTTATATTACACACAGCATCAGGTTTAAATCTAACGTTTAGAGGGACTCTACTTTTTGTAATTCCTACCTGCACTAAACTAGTTTTCACCCCCTCTCACTAAAAAGAGATTAGTGAAAAGACAGTGCATCAGAGTGGCAAGAATGAAGTCCTATTCAGGAGATGTGTGGGGGAATTGGATAAGTTAAAGGACTTGCTTTTGTTTACAGGTTACCCTAGTAATCTGGTTAGCTTTTATTTGTGAGGAAGTTTTTGCTGAATGGGTGGGGGAGTATAAACCACTTTTAGGCTTTGGCCTAGAAGGGATACAGTTATCTCAAAGTAAGGGCATAAGGGGACATACATGAAAAAGCATTAATAGTTAAATACAACAGCTATTCTGAGGAACTACAGGAGACAGTTAAAAAAAAAAAAAAAAAAAAAAAACTGCAGCATTTTTAAAGTTAATTGGGTTCTTTATAACATTTTTGGGTCTGACCCCATTTCTGTCTTCAAGATAGCCCCAACTTCAAGAATTCCTTTGAACACAGTAGCAATAGATGTCCCTATACTAAAATTAAGCAATAGGGAATTGTATGTTGTGGACATTGTAAGCAATGTATATATATTTCAAAGGAACAAACTTATTCGCTAGAGAATATCACAAACTCTAGTATCACTTTCCAAAGAGGTAATTGTACCATGCAAGGAACGGTTTATTTGGCCAAATGCTCTGTGTGTTTGGCATTTTATGTAGGCAGAATTGAGCGGATATTTAAAACACCTATTTATTAGCACATCTGTGATATGACTAACAAAAAACAAAATAGTGCTTTATATAAGCATTCCTTAACTTGCCCTCTTGTAACAAGTTTTATTTTGGTATTCTTCAGCATGTCATACAAAACACATTGGGGGAGCTGGAAAAGTTAATTAGCAAAGGAGGAATTTGTTTGGCAGCTTAGATTAGGGGCCACTTTTCTACCAGGATTAAATGATCATATATCTATCTCACCTATTCTGCAGATGAAGGCTAGTAAACTCTAGAATTTTGAGTATCATAGGCATAGGCGGCCTTAGGCATAGGCCAACTAGGCGGCCGCCTAGGGCGCCGCTCTAGCAGGGGTGCTTTTTCAGTGTTTATTTGATGTAGGTAGACCAGGATGGGGCACTAGGTGGTGTGTGTGTGTGGGGGGGGGGTGCCATGGAGCCCTTTTGCCTAGGGCATCAGTTGACCTAAGGCCGCTCCTGAAAGGTTTGCGAAAATATGTATTACTTATTTATTGTAAGTTTTTTTTATTTTATTATTAAGTACCTCACAGATAATGTGGTTTTAAGATAAAATTCGATATTTAAATTTAATTATGGTTTATATACGGATTTATCATGTGTATGGTCTTTTTCTCCTATGTTGGTTGAATGTTTACTGTAGCTGTAAGAAGCAATCTAACTGCTTGTACTGAATTATAATTAGATTGTAATTAACCAATGGAATTGTTTTATTGATACTATATAAGGGTGTTTTTTTAAGATGCCTTGCATTCTAATCCAGAGTGGGACAAAAGTGCTTAGTCATTTCAGTTTATTTTATTATATTAAATCTTCTTTTGATCTACTTTTGGACCCTCTTGTTGGCGTTATTTCTTCTTGGTTATTGGTTGTTTCGTAACGCTGCACCGTCATTCCTTATATAGGTTCATAGGTTCATAATAGGCTATCTGCCCTACGGCATTTATAAGCCTAGCCAGAATGTGTTTGGCTTTCGCCACCCATTTTAAATTTATTTTGCTATGCCCTTTTTCGAGGTTAATATACTGTGCCTCTGTCTAACAGTGACACACAAGTGATACCCGGGGTAAACCTATGATCTCCCATCCACTCATCAAGATTCCTCTTGAAGAGAGTCAATGAGGGACTCTGCCTAACCTGGACTGGGATTTTATTCCAGAGTGAAGGGAGCCTCTGGGTTATGAATCTGTCCCTCCAGCATGTCCTATTTATTTCAGTGCTGAGGTTCAAGTCTCTCGAACGCGTAGCTCGATGGGATTTGGATTTTCTGAGGTGCAGCATGTCCATTAATTCCGGGTTGGACATGACTTTATACATCAGGCACAGTTCGTCTCTGAACAGGCAGTATGCCACTGAGTAGAGCTGGAGTTTCTTTAACCGGGCAGCATATGGCATCTGTTTGAGCCCCTTGATCCTCTTGGTGAGGTACTTTTGGGGTCTTTCCAGTTGCTGCAGGTGTCTGGTAAGGTACATCCCAAAAGGGGCATTGTACTCAATTATGGGCCTGATGAGGGATAAGTAAAGAGGCACAATGACGTCCCCTGATCTAGATGTGAATCCTTTCATGATTAGGTGGGCTATATAAAATGTTTTTCTAACCACTTTGGCCACGTGATTGTCAAATGAGAGATTGCTATCAACTTGGGTCCCCAGGCCCCTAATTACTTCTTCTGTACTTAATGGATTACCACCTATGCGGTAATTTGTGGGCACTTTGTTTTTGCCAAAGGGGATGACTATACACTTTTTGGCATTTAGCTTGAGGCCATGGCTCTGGCACCAGTTGTCTGTTTCTATGAGGCCCTTTTGGAGGATGCTTGTGTTGGCTGGAGAGTTGATTATTGCACCCAGTTTGCAGTCATCTGCAAACTTGGTCAGCCACAGTCCTTCCGTATTGGCCTGTACCTCTGAGAAATATATACCGAACAAGAGAGGTCCCAGGACTGAGCCTTGTGGGACACCACTTGTAACTGGTTTGGAGTCTGACATGGCTCCAGCAATTCTAACCATGTGAGTTCTGTCCTTGAGCCAGTTTGCAACCCATCTAGTGACATAGGGGTTTATATTTAAGCTGGTGAGCTTATCTATAATGCCCAAGTGGGGTATTGTATCGAAGGATTTTGCGAGGTCCAAGTAGGCTGTGTGGACCACCTTCCCCTCATCAATGGCCTTGGTGACTGTTTCAAAGAAATCAACCAGGTTTAAGAGGCAGGATCTGCCCTTAACAAAGCCGATCTGGGTAGGATCCAGTGTCTGTAGGTCCCCAGTATCTTTATTTATGAGGTCCATGATGATCCTTTCCATAGCTTTGCAGACCAAGCTAGTCAGGCTTATGGGGCGATAGTTTCCAGGATCCGTTGAGGCACCACAATTATGGAGAGGGATCACTGTTGCTGTACGCCACTCTTTGGGCACATATTCTGTAGTAAGGCTGAGAATGAACAGTAGTTTTATATTTGGGTTTAGCTCTTCTTGGAGTTCATGTAGGACACAGCCCGGGACACCGTCTGGTCCCATTGATGCTGTGTTTTTTGCTTTGGAGAGGGCGGCTCTAACCTGAGCATCTGAGATGTCAGGGGGGCAGCACTCTGCTGGGATAGATATTTGCCCTTTTGGTGGGGGGGGGAGTTTGCGCTGAACCTGTCAGCTAGGATGTTGGCAATGTCTGTGGGTTCAGTGTATTTTTTGTAATTTTGGACTAATTCTGAGCATATCTGGGAATTACCACCCAGGTTCCTAACATAACTAAAGAAAGCCTTGTGATTATCCTTAGTGTCCTGTGCAATTTTTCTCTCGAAGCTGGCCTTAGACAATTTTATGAGTGCCTGTAGATTTTTGCTAATACTGATCAGTGATGCCTTCCCTTTTTGGGATATTGCTCTATCATTTAGTAGCTTCCTCCTTCTATTGTATAGTTTGTTTATGGCTGGGGTCCACCAGACAGGACGTCTGCCTTTGGAGGATTGGGTCTTGGTTTTATTTGGGATTGCATGATCCATGCATTCCTGAAGGTGTTCATAGAATGTGTTTATAAAGGATTCTGTGGTCTGGGCCGTATTTTCCACATGCCCGGGGGCTTTGAAGGATTCCACCTTAGTTTTGAGGAGTGTGAAATTTGCTTTAGAGAAGTTTTTCACTGTGGTTTTCTGGGCAGGGGGTGGGGTCGGGATGTGAATATCCATTGAGATTAGTTTATGGTCTGATCTTACCAGTGAGGGATACACTTCTGGTCTGGAGCATAGAGTCCCCATGTTGGTGATGATCAGGTCCAGTATGTTTTCCCCTCTTGTGGGAGTGGTAACAAGTTGTTCCATAGCATTTGAGTTTATAAATTCTAGGAACCTTTGGGCTAGGGTGTTGGAGCTAGAGTAATGCTCCCAGTCTATGTTTGAGTAGTTGAAGTCGCCCAATATAATGGTGTTTGGAAAGACCTTTATATTTTCCAGTGTTCACAGGAAGGCCGAGTGGGGTTCCTGGGTTTGGGAGGGTGGTCTGTAGCAGGCTATAAACTGGAAGGCAGTTTTACCCACTGTTAGTTGCACATGGATAGTCTCTGATGCTTCGTGCTTTGCCACCAACCTGGAGGTGTGGGTATCTTTGATGAATATTGATACTCCCCCTCCTTTTGTGGTTCGGTCCAAGTTTTGGGGCCGAAAAGCATGGTATGAGGTATAACCTGGTAGTGCTGAGGTGCTCTCGGGAGCCCTGAACCAGGTTTCTGTTACTGCATAGATATCGATGTTCTCCATGCTAAGGAGAGTTTCGAGTGCGTGCATCTTGAGGTTTAGACTTCTGGCGTTGAGTAGCATTACTCTTAGTTTCTTATCCCTTGTGATACCTATGGAGGTGGGTTTGTCTTTTGAGCCTTGCCTAAAAATGGAACTATGGGGGTAGCAAGAGCCTTTGCCAATATCCGAAAGCCAAGGGGTGACAGGTGCAAGCCGTCCCTAGTGAAGCATTGTGGCTTGTCGAGCATATCATCCCAAGCAGACAGGCATTGGATCCCCTTTGAATGACACCAGTACTTAAGCCAATTGTTGAAATTGATCATCTTGTCTTCATATTGTGGCATCATTCTTGGTGAGAATGGTTATATGGTTATACTTTAACAATCTTCAGCGGGAAGGAATTAGTAAAATGTATTTCTTAGACAAAGATCAAATATATTATCGCATAGGTTATACTGTCTAGTCCTTTCTGTTACAAAGGGTGTACTCATTGTCTGTAATGTCACTTCTATGAACTTGAAGCTGTGAATACTTTATCTGTTCTTTTTTAACTTGTTTATATGTGCCCAGATATTTGCCCTATTTATGTGTGGGTTCACACTGTATGAACTGAAGTTGAATTTCCACCTAGTTAATATGTCATTCTTCTGTATTTAGGATCTGTAATAATTGTATTTAACTGCAAACATATTCTGTCAATGTGGAGTTTTTCTGCCCTGAACCCTGCTGAAAATGAGATATCCTAGTCTGAAATTCCTGGTAAACAAATGCCAAATAAACAAATGTCAAATAAAAGTAAATATGCTCCTCTACACTTCACATTATCCAAGTCACCCATGTCTTCAGAAGATTCATTAGCCTTGCAGACTCCAACATTTCCCAACACTTTCTACTTTCTCGGTAAACAAACTACCCGTCACTGAAGGAGCTAACTTCTACATGCAACATTTACTTACAAGATTCTCTATATTCACTTCTGTACTCCTTTAATGCCAGAGACCCTCCATAGTCTCTGATCATGACTCACTATAATGTCTGTCCTTTGGCACTTCATATATACAAACATAATTTAACAAACTGGCAACACTATCTGGAATACAATATCATCCAAAATTAGAAATGTCATACCTTCCCAATTTTAAAGAATTATCCAAAACCATGTGTCTGAAAATACACGATGTAAAAGTGTCCCAAATCATACTTTAACTTATCTTTGGCCCATGTATCCTGACTTTATCTCAGGAGCTGTTCTGAAATTCGTAACATAATATTTCCTCCTCATTCACTAATCACTTTTTTTTTACAATTACTATTCCTTATGAGGTCCATTTTTAATCTTTTGGCCTATCATGCTCTTTACCTTTCATTTATTTCCAAGCACCTATTTAATAATAAATGTTTGTTATGCAAACTATATATTTTTCTGGTTACATACCAACCTATGTATTGTTCTAAATACTGACCATTCCTCAGAAATGCATTTTTCTCCTTCTCTATATGTCTATCTATTTATAGTGTGCTTTTCCTCCACCCTATGCCACACCTGAGAAAGGTCCTTATACCAGCCTTCTTATTAGTTATTAAATGTATAAAAATAAAGAAACAAATAAATGAATGACTAAATAAATATGATGCACTGTAACCCCACCTGAGATCACTCTCTCTCTCTCTCTCTCTCTATATATATATATAAAAGTACTTGTACTAATTAAGAAAAAAGGCTGCAACTCTTTATGCAGGTAACTATATGGCATTTGTTCTACCTATTCAGTGATGCCACTAGAATATGGAGGGCACAGGGAGGGGGAAGCTCCCTGCAAATGCCCCTGTTAGGGTGACGGAGATTGCTGCTGCGCCAGGGTAAGACTAAACTCTTAGCTACATGCCACAGACTGAGAAACACAACTTGAGTAACCTAATTGAAATATTTTCTTCATTGTTTTCCCATAAGTATTATAATGGTTTACTGATGCCACAGCCACTTTGGCTATTAAATGCAAAAGATTAGTCAACAGTTTTACTTTCCTAATGTGCCGTGGCATGTTTTTTTTTCCAAACCAATGGCCCAAGCTGCAGCCAAAATGGTGCATTAGTTAAACAATAGTCTTCTCTACCTGTGCCTGTCATCCTCACATGCAGATCAAAGTGATCTAAAAAATGCAGGAAATTCATAGCAGTGATGAACACCTGTGGAGAATTGCATTCTTCACACCCTGAAAGGAGTTATGTACTTTTATTTTATTTGTAAATAAAAATACGGCAGGTGCTTCTGGTCAAAATACAACAGAGCTGTTAAAGTGTGAAGAAGGCTTCTAAAAATGTACACTCATTCTTAATGCTTAAGGCCTAGTGATTTTAAAATTTTATTTAAGGTAAAGAAAATGCATTGCCTTGTTTGAACTCTCATGCTAAAAGTACATAACTAAGGAAAAATGAAACCTTACATTCAAATTAGAAAAAAAAAAAAAAAAAAAAAAAAAAAACACAGAAACACTGTCTCAGAAGCATTCAGTATTGTTATGTCTTTCGGCTTTTCCCGATTAGGGGTCAGTGTGTGGTGACTTAACTGTAGCAAATGAACCAAGCTGTTACATTTGTAGCAGGCACCTTGAAAAATGGTTGTAAAAAAAAAAAACACACACTTACACAATAGTGTGATGGAATGTATACATATAAGTTAATCTGCTTTAGATGTTCAGAGAACAGTTTGCACTGGCTGTTCTTAATCTATTTACTGTTAAAGCTTTGCAGTATGTATTGATATTAAATTCAGAAGCAAATGTTATTTTTATTACTTCTATGAAATGAAAACAGAACTCTCTTTTTGATTCAAACAGATCTCTCCTTGATATCTTGAAAGAGGTATGAGACAGTCCTGAATTTAGGGAAACACACGGTCCCAATTTTTTTAGCATATAGGGTGAAAAGGCACAGGACTGACAAAGCTGTGGTTAGTTAAGATATAAAGAAAATAAACTGATAGTTGCACATTTGTTTTTCAAAATGTTCATTCTTCGTCAGACAACTCCTCAGTTATAAAAAGCATAGAACATTCCTCATCACTAAACAGGGCTTTGAGCAACATAAACCACCCATTATTGGAAGATAAGGTCATCCTGTAGATTTATTAAATGTATCAAGTCAATGCTTATATGTAATTACAAGACTCCTTAGTATCAACGAGTGAAGATCATTTTGTTAATGTTAAATCAAGTATCTCCATGCCTACTTCTACTAATTGTTGTTGTTTTTCATTGACTTTGAGATACCTTTTGATTCTATTAAGTGGGATTGTTGCTAGATGGTGTTGGAGGCTTACAAGTTTCCATCATCCATAATACCAGCAATTCAAGTACTTTAAAACACAATTTGTCCCTATAAAAGATTAGATGTGTACTCTATAACATCCTTTGAGCATCTGCTCTAACACATGAAAAGACGTTCTCTCCTTACCTTAAAAAAATTGCAAGTCCTCCTTCTTTCTGATGTCCTAATTTTCTTTCAGTGAGTGTAGGATACAGTGATGGGATCATTTGGCTTAGGAAGACAGAATCTTAATCTTCACCAGTGACTGTTTTCTGTTAACTTTCAAATCAATGAATGATATTTATACTGTTTTGATGACTTCACAGGAATTCTTTATCTCATTAAGGCTCCAAGTCAGTTCTTCAAAGAATGTTTTGTTTCCAGCAAATTACTCAAATACAGAACCATAAATGAATTCACCAGAATACCACTTGTAATTTAAACCCGTCTTCTTTATCAGAACCATAGAATAGCTTACCAGTACCACATTTCTATGTTCCTCTGGACCAAAGAATAGAAAAAAGATGAGAAAAGCTCCTACTAAAACAACAAGCTCAGTATATACTTTAGCCACTGGTGGGTGATTGTGCTGTAGCCATTACTGGTTCCTCAGTCCATTTATTCATTCATTCATTCAGCCATGTTTGACTGGATTAGTCCCACTAGGCTAATGGCCTTTTTGGGGGGAGTAAGAAGTGGTATTTTTCCATTTTAGCCACAATGGACTTGGGGTCAGCCACATCTTCTGCTGTTCTTCAGGACCTTTTAAGAGAGCCTCTCTTGGTCTCACAGGAGAAAGTGTAGACTGAATCCTTATGTAGCTTGGCCAGGTGACTTGCTCCCAAGTGCGAAGTACTATCCATAATCCAGACCCATTCCTCGGATGCCATAGGAAAAAAAAAACAATCAAAACACTAAACATCTATCTTCTTCTAAGGGCATATCTGTCAATAAGTGAGTTTATTCTTATCATTAAATATTTATTGCAGGCTTTGAGACCTTGTAATAATGATTTTAGTTTTTTATAATAAAAAGGCCAGTTTCCTCAGCTTCCCTCAGTTCCCTCCCTGCCTGATAACCAGGATAGGACATCTTCTCTTTTTTCAATCCTGATTCTAATTCTGAAGAAAATGTGGGCTCATAAACTTCCTTGGAGGAATTTTCTTTTTCCAAAACTATTTCCTAAGGTGAATAAGATATTTCGGGGAATAAATACATATTTATTTTTCCTTAAATGACTATGATTTATTGCAAGTGGATTTTCCACAGCCTACTATTATTACCTCTCTTCTGCCAGAATTTGGGAGATGTTTTTAAAATGGCCTGCAATATGTTGATAGTCAACCTGCAGTACCTAAAATGGCAGATCACCCTTATAAAGTTCTTCAGTCTTATAAGTTTTTTTTTCTCATATCAAATCTGATCCTTTGGCTATTTCTGTGTCTAGTCTTGCTGCATAAAAAAAAATCTTTAAAATGCTAAGCGCTTTCCTTCTGACAAAAATGAGAAAGCTGTTTTCAGGTTTGGAAAGGCAACTGTTCTTCTATGACATTAGCCTTTAGAATTTTGAATTATCAGGCTCACATTTTAAAGTATCTGTTAGATTCTTTTGACATTACTAGAAAGATTTCTGCCAGTTTTTCCTCTTCAGAAGATAATTCCTCTTTGGCTTTTGTTTGTGTATCTCAGGTGACTAACCTTTGTTTAAAATATGCTTATGATCGCGGTCCCTTTATGTCCATTTCTGTATCCCAGGTGACTAACCTTTCTTTAAAACATGCATATGATTGTGGTCACTTTGTGTCCATTTCTGTGTCAGAGGTGACTAACCTTTCTTTAAAACGTGCATATGATTGTGGTCACTTTGTGCCCATTTCTGTATCCCAGGTGACTAACCTTTCTTTAAAATGTGCATATGATGGTGATCACTTTGTGTCCATTTCTGTGTCAGAGGTGACTAACCTTTCTTTAAAACGTGCATATGATTGTGGTCACTTTGTGCCCATTTCTGCATCCCAGGTGACTAACCTTTCTTTAAAATGTGCATATGATGGTGATCACTTTGTGTCCATTTCTGTGTCAGAGGTGACTAACCTTTCTTTAAAATGTGCTTATGATTGTGTTCCCTTTGTGCCCATTTCTGTATCCCAGGTGACTTACCTTTGTTAAAATCTGCTTATGAATGTGGTCACTTTGTGTCTAGAGCAGCAGTTTCTGCCCCTGTTATGATGCAGTTTGCATGGGTATGTACAACAAGGTTTTCTGAAGATTTTAAATCTGAAAATGTAAATTCTCCTTTGGATAAGGAGGTTTTGTTTGGTCCTTCTGCTACTCAGGTAGTCAAATACTTTGATGAAAGATGGAAATTCTGGGGTCATTCAGATTGTTAGTCCTCCTGTAAGTATGCTAAAAACCTTTTAACAAGAAACAAGTCAACAAGTCATAAAAAGCTTCTATCAAGCAGATGCATAAGAAAAATTAGCAAGTGGGTTCAAAGACAAAGGAGGGAACCTTCCAAAAAAGGGACAGTCCAGTAAATTAGAATGGCTATTGCAGCATTCTACTTTCCTCTCCTCTCCTCCATGATTCATACCTAAAACTGCCCCAGAACCTGGTTCTTTACCTTTCTTTTGTCATCAGTCTGAGTCAGACATATGGGTTCTAAAAGCTGTTCAAGTGGGTAAGAGATAGCAGTGGAAAGCCTGTCTCCTTTTCAGACGATACCTCCTCAGAATCCAAATCAGATTTCAGCATTTGTTCCAGTCATTATGCTTTGTGTGGGGTTACAGAATCAGTTCTTCAGGTCAATGGAGACAAGGCTTTTACTCAAGAATTTTTTTATGCCAAAGATTGATCCCTTTTTGAAAGCAATTCTTTAACTATTGTTTAGTTTCTGGTGTTCAAAAGTTAAAAATATTGCCCTCCCTACAATCTCTGTTACCTTTCATTCTTCCTAGGAGTTTTTTTTTTTTTTTGCGTTAACTCTATATTTGAAAGATGCTTATTATCACATGATTATTGCCACAAACTTCACAAGTTTTCTAAGGCTGGGTTACTTTATCAGTTCCATGCATTACCTTTTCTGTTATGTACTGCTTCATGGGTGTGCACAACGTATCTAGCTCCTATGATAGACCATTGCAGACTGCAAGGTATTCCCATTTTCTGAATTTTGTTCATTTCCGTATTTTTGTAGAGTCTTTCTTAAAGTGTCAGATGTCCTTTACATGGGTAAGAAACCTCTTTATCTATCTAGGAGTCCAGGTTAACATTCAAAAAACTTCCTTGAGCTCATCTCATAGGATACCTTCATGCAAATGTCATTCCTTCTACTAGCAAAAGTAGACCTATACCTGGAACTGCTCCTAAATGTTGCCAATGAGTCTCAGACTTCATCTAGGGAATATCTCAGGATTCTAGGGTCCGCAACATTTATTATTGTCATGATTCCTCTTTTCAGATTGCATATGAGAAAATTTCAATAGCTATAGCCTGCTGGGTCCTAACATCTGTGGTAGCTTGGGAGGTCACAGTTCAGCAATGTCTAACCCACCATATTTCCTACTTTCCATCAGTGGAAAATGTAGTGCCAGACTTACTGATCAGGATGAGGACTGACTTTCATGAATAAAAAACTGAATGAGGGTGTATTACAGGAATTGAGCCACTTGTGGTGAACTCCTCAAGTAGATCTGTTTGACTACTTTTAAAAGAAACAACTGAGCAAATTTTACCTAAGGGTTCCTTGCAACAGGTCTGGAAAACAGCTGCTTTTTCATTCCTGTGATGGGAATGATCCTGTATTCCTTCCCACCCTTTGCATTGATAACCAGAGTCATTCTAAAGATTCAGAAGGACTCTCCACAGATGACTGTGGTGACCCTGTTTTGGCACAAGCAACAGTGGCTCTCCCTTCTTATGTATTTGGCCGAGTAATTTCCACAAGCTACTTCACATGCTGGATCTACTCACACAACACAAGAGGAGTCGATGCACCCCAATCTCAAAACAGCTTCAAATGACTGCCTGGATGATTCAACTTTTATTCCTTTGAGGCAACTCTTTTTCTGAATATGTGCAGCAGGTGTTAAAGGAGGAAAGGAAGCCTGTTACTAGATAATCTTATACTGGTGAACGGAAGACATTTATAGGTTGGTGCATCACTAACAATCTCATCCCATTCAAGGGTGCCGCATTATTGGTTTTGAATATTTGTGTCAGACTTTCTTCTGGCCTTTCTTACTCCTATATTACGGTTCATCTCTCAGCCATTTCTGCATGCCTACCCATAGAGCCTCCCCTTTCTTTTCCATCCATGGTCAAGCTGTTCTTGAAGGGGATTTTAAATTTAAGACCACCTAGGAAACAGGGAGCACCTACTTAGGGATTTAACTTTGTGTCTGAACCAGTTCAACTGGTTGATTTATGGTTCTTTACTTCAAAGACTGTTTTGTTCACTTAGTAACATCTGTATGAAGAGTGTATTAGTTGTAAGCTCTTATGGTAGGGCAACCCTATTTAGTATTCCATAGTGGTAGGGATACATTATGAAGAAATCCCTCATTTGTGCCTAAATTGTTTCAGAGTTTACTTTGAATCAAGCCATCAATCTCCATGTCTTCTTTCCAGAGCCTAAAACCAAGGGAGAAAAGATGATTCATACTCTGGATGCACATGCAGATCTCAGGTGTTATGTTGACAGAACTAAACCATTTGGTAAAGCTGAAGAGCTGATATTTCCTATAAAGAGAAGCAAAAAGGTCAACCAGTGTCAAAATAGACTATGTTTAGATGTTTGTTTCTGGCTATTTCTTGTTGTTACTCCCACCAAAACAAGACCAAGGTAAAGGCTCACTCTACCAGGGTCTTGGCTACTTTGATGGCTTATTGGAAAGGAGTGGGCTCTAAAAACATTCTAGAGGAAGCTACTTAGTCCTCTGTACTTAATTTTACAAAGTACGTTAAACTAGATTCCTTTTCCAGGTCTTTAACAGGCTTTAGTAGGGTCATTCACTAAGGGATCCTGAACCCTTTTCCTCCCAATATCCCAAAGCTATGGTAATCTGCCCATATAGATAAGGCTACTGTATCAGTAATTTATGAATGAACATAGGAGAGTTGTGTAAGAAAACTTACTATAACAGTAGATATTCAGTTAAATCACTGCTGCAGTAGCTGCTCCCTCCATACCTCTTTTAGTAGAATAAGAACTTGTATATCTTTGTGTATCTTTACTTGTCTTACTAGGACCATAGCCTTTCTTCTACCAGTAATTAAGTCCTGAAGCTTTTGGTGCGCAGGCTGCTGGTTACACAAGCTCCCAGGCACAGAACTAGCAGGGGGGCATATGTTGAAGGAAGCAAAGGCCTTGGAAGACTGGCTGGCTGACATATCCTGGCAGGATATAATCCATATACCTAAGGCTAGTGCAGCAGTGATTTAATTGAACATTTACTTTTAAGGTAAATTTACTTACACAACTGTACTTTAGTATGAAGGTTAGAGTGATGGGTAGATAATGGAAAGCTGGACATTTTTAGGAGTACTACATCATATAACAGAGTTCCTGAGGAAGGCTCCACAGTGTCTTATGGACTTATACCCAGTTTACCTTAGTCAGGTACAGTGATATTCATATGGCCCTGCTAAATTAGCAGCCTCTTGCAACCGCTGAGGTTATGAATGAGTGTTATGGGTGATGAAGGGTTTTAAAGTATAGACAATAAGGGCCTCAAATATTATACATTATGAACAGAGATTATTTACAGAACTGGGCACAGAACAGATTAAGTGCCTGATAATTTACTCCCTAGGACACGCAAACATCTTTCGTATAGTTTGTCAGATGATTCAGGTGGTGTCATGCAATTATTTTTGGGCATTTTTGTAAGCTCCATAAGAGACTTGCACATAACATTAGCTTCAACCTCTACCTGCACAACCTGTCCATAGGTAGTAGGCAACACATGATTAAGAAATAATTGATAACAGCAAATGAATAGAGCCCTAGCCAATCCAAGAGAAGAAGATGCCACAGAACACACAGGTGAGAAAATGAAACCAAAACATTGCAGTGCAAAGACAACATGCCTCACCACAACCTCTTAGCTTGCTGATGGTGAGGCATGTAAAAGTCAGATATCACTAAAACATAATGTAACAGCATTGGAGCAAATAGATCAATGGAACTACAAAATACACTATAAGAAAAGGAAAAATGAGGCACAGTGGTGCAATAGTTGTTGCTATTGTCTCACAGCAGCTTTTGCTTAAGGTTTGTTCCTAGCTAACGTGCTTTCTATTTAGAGTTTGTCTGTCCTTTCTGTGTACATACTACCTTTTTCCAGTGTCTCCGGTTTGATCTTACATCACAAAGATACATGGTAGCCAACCTGTTTACACTCCAAACTGTCCACAGCTATGTGTGTAATGTGTGTTTGCAGCATCCTGCAATGAGCTGGCTTCCCACCCAGGAATTCTTTGTATTTTATGTCCACGATTTTTTGAGGCAGACTGTGGCTCCCTGGAACCCAGAAATGAATAAAAAGTGTGCTTACAATGAATTAATACAGGGAAAAGAAAAACATCAAGCACCACTAAGAATAACATTGACTTTTGACTGTAATATCTGTCAGTTTGGTTGGGAAGGCTAACGCTAATGCTATTGCTGTATTATATGTACGATTGTATTGCATTTTATTCACATGTTAGCTTGCATTTGTATAAATCTTTTTTTTTCAATGTACTCTCAATCTTTTAACGTTACTCTGCCTGCATCCAATCTTACCTTGTTCTGAATTTTGCTATATACTAATTTTGTATATAATATTGTGTATTGAAGGTCTGTCATATATTTTCTTTGAGCTTGAGTCATGACTGAAAAGGGCCAATAGACCAGTCCACTTACCCGGTGAACAAATATGTAAATAAATAATAAATAATATACCTTTTTCCACAGTGCAAGTTCTGGGTTTCTTCCCTTGGCATCCATTTGCATAATTTGTTAGTTTCTTAAAAAGATCAGAGTTCCTGATTCATCCATTTAGGGAGTTACATGAGCTCATGTGCTTACATGGTTAACACGTTGATAAAATAACATGCACAAAGTACATTGGAGGAAGGCTATGACAATAGCAAAATAACTGCCAATGTCTTGCATTACAAATCACCCTGTAATAATGGCTGGCCTTATATTCAGCCTTCCTTAATGATTATAAACCAGGCTGATAAGGTATTAATTAAGCCTTATTTGTATTTTCCAAAAACTGAGGAAATGAGCTGCAGTTTAATTTCACAATAAAATAATCAAACTTTTTGCACTAGCCACTAATTGTAAAATGGTTACGGAGTACCATGGAAAGGCATAGCTACAGTTTTTTTTTTTTCAAGGAAAAAAAACCATACACTGCAGCACTGCACACCAGTGTATAAACTAAATGCATGTTTAAAATAATACTTCAAGTTTTAGATTTCTTTGCAAAATACCAAACATTAACGTATGGCATTTCCAAATAGACATTTCCATTTCAAGACTGAAAGGAGGCACTTTTGCAGATTTAATCATTTTTTAAAGTGTTTTAAGAAGTAAAGGAAAAAGAGTACAGCAGACGTCATGTTGGTTCAACATTGAGATCACAATAAGCATTGCTTTTTCATGCTGCGCCATGTAGGGGGTTTTGGAGATGGAAAATGAAAGCAAATGTAAAACTCAAGAGCACACCACCCTTCATGCTATAATCAAAGAGACTCTTAACCCACCCCTCTAAAAAAAGTCAGCTATGAAGGCCAATAATCATGCAAATGTTCTCAGAAATGTTCTTCACTAGTGAAAAGTGTTATAATCTAACAGCTGTAAAATATTGTATGCTTTGCTTCTACTTATTTACTATAAACTTTGGTATCAGAACAGGAAGATAAGGATAACCAACTACAAAACTTGCCTGCATTCCATCTCAGTAATAGAGAAGTTCAGTCATATCTGCTTAACTGTTAATCTTTATGTATTTATTACAGTCAGTAACAGTGTCAAGTAATTAAGATAAAGGAGTCCGTGCATGTGCTGAATGTTTAATTTTGTACTAGGGTATTATTTGTATTATGATAGTCAAAGGGAAATTTTTTTTTTGAATCAGTTGTATTAGATTAAAGGGCAGACATTTCCCTCTGTCTCAGAAATGGATGTTTTTTTTTTCAGTTATATACTTTTTCACACATCTTAATTGAACTTTTTGCACAAGCTTCTGAGACAAAATTGTAATATGACTACTGAGAATCATGGAAAAGCAATAGCCACTTTTTTAAAAGAAAAATAAAATACACTGAAGCATTACATAGCAGAGTATAGACTATGCACATTTTAAATAATAGAGAATTGGCTTTTAGCAGCATTGAGCAAAGCCTTGAATGAGATTAATATTTTAACTCTGCAGTGGATGGATCTTCAGAAGTAAAAGTAAGTGATTCCAGCTTCTTTTTTTTTTTTTTGCAAAGATTATTTAAGTGGTCTGCAGCACTGGTGCTTGTAAGTAACCGATATTTGCTGATTGTTGAAACCATTCTGCTATACTGCTTAGTGTCCCATAAAGAAGTTGTAACAACCTCTACTGCATTTTTCTACAGCAATCAGTACCCCAGAAAGTGTTATATTTTGTGAGCATTATAAAATCAAATTACTGTACACATATTTTTAACATGTTTGAGCACACCTGATTGCCTAAGTAGGCTGCAAGATTTACCAGTACTCCCTGGGGTAAACCAGGATTTCACACCTCATGCCTGCAACAAGAGGGGCACTCCAGGAATTTGGAAGAGTCAGCTCAGACATTCCATTCCACTCTGCTAATAAAACAGCTTAATTCAGAAATAACCAAGCATACTAATGACTGTGCTTCCTTCCTTGCAGACACGGGCATATAGATAGTCCTAGCCCACAAATTGAGCTAGTGCATACATGTCAACCTCCTTTAGGAACTGTAACTTTTGTATTCAAAATAATAGTGCATTACTAGTTATTTTCTTTTAAAGAATTCCTAACCCAGGAAGCCTGGTTCCTCCCTGCATAGCACTAGGTGAAGAGGCTGCATAGGTCTAACCAGAGAAACTGAAATACACCATACCCAGAAACTCACTATTATGTAACTTTGCAAGTAAGTAATTTGTGTCAGTGGTAACCGAACAACCCTCTCACCCCATCATGATCAGGAGTGATCTCTTGTGTTTCTAATTAATTACTTCCTGTTCCTCTGTCCTCCAAAAATATTACCATTAACAAAAGGTTCAGAAAACAGAACATTTAAGAGAAATCACATGACTGAGGACAGGGTTGGGGGTGGTGATGTATGTAGCTAAGTGCAAAGAAGAAGAAACAAAGTGGGTGGGCTGACTGAGAGCACGGAACCAAGTCTGAAAAAATGTAACTGAAATTGCAGTTTCATGGTACAAGTAGCCAGCAACATGGAGCAAACTGTGCACTCTGACTAACAAGCAAATCAGTAAATTAAGCCAGCAAGACTGAGAGTGCATATGGCTTAATGTGTCTTGCCAGGAATACTGAAATTCCATTGTCCTGGTCACCTTCAACAAGCACATCACACCGAATGACATTTGATGACCTTTATTAAACTTCCATAACTTTGATTACCAATTTATTTACAACTGGACATAGTATAGTTGATTCTAAACACAGCATAAACCTCATTATAATGTTAATCAGGACAGCATACCTGCTCATCCTGCCCAGTAAGCAGTGTCCATACCTTTACTCGCTTAATAAACCATTCATCAAATTACCAAAATACCAACCAAATAAGCAGCATCCTTACCTCTGTTTGCTTACCTATTCAGCAAACTTCCTCTAGCTGCTCATTTCTTTTCCACAAATCCTTGGAATAAACCTCCACACACAAGAGGGGGAACAGAAGAGGGCAAACCTGTCCCTCTTCTCCGCCAACCAGCCTGACCAGGCTGTTTCCCCTCCCATCTACCCAAAAATTGTCCAACCAATGACCTCCCATAAAGGAAAGGGTTATGCCAAACATCATTTGGTGTACCCATCATCTGTAAAGTATCTTAGAACCCCGTCATCAACCCCATGCCGTGACCTACTTAGCACTGGAAAGCACCTTGATAAAGCCAAATAAAGTAGGATTACCCATGACCCCACTGTACCACTGGAACCTCCACTCCAAGAGAATACATTCCCTTTAGTCCACTTCCCTCAAGCCACTAACCATGGCTCGACTTTTCCAGAATGACAACCTATAGCCATAACAAGTGCCACAGAAACTATAACCCCCTGACCACAATTCTGCACCCTGGCAAACAACACTCTTAACAAGTCTCAAACCCAGGACCTGTCAACTATAGGATCTCACACTAGCCCACCAAACTACACAGCTCTGGATGTATAGCAACCTGATTACTGCAGGGAACAGACTAACTCCAAAACCTTAATGCCCTAACATTAAGATCCAGAACCAGAAACCCCTTAACATAGTTCTTGAAAACTCACCTAAGCCCAACAATGAAGTAATTTACGTGCCCAACCATAAACACCACCAGTGCACTCATTACCAAATGGCAGTCACCCTACGTAATCAAAGGACAAATTTATCATTCCAGCAACCACATGTTAGAAACCCCTCAGGCCGCCTGTCAAAGAACAACTCATCTTTGGCCCTTCCCCCCAGATACAGTTTAAACAACTGGATGAGTAACTAAAACCCCCAAGAGTCCAACCACCTGAAAGCAGGGTGTTGAAGTCAACTGGCTTGCAAGAGCAATGTGGATTTAGCCTAATAAGTTCCTGCGCTCCTATGAATGATGTGACTCTACTCCTCCTGTAGGATCCCAACACCCAATAATCCATCCCCACCAGTTTCACCCTAGCCCCCCCTACCTACCTCTACCTAACTTGCCCCACATTCTAACATAATAATCAGCTCCCCCGCTACTTGATCACAGCACCCTATCTTACCTTAATGCCCCAACAAGAGGCATTACCAGAGCCCACCTTGTGCACCACTCCATCCACCACTCCTCGCTCACCCAGCTTCCATCATCTGCGAACTCACTGTGTAGCACCACCACCAATACCATCACACCATCATCTACAAAGAAAAGGGGAAAAGTAAATCCTCTAAAATGTAAAGAAAAAGGCTGCACCTTATACCCACCTATTCCAAATTACAGCAGCAGCATCCCAAAATCCCCATCTGCAAGAAAGGAAAAGACAATCTAAAATACATGACACACATTCAAAGACATACCCAAAGACAACCTGTCCTGCCAACCATGGAAGGAATGCACCACTGCCAAACACATTAATGACCAAGCAGCCATAACTGGAAGTCTTGAAGTCACAACTATCACATTTTAAGTGATCTTGAGTATTGGCAGAAGAATGTTAATATGCCTTTGTAAAATAAAGAAATCAATAACTCTTAATTACTGCCATTATTAAGCGAATGTAATACACCACCTTCCCTCAAGAGTCACCAGTGTTAGGATGGATTAAGAGGGCCAGAACATCAATTAAAACATTTTTTTTATACGACTGCCACCCAAAGTACTCTCTAATGTAATTACCATCCGCTCTAGTTACCCAACAATGAGGCCAGTTACCATACAACTCTCAGTTACCATACAATTCTCAGTCGTTCAAAGTAGATTCAGACTTCCCTTGTAGCCAAAACTTAAAGAACGTAGGTAGAGTGCTTCCTGCAGAATACTGTAATGTGTGAGGTATAATAGCAGTATACCTCCACTTCAAAAGCAAGAGTAAAGAATACATTTAGAACTGTAAATTGATCTTGACTACCTACCAGACCCTACAGCATTAACCCCATAACTTCCTATGCTCCTATGACTGTTTTGATTCTGCTTTTCCTGTAAACCCCAAACCTCCTATAAACAACCCCCCACGTTACCTTGCCCCAAGTATACTTTCCTACAACCCCATTGTGTAGCATTTCCAACAATCAAAATCAAGAAATCCATTACCTTTCAAAATCCATCACATCAATAAATTCAAATTATTATCATATACCCCCTTCCAAAACTTTCCTCCAACTGAAGCGATAGGTGAAAGGTGGCCTGCCTTATGAATCACTCAGCCAGATCCTAAAGTCCAACCCAATATCAATTGATATGATTCCAACCCCACCCACAGACCACTCCAAACTTCCCCTAATTAATCTTAAACACCTGCTTCAAACATGCCCTTGACATCTCATCCTTACCTGTCCCACACACTACTCAAAACCACACAAAGCCCTATGACCACATAAAATGCCTCACTACATGTGAGCTCACCACCCCAGCAGTCAAAACACTCCTTGAAGTAACATCCATCAACTGACAAGACCACTTCCTTTGGACCACAAGCTGGTACAGACTCTGCATTTCCACCATCTGTGACCTGCTCAACACTCCAGCAGCTGCATATCCACCACAGAACCATCCCTCAGGTCATCAGTCTGCAAGGGAAATAAAAGATATAAATATTGGTTTTGTATGCCCAAAATATTGCTGTTCAGCAGTTGTATTCAGATCTCCATCACAGCAGACTACAGCGAATTTTGGGGATGATGTTGTTAGTTAACTACACATATTTACAACTGTTAAATACGTCAGCCCCATTTGACATTAGTGGTTCTTTAAACTAGTCTACATACACAAAGTTATTTTCACATTATATTGGCATTTCCTAAGTAATAAAAACAGTGTGTAATAGTAACCACTAAAAATTCAAGCCTCAGCTGTTGTTCTGGTAACCACTCTGAAACCAGTTAAGCACAACTGCCCCTACCCACTGCTCTTGTGTTACCATGCAGTTTCTGAAGGACATGATGTTCAGAACTAAAGTGGCTGCCCTTAGTGAATTCACTTGTCACTGATTAGTCACAAAAACCCAGAAAGCCACAAACTGAATTAGGAACTGATCATGTGCATGCTGTATCCATAAATGTGCCAGGTGAAGGCATTCTAATGCAAAATATTAGTAAGACCTTCCGAGAAGTAATTCTCAAATCTCTGAACTTCGTCACTCAAAAATTCTAGACACAATTCACCCCCCCCCCCATTTAGCTACTGCAAATAATGATATCCATCCCAGCCACCCCCGCTGGGCGGGAATAAACACTCACTGTAAAATCGCAGTAAATTACATGACAGTCCTCCCTCTCAATTTCATCAAGAAAATGTATATGGCCAGATAACTGCCATTTTATAAAAGCAAATAACTTCTTAAGGCAACCAATATATAAACTTGTACCTCCTAAAACGATTAGTAAATCATGGAGGATTATGGCCTGTCAGTAAATGAGGAACATTTGAGTGAATCATAACAAGGTAGCCAAGTAACAGTGTACACAAAATTGACAGCCGGAAAGAAGAAATCAACCCCATCATACCATAAACCTTAAGGACATTTAACTAATTCTAGAGGAAACTACCTGATCACAACTGCAATCTGTCATATAAGGCCTCTTACACCACTATACAAGATCTCTTAAGGATGTTTAACTAATTCTAGAGGAAATTACCTGTTCAAAATGTACTGTGCCATATAACGATCGTATTACAGTACCCCCATGTTTAATTAAATATCCCCCCGTACTGTATCTCTCACAGTATCAATATAAACCAACCATAATGCTCACTGAATTCCCATATACTGCAACCATAACATCAAAGCTAGCCATGAGCATGCTCCCGCTAAATCCACAAAGAACATACCTATAGTGCATCCATGAAACAGACCTGAAAGTCTCTCCAGTTCATGACCATGTTCTATTCCCATTGTATTGGCCTAGCTACTTAACGTTGTCTAGCCAGTTAAGGTTTTTTTTTTTCGTTTTTTTTTTTGTTTGTTTTTTTTTTTTTATGTATCCACCTCCTACCATCAACAGGTGACCCTACAACACTTTAAACTGCCATTAGAAAAGGATCATCTTAAGGCATAGCGAGTCATGGAGAAGCACCTTAAATCCTAGCATACCAACTCTGCTATCTAACACCCCAGTGTTTAGCGGAATGGACCACATGAAGTAACTTTGACATTCTATCAAAATGTACCCCCTTTTTTTATTTTTTAAGGAGAAATGCGGTATTCTGATGTGAAGTCTGGCAGAGCTAATGACTAATCCTTCCACTGGCAGCAGCTGTCCATGCGCAGCAATGAATGCCTATTCCCAAGCCCGCGAATGACACCCATACTGCTATATGATAAAATTCGCTCATTCCTTCAAAGTCCCTTGACTTATCGGTGAGCCCGACAACCAGCCCATGACCAGAGCATATTCAACTGCACTCCTTCCCAAACTGCTTGATCTGCACCATAACTCCCAACTGCACCATGTGGCCATGTGTTATGGTTTTTTTTTTTTTTTTTTTTTTGGATGACCCAAAAACAGATCCCTATTCTTTCTACATCAGATGGCCAAATGGATTACTCTATTCGGCACTTATCAGACAAATTTCTTTTTAAGGACAAGAATGAAAGCAAAGTAAACCTTATTGCCAGTACTGCTCCAACACACATGCGTGGTGAACAGATGTGACTCACCGGTGCTTCATTGCTGGCTGAAAATCGTCACTCACTGCTCATCAACACAGGCACAGAAACTGTGCGACTGCCTACCATCACCACTAACGAAATGAGGAGAAAATTATGTGAAGCTGTATACTATCACCACTAACGAGCTGACGAGAAACACCATAAAATGACCAGCACTTTATATACTAACTGCAGGAGCTGTAACCACTGCTTACTACCACCAATGACTGCACCGTGAGGGAAGCCCTCTCAACTCCCCATCTAATCCCGAACAAAATTGGTTAAAACAACCAGGGAGGGAAACGATGCCATGAAAACTTAAATAATGACCACAACCTTACACAATAACTGTGGGAGCTGTAACTACAAGTCCCTACCACCAATGGTCAAATAGTGAGGGGAGCCAGTTCCACCCCAACACTAATGTAGTACTAAATAAACTTAAACAGCATCCAGCCGACCATGAACAATCATCTTACACAGCAAGTCAGAGCCTACACCTCCTACCAATCTAACCTGCACAAAGCCTGAAACACCCTAACCCATTATTTACCAGGGAGAAAGAAAAAAAATAGATTTATTATACCACCATTACCTGCGTCCTCTGTATCTACTACATTAACCAAAGGCCTACCTGTCCACCATAGCTCACAACCTTCCATGTCCAAAATGAGGAACACTAGCCTTCATAATGTGGAACAAATGGGAAAAATGTGGAACACATACCAGTGGCTTACTAACAACTTCAACTAGGAAGGTCATAGGATGGTTAAATTATGCTGGTTTTACTTATAAAGATCTTTTAATTAATTAATAGGATTCATTTCTATTTACAATGGATTTTACTTAAAAAATTCCTAACACTGAATGTGACAGTCTATCAATGTGGAACTTTGAGGAACTTCGAGGAACATGAACTTTTTAAGACCCCAAATGAGGTATGTTCCTTGTAATGAGGTACACTTGAGAGTTATGCTGTCCACCAAAGTGCCTTCTGGTCATCAGGGACGTAAACCTGACATGTAGCAAGTTCATGCCAAAATGTAATTACTTACCTAGCTACACTTGTCTAAAACCTCTTAAGCCCCTCCCCACCCTTATCTCATTTCCTCCCTATCATCCCTCCATTTAACCCTTTCACCTCCCCCACCTGCATAACTCCCATTAATATATCAGCCTAACCCTTACTGAAGATGTCCCAGGACAACTTGGTTTGTTACCAAACCTCATTTTGCTGATGTCCAAGATATGCAAGCAGAACACACACCATAATTTTCAGGACTTTGCAATAACGGTATGTTTCAGCATTTACTAAGGCTTACATGGCTTTGCTTTGTATAAGAAAGGAGCAAAGAGATAACAGAGTCTGACTGATACACACATTGTCCCTTTTTAATAAAATAACAACATGCCGTTACTAGGGGCACCTGCATACTGAGCAAGGCATCACTGAGCTAAGTCATCTTGCACATTATAGCAACTGTCAAAACCATTTAATTTTACACACATATGAGTTAATTGGGAGCACTGTTTGTGAATCATGACTTGGAATTCATTATGTCTATGCAGCTCGGAGAAACCACTACCTGATCCATAAGTTGCTTTTTCCCATTTATAATCTTATCTAGTATTTAATCATTAACAAAACAAGAAACTTTACATAAAAGAATAATGCTTGGAAATCAATATCTCTGAAATAGTTGGCAAGCACTACCAAACTGAATGAAAATGGCTTTAAGGACCTGTTTTATTTTGAAGCAACTGTTAAACATTTGGCCGACACAAACCATTACTTGGCTGAGATACACGTTTGTTGAAGAATAGAAAATGTTGAAGAGAAATCCCCCTTTTACATTAAGGCACAATGTCCTTGGAGTAAAAGTCATACCTTTTAATGAAGAGCCATCATGCATCTCCTAAATAATTATGGCTGCTTCTGCAAGCTACTTATTCAGATTGCTGTGGCCCTTTTCCCCAAGATCAACTAACCTCAAAGACAATTATTTTCAAATAAAGGCTTAAGTGGGTCAATCCCTGCTGCCACACGAAACATTCAAAATGTATGATTTTTAACAGTTTCCTGAACTTTCAGGCAAACTATCACAGATTATTTTCATTCAAAACAGCAAGCTCTTTCCCAATGGAACTGATTATATAATGAGTGCGCAAATCAAACATCAGGCTGAAGTTAGTATGTTTGCTCCTGTATATAAAATTTCATTAAAAATATTTAAAAAAAATCAAGCTGAAATAATGCACATAATGGCTCTGGTCTTGTTATTCCTTCAGAGGAATGCACAAACCAGTTTATTCAAATCACTTATGACACCAGCATAAAATATGGTGTGGAAAGACAAAGAGGTATCAATAAATGCATTAATAAATATTGGTCATTCTTTTCTAGTTGTGTTTGTGCACTTTCTGGTAATGCTGTTTACAGCACTCCTGTACTGCATAAGCGGCAAGGATGGAGCATTCTAGAAAAAAAAAATGTTGACTGATTTAATACATATAACATTTCAGAGAGGCATGTTCAAGTGGAAGAACCTTGGTAAATTCCTGCACTCAGCAAAGTATGCTCTTTGAATTTGCTAGTAGTTAAAACAGTACATGGCAAGCTTAGCAGTGACCCATTTGTGTCTGTAACAAACACATTTTTCTTATCTATCATGTGCTTTACATGGCAGGCAACTGGAGAGTGAAGTAATCTATCTCAGAATTGTACTATGAAGCTTGTTCGGAGCTTATAGCCTTAATCGTCAGCCCTGCATTGCCATAGCCACCCCATCAGTTATATTCCTTCAGGGGTTGCAGCAGCTTAGAATATTCATAAGACTTTTTTTTTAATTGTTGGAACCTGCATTTACTCTTACTTTATATAATCTCAGTAGTGAGAATATCTAAGTAGATGAAGGTTACAAACAAAGTCCCCTACCTATTAATTGGTGCATGTAGTAATTGCATTTGATGTACCATAGTGCAGTTTAACAGTGATACTGTTTCATACATTTCAAGTGTTTACATTTCCATCTTCATAGTTGTGTAATTGGTGCTGGCCTGGCCTTCATGAGTGATTCATCTCTTGCTGTTCAGAGTTTCAAGGTACAACATGTAAGCAAACTACACTTTATATCCCCTTTGCCCTCAGGATTATTTTTACTACTTCAAAGGACAGTCTGAGAAACTGAATAGGTTCATAGGTGTATACTGGGCTAATGACCAGTGGGGCCTTTATAAGCCTAATGATGCAACCCAAATGTATCCCTTGAGTTATTGTGCCTTATATGTTATTTTAAAGGGTATATGTTAGTTAGGGCATGATTTAATGGCTGCCTCTGTCCATCAGAGGCATAGAGGTCAGACCAGTGGTGAACTTTCAATTTTCCAGTCACCGGCCCATATTGCACTTGAACAGAGTTTGGGAAGGATCTGCTTCACATGGTTGGGAAGCCTATTCCAGAGAATCAGATTCTCTGAAATACATACCTGTCCCACCAACATGTGCTATTTAAGTCACAGACAAGATTTATTTCCTTAGATCTAGTAGGTTTGATGATGTTATTTTTGTGGATATACAAAAGGCCCATCAGATCAGGATCCAAAAATGCCTTGTATGCCAGGCATAACTCATTTCTAAGCAGTCTGTAGGAAGCAAAATATAGATTTCAGGCTTTGAAGCAATCTGTATGGGGCATTGTGCTTACACCCAGTATCCTTTATGTGAGGAACATCTTTGGATGTTCCATTTGTTGCATGTGCCTGGTCAGATGCATACAGAAGCGGATGTTAAATTCAATGATGGGTCTTTTGAGAGCCAAGTACAATCACACAATGACTTCCCTGGACTGAGATGCCATGCCCTTACTTATAAGTTGAGTGACAGAGAATGATTTTCTTACTACCTTAAACACATGTTGGCTGAAAGCCAGGAGTGTTTTATCAATGAGGTAGCTGACTTTCCAAAAGTTACCATTATGCATTTCTTGGCATCCAATTTTAAGACTTTGCTTTGGCAACATTTATGGGGATATCTATGACTGTTCCTAGCTTGCAGTGATCTGCAATCATGGTAAACATGAGGTCCTTGACGTTTGCCATTCATCCAAAAAATAGGTTCCAAAGAAGAGTAGACCTAGCACAGACCCCTGACCAAATCTATTGGTGACAAGCTTATTTGTGGAGGTGCTTTCTCCAGTCCTGATTTCCTAGGTCTTGTCTTTAAGCTAGCTGTTTATGCCTAATTCCATGGGTTTGTTTACAATGACTGAATGGGGTACTGTGCCAAATGCCTTAGCTAGGTCAAGGTAGGCAATATGTATTCATCCATTGCCTTGCTGACCTTCATGAAAAATCCACCAGGTTCAGAAGGCATGACCTGCCGTTGATGAAACTAAACTGGGTTGGATCCAGTGTCTAAAGGTTTCCTATGTCATTGTTAATCATTTCAATGATAATTCTTTCCATGGATTTGCCTATGAAACTAAGAATTGTAAGTCTGTAGTTCCTAGAATCTGCTGATGGTCTGCCACTGTGTTGAGGGATGACCACTGCAGTCTTCCATTAGTATGACATGAAGTCTGTGAGTGGAGGCTATAGTTGATTAGTGACACAGGTGGCCCAGACAGGTCATAGTTTAGGCTATTTGGGAGGCATTCTGGAAATTTTTCTGGAGCACATCAAAGCTGTATTCCTGGCCTCAGAGTGTGCTTACAAGACCTGCTGTCTACTGACAGCTGTAGAGATTATGTTAGATGGTATTTCTTGCAGGGCGGCTGGGGGAGAGAGGGAGATAATGTTGATGCTGAATTTCTCACATGATTTAGTATATCTCCAGGTTCTGTTAACATATGGCTCCATTTAGTAATAGTTCTACACACTGTTGTGTGCTGCTGCATTTGAGATTTCAGCCATGGCTAAAGAAGCCCTATGGTTGTCTTTGGCTTTGGATGTGATCCTGACCTCAAAATTTGCTTTGTTGGACTTATTTAGTCCTCTTAGTTGTCTATTCAGTTTTATGAGTGCGTTTTTATCTTTTTTGGTGTTAACAGTTCCTAATTTTATCAAAGGGTCTTTTGTTGTTGTTGTTTTATAACCTGGTTAATTTTGGAGTCTACAAGGTGATTTGTTTTTTTAAGTTAGTCTTGGACTTACTTCTGGTATGAACATAGCTTCTGTGAATAATTCCACATAGGCTGCTGTGTTACATGGGTTTGAAAGGGTTTAACACGTTGACAGGCTGTCACTTAATACAAATAGTTTGCCTTTGAGTAGTTTCTATTCTTACAGGGTTTGCTGGGGTTACAGAACTTATTTTTATTTTGAAGGAGACTGCTTTGTGGTCTTACCTTACCAGAAAAGACACAAATCTTTGGAGGGAGGACAGCATTCTGACATATTTGTGAGTACCAGGTCCAATATGTTTGTACCTCTAGTAAATATTTGCACTAACTGGTCCAGGGTATTTGTGTTTACAAATTCTAGGAATCTGTACTACTGCAAATTTGGGGTTGTGTAGGATTCCCAGTTTATACAGGGATAATTAAAGTCCCCAATGAATATGGTATTTGCTTGAATAGTGAGTATCTTCAGTAGGACAAAATATAAACTATGGGTTTCACGAGCTATAGAGTGTGACCTAGAGCTTACCAGGATATGGTGTGGGACTTTGTCTATGGTAATCTGGATGTGGAAGAACTCCTATGCATCACCCCATTTAAGCACCCTGGAGGTCTTCTTGTTATTGATATGAATCGAGACACCTCCATCTTTAGTTGCTGCTTGTGCAGTTGCTGGTCTAAATGTGTGGAAGGCACTAAAGCCTTGCACTGTCAGAGTGTTTACTGCACTTTAAACCATGTCTTAGTAACTACACAGATGTCGATATTCTTCAAGGGGAGGAGAGCTTGGAGGGTGTATAGCTTCTTAGTTTAGACTCCTGGCATTGAGCAGTAACACGTAGATTTTGCTGTGTTGGAATGTTTATCAATTTGGCATTATGTAAAAAGGTTCTATGAAGGAGGGCGATGTTTTAGTCAATATTTGAATGCCTAGATGGGGATAGGCACAGACCATCCTTGGCAAAGTAATGGAGTTTGTTAACCATGTTCTCCCACACTGACAAATATTGTTTCCATCTAGAATGACACCAAAAATTCAGAATATTATTAAAGTCAATTATCTTATGTTCATATTGTGGCATTATCACTGGTGAAAGTAGAATGCTGCTCAATGCTAGACACATACCAGCCTATAACACACAGTCTGACAGCTCCATAATGTACCTCCTTATATTCTAGAGAGATATAACTTAGGTTATTTACACCTACATGGAATATGAATGAATCATAGTGGTATCTGTGGTGCAATGACTTGAATGCATGCATTACTTGGTGGATTCTGGCCCCTTTAAGCAATTGACTGCTATTTTCGTCTTGTTCAGCCTGGTGAGTGGAGCATCAGTGTGTCACACAATGGAGTCCCCTTATGATTAGAGTCCTGGGTAGTGTATTGGCTTGCCTCATGGGCTTGGTAGTTGAGGATCCATTAGGTGTGGCTGTATGTGCAACGTTAGGTGTTGTTTCTTTACGTGCACTGTTAGGTGTTATTTCTTTATGTGCACTGCTAGGTGCTGTTTCTTTATGTGCACTGCTAGATGTGGTTTCTTTATTCCACTGTTAGGTGTTGTTTCTTTATGTCCACTGTTAGGTGTTGTTTCTTTATGTGCACTGTTAGGTGTTTTTTCTTTATGTGCAGTTTTAGGTGTTGTTTCTTTATATGCACTGTTAGGTTTGTTTCTGCTGAGCACTTTCTGGTTTGCTGAGGATAACTTTTGCAGGTGGTATTTCTTGAGGTCTTTGGGGTTTGGGAAGATTGCATTTAGGTGCCTCAGCATAAGTAAGTTGCTGTGCAGGCTAGGCCCTTTGTGTGGTGGGTGTAGCGTATAGGTTTCTGACAACCAGATTCTTATTATGAGTGTTATTACACAAGAGTTTTGCCTTCAGAAACATTGTGTATATACAGCTCTTGCATAATGTATTTGTTTGTTTGAGGATTAAATGGTTGTCAGTGAACATTAGACAATTGTTACATTGTAACAATACAGCCATATCCACCATACTGGCTTCAGAGATATTGGGAAAGTGCATACCCATGACATCAGTCTCTCTATCAGGTGAGCTACAGTGGTGTGGTGCACAAGGAGTAATAGTGGGCTGATATGGGTGCTTTTGGGAATAGAGACTAGGCCAGGCTATGTAATACTAAACTCAAGGGCAGTGGTCCTCAATCTACCCACTAGCTGCTCTGTGCTACTCAATGCACAAAGTAGTAGCTCTATACTCAACAAGTTACTGCTACAGTTTTGGAAGTGGTTTTATAGGGGAAATTTTTTTTGGGTGTCTGTAAATATATAGGCACTACTAATCACCATGGGACAATGGGAGGAGGTGCACAAATGTGCCAAACTTATACAGGCACTTAAAACACAGGAAAGTGGCTTTGAAAGCTCTATTTCTAATAAAACTACTACACTTACAACTTTCTTATGTGTTTCCCAAATCATATAAACCAGGTCACCACCTACTCCAACTAGATACACTATCCCATCCCTTGTATTCTAAAAACACAAAAAAGATTGATTGAGAGTGTAATGCTACTACAGGAAAAACTTAAACTACCTGGGCAAGACAAAGTCAAGTATTAGGGACCTTTAAATTGACTTAAAGTGCAAAATCAACAGATAAGCAAAGATGAAGCAGTGACACTCTAAAACAGTTAACTCAAGTGCAAAATAATAAAATAAATCTTGTATTTACCCAGGATGGAGCAGGATTCATTCAGCAAATCAGATTACTATAAGAGGTGTAGTTCACGGACACAACTGCAAGAAGCAGGCTAAACAGAGAATGATCTAATTAAATAAAGTCAATATTGGAGCTCCAGTTCTATGTTTTATAATATTAATTTATATAGATATAAGTTTCACATTTTCTAAATATCTCCACAGCTAAGAAACACAGACAGCACTCGTTAGCCTCATGTGAAAGTTCTTAGTTAACTCAAGTGCAAAATAATAAAATAAACCTTGTATTTACCCAGGATGGAGCAGGATTTATTCAGGATCCTCTCAGAGTGTGGTGAGGATGTGAAGTAGATGGGAGCTCTTGGAAAATGAGCAGGAGGTAATTTATAGCAAATGAGGTTTACTCACGGGCAATACTGATTTGGTGGGTGGGCACTCAGTATCACGGATCTATGGAAAACAATGGGTGGGGAGAGTACATAAATATCTTATACAACAGTCTATAGCAACAAAAGATGGGAGGGAGGAACTTTGCAAATCAGATTACTATAAGAGGTGTCGTTCAGGGACACAACTGCAAGAAGCAGGATAAACAGAGAATGATCTAATTCAATAAAGTCAATATTGGAGCTCCAGTTCTAAGACCCTGAGCTACAGGTTAATGGCCCTGGGTAGGTAACAATATCAGAAACTTTAGCTTAATGTCTGAGTGGGGAGTGGGCATACACAAAGAATAAGGGAACAGAAAGACACCAGAATGCAGCTTTAACTTATTACATCAGAGTGATGCCTCCAGGTGCATCTGCAGTTAAGTCCTACTGACACCTCTAGGCATAAAATATTGCTTGTTCAAATTTGCATCAGTAATTTCAAAACCAGGCTACATGCAAGGCTTTAAAAGATCTCATCTTAAAGCTTGTACAATGGCAAACTCAACTGCATTAATAGTTGACCTCTGTCTAGTTCAGGTAAATAGATATTAACTGTTTTTATTATATTAATTTATATAGATATAATTATCACATTTTTCTAAATATCTCAACAACCAAGAAACACAGACAGCACTCATTAGCCTCATATGAAAGCACTCAGCTAGATGAATAAAATGCTACTGACAGTATGTGTGTAACTTGAGTGGTTGTTAAGATATTGCAAGTTGTTTACAGAATACTACTAACGTAATAGTTACTGTGTTTACTGTAACTTATAAAATTTGTTTTAAGACCTAGAACCTAAAGAATACTACCACTATAAAAATAGTTTGTGCTGAAGAGTTTGCCATTTATAATCCCTATGGTTTCAGAGATATGAATATTTGTTGGAAATTTGAAGATATTTGATTTTGTCAAAAGGCTTAGGCTCCGCCCATTGGGAGTTACAATGCAAACTTCATGAGCTCCATTGGAGTAAATGAGTTAAGCAGGTAAATGATGAGCAGAATACAATAATCTAAAAACGGAAATGGAAAAACACAGTAATAAATGACTAAATGAGGTGCAAATCTGGCAGTAGTCCACAGTTCTGCCATGGCTGTAAATGAAACTACAAGACTATGACCACAAACAGGGTACAAAATACAAGCAGCTAGATGCTACAAGCAATTCTACTTATGAAGATAGAAGTACAGCATAATGTATAAATTACACTAAGATCCTGCAGTAATTTGCAATATTATTTTATTGTATAAACTACAAGACTAAGACTCCTGAGTTCAAAATACAAACAGCTAACTTTTACAAGCAATTCTACTTAGGGAGATAGAAGTGCAGTATAATGTATAAGTGATGTTAAGATCTTGCAGCATTTCACAATCTTATTTTGTTTTAGTTATATAGGTTTACTGGGGTAGTGCACTGATCTATATTGACCAATGTCAGGCTCAGCAAGGTGAAATATAAAACATTTCTTAAACAAAAAATACAGAAATGTAAGGATTAAGAGATTAGTTCAGACTAATTAAATAGGAAAAAATGGTATATACATTCCAGTGAACAAGCAAAGAGTAATGTTCAATCAAGCAGAGTGTAATGTAAAATATATTCAAGTGTCACGTGCAATATATATTCAAGTGCCATGTACAATGTGTTCAAGTGTGATGCACAATATATTCAAGTGTGATGCACAATATATTCAAGTGTCATGTACAACATATTCAAATGTCATGTACAATATATTCAAGTGTCATGCACAATATATTCAAGTGTCATGCCTAATACATTCAAGTGTGAGGTACAATATATTCAAGTGTCATGTACAATATATTCAAGTGTCATGCACAATATACTCAAGTGTAATGCACAATATTTTCAAGTGTGATGTACAATATATTAAAATGTAATGTCCAATAAATTCAAGTGTAATGCACAATATATTCAAGTGTGAGGTACAATATATTCAAGTGTCATGTACAATATATTCAAGTGTGATGTACAATATATTCAAGTGTCATGCACAATATATTCAAGTGTCATGCACAATATATTCAAGTGTGATGTATAATATATTCAAGTGTCATGCACAATATATTCAAGTGTCATGCACAATATATTCAAGTGTGATGTATAATATATTCAAGTGTCATGCACAATATATTCAAGTGTGAGGTACAATATATTCAAGTGTGATGTACAATATATTCAAGTGTCATGTACAATATATTCAAGTGTCATGCACAATATATTCAAGTGTGAGGTACAATTATTCAAGTGTCATGTACAATATATTCAAGTGTAATGCACAATATATTCAAGTGTGATGTACAATATATTCAAGTGTCATGTACAATATATTCAAGTGTCATGCACAATATATTCAAGTGTCACGTACAATATATTCAAGTGTCATGCGCAATTTATTCAAGTGACATATACAATATATTCAAGTGTAATGCACAATATATTCAAGTGTGATGTACAATATATTCAAGTGTCATGTACAATATATTCAAATATCATATACAATATATTCGTGTCATGCACAATATATTCAAGTGTCATGCACAATATACTCAAGTGTAATGCACAATATTTTCAAGTGTGATGTACAATATATTCAAATGTAATGTCCAATAAATTCAAGTGTAATGCACAATATATTCAAGTGTGAGGTACAATATATTCAAGTGTCATGTACAATATATTCAAGTGTGATGTACAATATATTCAAGTGTCATGCACAATATATTCAAGTGTCATGCACAATATATTCAAGTGTGAGGTACAATATATTCAAGTGTCATGTACAATATATTCAAGTGTAATGCACAATGTATTCAAATGTAATGCACAATATTTTTAAGTGTGATGTATAATATATTCAAGTGTCATGCACAATATATTCAAGTGTGAGGTACAATATATTCAAGTGTGATGTACAATATATTCAAGTGTCATGTACAATATATTCAAGTGTCATGCACAATATACTCAAGTGTAATGCACAATATTTTCAAGTGTGATGTACAATATATTCAAATGTAATGTCCAATAAATTCAAGTGTAATGCACAATATATTCAAGTGTGAGGTACAATATATTCAAGTGTCATGTACAATATATTCAAGTGTGATGTACAATATATTCAAGTGTCATGCACAATATATTCAAGTGTCATGCACAATATATTCAAGTGTGAGGTACAATATATTCAAGTGTCATGTACAATATATTCAAGTGTAATGCACAATGTATTCAAGTGTAATGCACAATATTTTTAAGTGTGATGTATAATATATTCAAGTGTCATGCACAATATATTCAAGTGTGAGGTACAATATATTCAAGTGTGATGTACAATATATTCAAGTGTCATGTACAATATATTCAAGTGTCATGCACAATATATTCAAGTGTGAGGTACAATTATTCAAGTGTCATGTACAATATATTCAAGTGTAATGCACAATATATTCAAGTGTGATGTACAATATATTCAAGTGTCATGTACAATATATTCAAGTGTCATGCACAATATATTCAAGTGTCACGTACAATATATTCAAGTGTCATGCGCAATTTATTCAAGTGACATATACAATATATTCAAGTGTAATGCACAATATATTCAAGTGTGATGTACAATATATTCAAGTGTCATGTACAATATATTCAAATATCATATACAATATATTCGTGTCATGCACAATATATTCAAGTGTCATGTACAATATATTCAAGTGTGATGTACAATATATTGAAGTGTCATGCACAATATATTCAAGTGTCATGCACAATATATTCAAGTGTGAGGTACAATATATTCAAGTGTCCTGTACAATATATTCAGGTGTACTTCACAATATATTCAAGTGTGATGCACAATATTTTCAAGTGTGATGTACAATATATTCAAGTGTAATGTGCAGTATATTCAAGTGTGATGTACAGTATATTCAAGTATCATGTACAATATATTCAAGTGTCATATACAATATATTCAAGTGTCATGCACAATATATTCAAGTGTAATGCACAATATATTCAAGTGTCATGTACAATATATTCAGGTGTACTGCACAATATATTCAAGTGTAATGCACACTATTTTCAAGTGTGATGTACAATATATTCAAATGTAATGTACAATATATTCAAGTGTAATGCACAACATATTCAAGTGTGGCGTACAGTATATTCAAGTGTGATGTACAATATATTCAAGTGTGATGTACAGTATATTCAAGTGTCATGTACAATATATTCAAGTGTCATGCACAATATATTCAAGTGTAATGCACAATATATTCAAGTGTGAGGTACAACATATTCAAGTGTCATGTACAATATATTCAGGTGTACTGCACAATATATTCAAGTGTAATGCACACTATTTTCAAGTGTGATGTACAATATATTCAAGTGTAATGTACAATATATTCAAGTGTGAGGTACAATATATTCAAGTGTCATGTAAAATATATTCAAGTGTGATGTACAATATATTCAAGTGTCATGCACAATATATTCAAGTGTCATGCACAATATATTCAAGTGTGAGGTACAATATATTCAAGTGTCATGTACAATATATTCAAGTGTAATGCACAATGTATTCAAGTGTAATGCACAATATTTTTAAGTGTGATGTATAATATATTCAAGTGTCATGCACAATATATTCAAGTGTGAGGTACAATATATTCAAGTGTGATGTACAATATATTCAAGTGTCATGTACAATATATTCAAGTGTCATGCACAATATATTCAAGTGTGAGGTACAATTATTCAAGTGTCATGTACAATATATTCAAGTGTAATGCACAATATATTCAAGTGTGATGTACAATATATTCAAGTGTCATGTACAATACATTCAAGTATCATGCACAATATATTCAAGTGTCACGTACAATATATTCAAGTGTCATGCGCAATTTATTCAAGTGACATATACAATATATTCAAGTGTAATGCACAATATATTCAAGTGTGATGTACAATATATTCAAGTGTCATGTACAATATATTCAAATATCATATACAATATATTTGTGTCATGCATAATATATTCAAGTGTCATGTACAATATATTCAAGTGTGATGTACAATATATTGAAGTGTCATGCACAATATATTCAAGTGTCATGCACAATATATTCAAGTGTGAGGTACAATATATTCAAGTGTCCTGTACAATATATTCAGGTGTACTTCACAATATATTCAAGTGTGATGCACAATATTTTCAAGTGTGATGTACAATATATTCAAGTGTAATGTGCAGTATATTCAAGTGTGATGCACAGTATATTCAAGTATCATGTACAATATATTCAAGTGTCATATACAATATATTCAAGTGTCATGCACAATATATTCAAGTGTAATGCACAATATATTCAAGTGTCATGTACAATATATTCAGGTGTACTGCACAATATATTCAAGTGTAATGCACACTATTTTCAAGTGTGATGTACAATATATTCAAATGTAATGTACAATATATTCAAGTGTAATGCACAACATATTCAAGTGTGGTGTACAGTATATTCAAGTGTGATGTACAATATATTCAAGTGTGATGTACAGTATATTCAAGTGTCATGTACAATATATTCAAGTGTCATGCACAATATATTCAAGTGTAATGCACAATATATTCAAGTGTGAGGTACAACATATTCAAGTGTCATGTACAATATATTCAGGTGTACTGCACAATATATTCAAGTGTAATGCACACTATTTTCAAGTGTGATGTACAATATATTCAAGTGTAATGTACAATATATTCAAGTGTAATGCACAATATACTTAATTGTGATGTACAGTATATTCAAGTGTGATGTACAGTATACTCAAGTGTGATGTACAATATATTCAAGTGTAATGCACAATATATTCAAGTGTGATGTACAATATATTCAAGTGTGATGTACAATATATTCAAGTGCCATGCACAATATATTCAAGTGTGAGGTACAATATATTCAAGTGTCATGCACAATATATTCAAGTGTGAGGTACAACATATTCAAGTGTTATGTACAGTATATTCAAGTGTGATGTACAATATATTCAAGTGTGATGTACAGTATATTCAAGTGTGATGTACAATATATTCAAGTGTGATGTACAATATATTCAAGTGTCATGCACAATATATTCAAGTGTGAGGTACAATATATTCAAGTATCATGCACAATATATTCAAGTGTGATGTACAATATATTCAAGTGTCATACACAATATATTCAAGTGTGAGGTACAATATATTCAAGTGTCATGCACAATATATTCAAGTGTGTGGTACAATATATTCAAGTGTGATGTACAGTATATTCAAGTGTGATGTACAATATATTCAAGTGTCAGGTACTATATATTCAAGTGTGAGGTACAGTATATTCAAGTGTGAGGTACAATATATTCAGGTGTGATGTACAATATATTCAAGTGTCATGCACACTATAGTCAAGTGTGAGGTACAATATATTCAATTGTCATGCACACTATAGTCAAGTGTGAGGTACAATATATTCAAGTGTAATGTGCAGTATATTCAAGTGTCATGTACAGTATATTCAAGTGTCATGTACAATATATTCAAATATCATATACAATATATTCGTGTCATGCACAATATATTCAAGTGTCATGTACAATATATTCAAGTGTGAGGTACAATATATTCAAGTGTCCTGTACAAAATATTCAGGTGTACTGCACCATATATTCAAGTGTAATGCACAATATTTTCAAGTGTGATGTACAATATATTCAAGTGTAATGTGCAGTATATTCAAGTGTGATGTACAGAATATTCAAGTGTCATGTACAATATATTCAGGTGTCATATACAATATATTCAAGTGTCATGCACAATATATTCAAGTGTAATGCACAAAATATTCAAGTGTGAGGTACAATATATTCAAGTGTCATGTACAATATATTCAGGTGTACTGCACAATATATTCAAGTGTAATGCACACTATTTTCAAGTGTGATGTACAATATATTCAAGTGTAATGTACAATATATTCAAGTGTAATGCACAACATATTCAAGTGTGGCGTACAGCATATTCAAGTGTGATGTACAATACATTCAAGTGTGATGTACATTATATTCAAGTGTGATGTACAGTATATTCAAGTGTCATGTAGAATATATTCAAGTGTAATGTACAATATATTCAAGTGTAATGCACAACATATTCAAGTGTGGCATACAGTATATTCAAGTGTGATGTACAATATATTCAAGAGTGATGTACAGTATATTCAAGTGTGATGTACAGTATATTCAAGTGTCATGTACAATATATTCAAGTGTCATGCACAATATATTCAAGTGTCATGTACAATATATTCAGGTGTACTGCACAATATATTCAAGTGTAATGCACACTATTTTCAAGTGTGATGTACAATACACTCGTGTAATGTACAATATATTCAAGTGTAATGCACAATATATTCAATTGTGATGTACAGTATATTCAAGTGTGATGTACAGTATATTCAAGTGTGATGCCCAATATATTCAAGTGTAATGCACAATATATTCAAGTGTGATGTACAATATATTCAAGTGTGATATACAGTATATTCAAGAGTGATGTACAATATATTCAAGTGTGATGTACAGTATATTCAAGTGTAATGTACAATATATTTAAGTGTGATGTACAGTATATTCAAGTGTGATGTACAATATATTCAAGTGTGATGTACAATATATTCAAGTGTCATGCACAATATATTAAAGTGTGAGGTACAATATATTCAAGTGTCATGCACAATATATTCAAGTGTGATGTACAATATATTCAAGTGTTATGCACAATATATTCAAGTGTGAGGTACAATATATTCAAGTGTCATTCACGATATAGTCAAGTGTGAGGTACAATATATTCAAGTGTGATGTACAGTATATTCAAGTGTGATGTACAATATATTCAAGTGTGATGTACAATATATTCAAGTGTCATGCACAATATATTCAAGTGTGAGGTACAGTATATTCAAGTGTGAGGTACAATATATTCAAGTGTGATGTGCAATATATTCAAGTGTCATGCACACTATAGTCAAGTGTGAGGTACAATATATTCAAGTGAAATGTGCAGGATATTCAAGTGTGATGTACAGTATATTCAAGTGTCATGTACAATATATTCAAGTGTCATATACAATATATTCAAGTGTCATGCACAATATATTCAAGTGTCATGCACAATATTTTCAAGTGTAATGCACAATATATTCAAGTGTCATGTACAATATATTCAGGTGTACTGCACAATATATTCAAGTGTAATGCACACTATTTTCAAGTGTGATGTACAATATATTCAACTGTAATGTACAATATATACAAGTGTAATGCACAACATATACAAGTGTGGCGTACAGTATATTCAAGTGTGATGTACAATATATTCAAGTGTGATGTACAGTATATTCAAGTGTCATGTACAATATATTCAAGTGTCATGCACAATATATTCAAGTGTAATGCACAATATATTCAAGTGTGAGGTACAACATATTCAAGTGTCATGTACAATATATTCAGGTGTACTGCACAATATATCCAAGTGTAATGCACACTATTTTCAAGTGTGATGTACAATATATTCAAGTGTAATGTACAATATATTCAAGTGTAATGCACAATATATTCAATTGTGATGTACAGTATATTCAAGTGTGATGTACAATATATTCAAGTGTAATGCACAATATATTCAAGTGTGATGTACAATATATTCAAGTGTGATATACAGTATATTCAAGTGTGATGTACAATATATTCAAGTGTCATGCACATTATATTCAAGTGAGAGGTACAATATATTCAAGTGTCATGCACAATATATTCAAGTGTGAGGTACAATATATTCAAGTGTGATGTACAGTATATTCAAGTGTGATGTGCAATATATTCAAGTGTGATGTACAATATATTCAAGTGTCATGCACAATATATTCAAGTGTGATGTACAATATATTCAAGTGTCATGCACAATATATTCAAGTGTGATGTACAATATATTCAAGTGTCATGCACAATATATTCAAGTGTGAGGTACAATATGTTCAAGTGTGATGTACAGTATATTCAAGTGTGATGTACAATATATTCAAGTCTCATGCACAATATATTCAAGTGTGATGTACAGTATATTCAAGTGTGATGTATAATATATTCAAGTGTGATGTACAGTATATTCAAGTGTGATGTACAATATATTCAAGTGTGATGTACAATATATTCAAGTGTCATGCACAATATATTCAAGTGTGAGGTACTATATATTCAAGTGTGAGGTACAGTATATTCAAGTGTGAGGTACAATATATTCAAGTGTGATGTGCAATATATTCAAGTGTCATGCACACTATAGTCAAGTGTGAGGTACAATATATTCAAGTGTAACGTGCAGTATATTCAAGCGTGATGTACAGTATATTCAAGTGTCATGTACATTATATTCAAGTGTCATATACAATATATTCAAGTGTCATGCACAATATATTCAAGTGTAATGCATAATATATTCAAGTGTGAGGTACAATATATTCAAGTGTCATGTACAATATATTCAGGTGTACTGCACAATATATTCAAGTGTAATGCACACTATTTTCAAGTGTGATGTACAATATATTCAAGTGTAATGTACACTATATTCAAGCGTAATGCACAACATATTCAAGTGTGGCATACAGTATGTTCAAGTGTGTTGTACAAATATATTCAAGTGTGATGTACAGTATATTCAAGTGTGATGTACAGTATATTCAAGTGTCATGTACAATATATTCAAGTGTCATGCACAATATATTCAAGTGTAATGCACAATATATTCAAGTGTGAGGTGCAACATATTCAAATGTCATGTACAATATATTCAGGTGTACTGCACAATATATTTATGTGTAATGCACACTATTTTCAAGTGTGATGTACAATATATTCAAGTGTAATGTACAATATATTCAAGTGTAATGCACAATATATTCTATTGTGATGTACAGTATATTCAAGTGTGATGTACAGTATATTCAAGTGTGATGTACAATATATTCAAGTGTAATGCACAATATATTCAAGTGTGATGTACAATATATTCAAGTGTGATGTACAGTATATTCAAGTGTGATGTACAATATATTCAAGTGTGATGTACAGTATATTCAAGTGTGATGTACAATATATTCAAGTGTGAGGTACAATCTATTCACGTGTGAGGTACAGTATATTCAAGTGTGAGGTATAATATATTCAGGTGTGATGTACAATATATTCAAGTGTCATGCGCAATATAGTCAAGTGTGAGGTACAATATATTCAAGTGTGAGGTACAGTATATTCAAGTGTGAGGTGCAATATATTCAAGTGTGATGTACAATATATTCAAGTGTCATGCACAATATATTCAAGTGGGAGGTACAATATATTCAAGTGTGAGGTACAATATATTCAAGTGTGATGTACAGTATATTCAAGTGTGATGTACAATATATTCAAGTGTGATGTACAGTATATTCAAGTGTGAGGTACAATATATTCAAGTGTGATGCACAATATATTCAAGTGTCATGCACAATATATTCAAGTGTGAGGTACAATATATTCAAGTGTCATGCACAATATATTCAAGTGTGAGGTACAATATATTCAAGTGTCATGCACAATATATTCAAGTGTGAGGTACAATATATTCAAGTGTGATGTACAGTATATTCAAGTGTGATGTACAATATATTCAAGTGTCATGCACAATATATTCAAGTGTGAGGTACTATATATTCAAGTGTGAGGTACAGTATATTCAAGTGTGAGGTACAATATATTCAAGTGTGATGTACAATATATTCAAGTGTCATGCACAATATAGTCAAGTGTTAGGTACAATATATTCAAGTGTGATGTACAGTATATTCAAGTGTGATGTACAATATATTCAAGTGTGAGGTACAATATATTCAAGTGTCATGCACAATATATTCAAGTGTGAGGTACAGTATATTCAAGTGTGATGTACAATATATTCAAGTGTGAGGTACAATATATTCAAGTGTGAGGTACAGTATATGCAAGTGTGAGGTATAATATATTCAAGTGTGATGTACAATATATTCAAGTGTCATGCACAATATATTCATGTGTGAGGTACAATATATTCAAGTGTGAGGTACAGTATATTCAAGTGTGAGGTACAATATATTCAAGTGTGATGTACAATATATTCAAGTGTCATGCACAATATATTCATGTGTGAGGTACAATATATTCAAGTGTGATGTACAGTATATTCAAGTGTGATGTACAATATATTCAAGTGTGAGGTACAATATATTCAAGTGTCATACACAATATATTCAAGTGTGAGGTACAATATATTCAAGTGTCATGCACAATATATTCATGTGTGAGGTACAATATATTCAAGTGTGATGTACAGTATATTCAAGTGTGATGTACAATATATTCAAGTGTGAGGTACAATATATTCAAGTGTCATACACAATATATTCAAGTGTCATGTACAATATATTCAAGTGTCATGTACAACATATGCAGGTGTCATGTACAATATATTCATTAGTTTCTAAAGTGGGCCAATCTTCAATGAAACCTGAGAGAGGAGAAGAGACTCAGAAAGGAGACAGGTTAGGTTAATATGTCCTGTGTTGAAGCAGGAGCATCTGGCTTAGATGAAAATATTTTTATTGCTGCAGTCGAAATTTGGAATAAGTCTTGATTTGTTTAATGCTGATTGGGAGAGCTTGCTAAAGTGTTGGTGCCTGAGAAGAGAAAGTATGTGCAGTGCTGTGGAGTTTGATTCTGGGGATAATGCTTCTCAACTGCAAATGAAACTACAAGATAAAGGTGCCAGAGCAAACTAAAAATGCAAACAGACAGCTTTGTTCAACTAAAACATAGAAAAAAGCAGAAAAGTGCAAACAGGTATCAGCACACATGTCCCTAAAAGATTTAACTTAAAATTTAAGCAGAGTTGAAATAAAAGCTTTTTTTTTTATTTCCTTTTTGATGAAAGTTTGTTTCTTATAGTTCAGGTTTTCCACATCTCTCCTAGTCTTACATAAATGACCAATAAACTTGGAGGATTAATACCTTTCCCCAGTGATAGTGTTAACCCTAAAGTTAGTGATACATACCACATCTCTTCAGTAACACATTCATGCCTGTTAGTATTTAGTTACACATTCCCACATTTGAATCCCTGCCTGTGTTGGCATTCTCTGTATTTACAATTGACACTGCAGAAGAACTCAAATAGTACAACCAGGCATGGTCAGGGAGTCTTCTACTGTATCAGGTGCAGTCTCAGATCTACCAGACTGACTTAATGGAACAGTAATGTAGTAGGTGTGACTCATGTAATATGGATACCAGCAGTAATCTTTTACCTGTAACTTTTAGGGAGTCTTCTCATTCAGCACATTGGATTAACAGCTCCATGCCATAGCCTAAAAAGTCCATTGCCCTAAGATGTGCAACTTCATATGATAATATGCTATGCGAAGTATACATTTTCACAGAAGAGACTGTGTGAAATTTCCTTTCCATAAATTAATTAAAGGCACCATTCCCTGCTTGCTTTTTGGATCAATAGTGCCAAGAAAGTATGTTTATCTATTTTTCCTTTTCTTTATATATATATATATATATATATATATATATATATATATATATATATATATATAGTGCCGCGGTGGAACGGCAGTAGTGTTGTTACCTCACAGCAAGAGGTTCTCCTGTTTGATTCTCGGCTTGGCTTGGAAGTGACTTCTGTGTGGAGTCTGCATGTCCTCCCTGCGGGTGGGTAGCGTTCGAAAGACATTGCATGCGTAAATGGGCATGCCTTCTTGAAGGTTGGACGTCGAGCTGGCACCCCGGCGTTTCATAAAAATCTACTACCAATCAATAGTGGACCGGAGTTCTGCTGTGGCGATCCCTAACCGGGAAAAAGCCGAAAGACAAACATATATATATATATATATATATATATATATATGTATAGTGCATATACTGTGCATTATTGCATGCTCACACATTTTTTCTTGGCATGTTACTGCATATGGTGCTTATTTGTGGAACAATGAAGTATTGTATCTCTTGTTTTAAGAGTGTGTTTCTCAAATGGATATTATTCCCCATTTACTTCTCAATAAGAATAGGAGCTGATCTGAAAAGACAATGGAATAAAAACATAATTATTTGTCTTATGTAGCAGTTAACAAGAGTTTACTCACAACAGGTTAAATTGTTAACAGATGTATTATGCCTGTCCAAATAATCTTGGACTTCACTTTGGAAAACAAGTGGGAGAGGCAAGTAACTCACCCCCCCCCCCCCCCATGTACAGCGCCCATGAACAAAATGTTTCAAAGGCCATGAACCTTAAAACTTACTATTCCCTGGTGGACTATATTGTGACATTTTAAATGTAAATGCACTGCACCACTAATATCTTATTTTACCTACGTTCCTGCGGTTTGGAGCTTTATAATTCACTTGCAGAGCAGCTAACCACACAGACACAGAACGTTGTCATTTTCTAATGAAGAAACTGGAAGAAAACATAATACACAAAACTTAAGATTCCAAGAAAAAATATAAGTTCTCTTTATCACAAAGCTCGTATCTAAGCTCCTTTGTCTGACAGCTTATATACATATGTTTTTAACACCTTGTTGGCTATTTTCGAAACTGCTATGTAATGTAGGCATCTGTCAATCATTACTGGTTCCTGAGGGTACATTTTGATTTTCACCTACTCATAGCCTGTTATGTTTGTGGTTATATAGTTAGTAAATGACTATAGACTAAAAAGCTGCATATACACAGAAACTGTAGTTGTTTGTTGTGTTGGTCATAAAGCATAAACAAAGCTACAAAAGGAATGCTAATCTATAACTTTTATTTTAAATAACTATATAAGTAAGTAAAACAAAACATAAATGCTAGATCATGAGGCTTTTCTGTAACTTGAACGTATCCAAGTCAGTGTTGTAACTGAGACTTGGTTTCACTGAAAAAATAGCACTCACTCAATACCTGGGTTTTGTGATTATCATGCGTTCACACCCAAGGTGAAGCTGCAGCAGTATTTCAGTATTTGACAGATCATATCACCTCTAGGCAGATATTCAGTGCCCCACAATCCAAACTCACTGAACTCCATCTTATAGTTATAGTAGTTAACTGTTATACCATTGTGTCATAAACTGGGCATGTTCAAGACTTCTAGGCTTACTAAATGGCAATTTTCTAAAACAAATAGCAAAGCAAATAACTAAAATACAGAGGGTTCCATACTTTGCCCTGAACAATATAGCATGCTGGTTAAATCTAACCACTAACTTAAGACTTTTGCCTCTAAAGTCTGAAACACCCCTGCAGTCAGCATCTAAGTCTAAGATTTCAAGAATACAGATCTATTCAAATTCTATAAGGTCATGCAATTTACTTACATTAGCATTTCAGGATGGAATCTCAGCTGCTCCTAATACAATGGAGTTCTAGTCCCACATAAGGATTTAGAATTTACTGAAATTAGTAGAACCAAATTTAATGGGAATTTTATGAAAAGACCATACTGATGACCAACTGGTATAAGTTAGCACCTGAGCTAGATTAAAAAAAAAAAGAAAACACCTTATAAAGTTATACAACAAGTTTAAATTTCCCTATATCAAAAACAGTGTCCAAAAGATTAACAAGGAACTAAAACCACGAGGAAGATCAAAGCCAAACACAAACTAGTACCTGAAGCCAAAGATAATTATAAATCAATCTTTATTTACATTAGGAAATTAAGAACTACCGCCCATTAGTATAAGAAACTAATCCAAAATGGCACTACCCACTCTGATACAAAAGACATAGTGAATATACAATCTAGTAAATTTAGTGATAACTTTACTTCAGAAACACTGAAAAAAAGATGGCCACTTCCAGTCTATTGCACCTCATAAATCCATAACGGAACACCTCCTAACTATTGTCTCTAAAACCAAAAACACTACTTCCATGGAGCAGATAATTTATCCAAATACCTAATATATAGCACCAAATATGCCCTAGTAGAACATCCCCTGAACTTGTTTAACCTAATCACAGCTAAAGGGTACATTCCTGAAGCATGGAGAACTGTTGCTCTGATGCCCCTTTAAAACACTGGCCCTAAACAGATGTCTGAAACTATAAACTCATTAGCTTATCTAGTCTAATTTGTAAAGTTTTAGAACGTATCATATCTGACTTCATAAACTACAATATGAAAAAATATATGTTCTGCAAGACAAAAGCAGTTTCATTTTGTCAGTAAGAAATTGTGTCTACTCAGTTTAATAATCTTCATTGAGAAAGTCACAAAATCAGTAGGTAAAGGTTATTTTGTCCACACAGCCTATTTCAATTTAGCCAAGGCATTTAACACCATCAATTATGCTGGTATTGTAAATAAATTAAGAAACCTAAATGTTGATCCTTATGTGGTAGGCTGGGCAGAAACAAAGTGAAAGACAGAACCCACATTGTTAAAGTGGCATTTTTTTTCCTCAGAAAATAAGATGGTAACTTGTGGTGCACCTCCAGGTTAGCTAGTGCTAGAAAAAATGTTTTCCCCATTTCTGGAATTAATTACCACTGTATGTTAAAGAAAGTGAGAACCTTGCATTCTTTAAATCAAACCATGATGATTTAATGAGAACCCGCAAATCCATCTCTGGACAAACCTGTTTTGCCCTTCAAGGCATGAAAGTAAAACATGAAGGTGAGTATTGATAAGTTCTAAATTCTTCTGGACTCACTTACCATGCAGTTCCTTGAACCTATGATCCTATGAGATAAGTTAACCTTCAATGCAATATTATGGCTGAGACTAACAAATTGCAATATACCCCTTTATATCAGACTGCTTTTCACAAAGAATCACAAAGAATCTAAGAGTGAGGATTGTGAATTATTATTCGACAATTTGATGGGGTGGTTTTAGTACACATAGCCCTCATTCAGTGAGCAATTGCACCTTGCATCTAAGCATCACAGTGATATCAAGAGGTTGGAGTAAGTATCCCCTAACACTTCAGCAATAGCCATTCTTATTTTTTTATTCTGTATACAGTAAATGCAGGAGAAAATAATGCAACATTTTGCTCTCTAAGTCTAGTTTGTTTATAGTGGACTACAGTATGAAACTGCATATATACTCTCCAAATGCAGTATCCACTTTATTTCTGAACTGGGGTTTGGGACACTAGAGGTGGTAGCAGTGCATGTAAATAGCTTGGACTAAGCCATAGGTTGTTTAATGTTCCTTATAAGCGGTGTCTGATATTCTGTATGAATCACAATCAGCCGCTGTACTGTGTATATACTACTACTTGTTGTAAGGCTTTCTGAATCTGAGTCTACATCATCACAACCATGTCATGGAACATAATCAAATGGAACTAGTTACAAACCAGTTACATATGAAACCACTGCATTTTGGGAAAATGGTTCCTTTGATAAAGATTTTAGGTAAGCATCCATTTAAGAGTATAAATACTACAATAAACTTGAGCTAAGAATGTTTTCTTACACTTAAGGACCCTTCTCTCTGTTGTGTTTGTTAGTCTAATAAATTAAAAGCGAGCATGATGTTGCAGGATTTTATAACTCTTCATGGTTGCATAACTGTATCATTTTTCTCTTTGGACCCCCTTCATTACTCTACTTGCAACCTTTCTCCGGCACCTGCAGTTTCTCCCTCCTACAGCCTTCTTTGTTTTATAAATAATTACTCAATCACTTTAAAAAAAGTATTGTTTTGCCTTGTCTAAATATTTTTGTCACTATAGAGTCACACTAGTTAAGCTGTTTTTGAGGTGCTTAATTGTGTAAGTTCAGTGGACATTAAAGCCTCTTGATGGTCGTTAAATGTATATGTTGCATTATCAACTGTAATACCTTTGAAGGAGCACTTCCTTCCCATCCACTATTCATAAAGCTAATCTGTCTTCTATAGTCATTTCTTCAATCACATTGCATATCTGTAAATATACACAACAAAACCTAGACATTTCATATAAAAAGAAACATGCACATAGGAAAGAAAGAGAAATTTGATATGCTGCAATATTTATGCAAAGGAGAAAGCCAAACTTATCAATATAAAGAAAGTAGTCCCAAAGATATTTGAAAAGAAATACAGCCAAAGGCATCCAGATATGGAAAATTTCACAAATAATATCACAAAGAGGGAACGTAGAAAAGAAAATGAGTTAAGTAGAACTTAAAAAAAATAGACGGTGAAGTTGTGGAGTGCCTGCAAAGTGAAGGGTTTGGTGTAGAAGTTCTAACACAGGTTACATCACAGCTAGATGGAGTGAGTCCACAAAGTAAGGAGAAGCAGGAAAACCAGGAGACATTTGAAGACGGAATATGGACCTGGGAAAGCAAAAGCGATTTAATACGGTGTAATACTCATGCAAAAGAGAAAGCAGAACTAACCAATACAAAAAGAGCAGCACCAACAATATTTGAAGAGAAATACAGGCAGAGGAATATGGATATGGAAAACCTTACAATACAAAAAATAAAAATATAAAGAGGAAAAGTAGAAAGGGAGATTAGTAATAAAGAAACAGAAACTGAGGTCATGGACTACCTGCAAAGTGAAGGATTCAGTGTAGAAAATCTAATTTAGAAAGCACCACAACAGGATAGAGCAATTGATATCCAAACAAAGGGGAAACCAGTGGAATGAGAAGCAATTGGTCAGGTGCCATATGAAGATATTTTGGAGCCTTCCACAGGAAACCAGTATAAACATTCACTTGAAGACGGACAGCAAGAAGGAACAGGAAACTGTGGAAACTGATCCAGTCAATGTTGAGGAGTGATAGGCCAGGAAGTTCCCATATGGCACAGTAATGGATGGCACAGGATGAAATTGAAGAGAATGTGCCACTGGAAGATGCTACAGAACTTTCTCTAGAATACCCACAGGAAATGGAAAATAAAAATGTGTCCTTAGTTTAGAAGAAAATGAGCTAAGAGAAGAGTTGCTTGATTTAACAGAGATAGACATATTAAGATCAATTAAAGAAATCGACTGAAGAAGGTGAATAAAACCCAAAAAGTCAGAAGTTTGATAAAACAAATGAACAAAGTAATTAGGACTGTCCATAGAGATCCATGTGATATAACAGAAGTAAACAGGGTATATTACTGTACAGCTAAATTAATCACTGATAATGTTCTACCACAAGAACACACGGTAGTGAGGGAAAAGAAGGGGAGAAAGCGAATACCATCATGGAAGTATCGGCCAGAGAAAACTATAAAGTAATTAAGACAAGAAGTGTCACTGTTAGAAGAATATAGAAGAGGGACTAGATCAACAAAAATACTAAGAAATATAGACATAATAAAAGCAATGCACAGTATTAGAACAGACCACAATCAATCATGAACTATCACAAATAACAAGCTAAAAATCTCAGCACAGGTGGAAAAAGTTAGAAGATACAGATATAAATATATAGTAAAAGTACAAAATAAGCAATTTACTGATGACCCAAAAAGTTCTTTTGAGATTTGGGAAATAAGGTAAAAGGAATTGAAATACCACCAAAAAAAGAAGAAATAGATATATTTAGGTAAGTATTTATGAAGGTTCTGTGGAACATAACAAAGATGCTAAATGGATAGTAGAAGGAATAAGAAGTTTAAAGTTACAGGATATGAAACGGGATGAAGTAACAGCCAGAGAGATTGAAACAAAGTTAAGAAAGGCCTCCAGTTGAAAACACCAGGCCCAGATGTAGTACCTAACTTCTAGTTAAAAGTATTAGCATCTTTGCATGAAAGTTTAGATATGAGCAAGAACTATTTATATGCACACCCTAAACAGACACCAACCTGGCTAATAACATGAAAAACAATGCTCCTACTTAAGAGTGAACCTGCAAGCTACCCTAAAAACTATAGACCAATAACTTGCCTTCCGATGATATATAAACTATACACTGGAATTGATGCCTACAGAGTTTATAGTCATTTAGAAGAAAAGTCAATTATGGCAGTAGAACAAAAGGGCAACAAAAGAAAGTCATATGGAACAAATGATCATTTGTTGTTAAATAAAGTCATAGTGGAGAACTGTAAAAAAGGGGAAGAATCTAAGTATGGCATGGATTGACTATAAAAAAGCATTTGATAGTATCCCACATTCATGGATAAAAAGAGTGCCTAAAAATGTATAAGATACACCCTGCACTGATAAACTACATTACAGTGACCATGAAACAGTGGCAGACCACTTTCCAATTAAGCCATGACAAAGGACAAATTATTATTCCAGGGATAAAAATTTAAAGGGGGATATTAAAGGGTGACTCTCCATCACTGCTGTTATCCTGCCTTGCCTTTATCCCATTAAGCTGTCTACTTAACAGCTCAGGCCATGGTTATAATTTGGCTCCTACAAAACAAATAAGTGTAAAGACTTCTTATCTTCTCTTTGTTGATGATTTAACACTGTATAGCTCAACACAGCTGCAGGTTGTCAAAACGTTTTCAGATGATATAAGAATGTCATTTGGTCTTGATAAATGTGCAAAAGCAACCTTTAAAACAGGAAAAGCACCAGGAAAACATCAGTTTGGGACAAGAATGTGATATTAAAGAATTTGAGCAAGAGGGAGTGTACAAATATTTGTGCATTGATGAAGGATCAACAATAAAACATGAACAAATGCAAATAAAACTTAGTAAGGAATACTTCAGAAGACTTAAATTAATCCTAAAAACAGCGTTGACATCTAGGAACAAAATCCAAGCTATAAACCAATTTTCTCTTCCTGTCCAAACTTACAGTTTTGGACTAACTGACTGGCCTCAAAACATGTTTGGTAGATTAGACAGGAAAACAAGAAGGATGCCATGCCCACCAAATGATTTATAAAAATCAGTGCATATCAAAATAATATATTCACTGTTCCAAAGGAGGGTTTGGCCTCCTTGAAATTAATTACATGTATAGATCTGCAATTGTGGGACTCCACACACATCTACTGACCTCGCAAGACCCAAACATAGTGAACGATTTGGAACATGAAAGTAAATCTTAGATAACTTTTTACCTAATCTAGCAGAAGCATATCGGCATCAAGCAGGAATGGAAATCAAACCAGAAGTAAATAAAAATCAGGCAGCAATTGAATGAGCCAAAAAACAAAAGAAAGAATATAAGGTGAAGGACCAGATGAGAAGCCAAGAAGTGTGGAGAATGCATAAATATAGTTGCAAGTATAGAAAACTTCTGCAAGAACCTCATGTTGATCAGGAACAAATGCAGTAATGGTTAAGGAGAGGCAAATTCAAACCAAGAGATGAAAGGCTAATATTGGTGGGCCCAAGATAGTGAGCTATGTGCACAGTGGTATACAAAGGCCATTGAACATGTGGGAGAAACAGGTGTAGGTTTTGTAAAACCAAACTGGAAAAAGTTGCACACCTCGTTACTGGTTGAGACATACAAATAGCAAAAAAACTGTATACTGAAAGACATAATAACGTTGCAAGACTATTGCACTGGGGATTGTGCAAACATTGTGGTACTGATGTGACTGAAAAACACTGGAAACATGAGCCACAAAGCATCAAAGAAAATGAAGTTTACATCACATGGGATCACCCATTACCAACAGCTCAAAATATGGATGCCAGAAAACCAGAAATAGTGGTCCATGAAAACAAGACAAAAGTAGCATCGATCATTGAAATCAACACACCCAGTGACTACAGTGTGTTGCATACAGAGAGATACAAAGTCATAAAATATCAGGATTTGCAGGCAGAAATGAGAGCAATGTGGAAGAAAGATACCCATACAGTTCCAATAGTTGTAGGAGCAATGGGTCTTATAAAAAAGACTCTAAAATCATATTCAGATATGCTACCAATACATGTAACTCCATATGAATTGCAGGAGGAGTCATTACTGGGCATATTGCAGGTGCTGCAAAGAGCACTTCTGGCTGACATCAAAGACTGAAACAATACTACTTTCATGAACTTTGGTTGTACTTTGACTTAAGAATGAGGTCCATTCCTGTCATATTATTAAAAACCCAGAAGATCTGAAGAAATTAAAAAGGGAGAAACCATATCTGTTTTAAAATATTTACATTTATTTTGGGTAGTAGTCAATATTTATTTATTTATTGCATTTGTTTACCGGGGCAGTCCACTGGGCCTAAAAGAGCCCATTTTCAGTGGAGGCCCGGGGAGAAAAGCTCCAACGAGATACAGAAAAATGTAAACATTAATTAGTACAGAAGTAGAAACAGTGTTACAGATAGTAAATATAGTAACATATACAGAATATATATATATATATATATATATATATATATATATATATATATATATATAAAAGCAGGAATCTAGTTTGTTTGATTACAGTAATATATACAGAAAATATACATTAAAGCAGAATTCAATTAATTCAATCAGAGTGGTATAAACAGAGATATATTAATCAGTATTATTGTACCAGTATCAACAAGTGAAGATAAAAATAAATATGGAGAAAGTATCATCAGTTACTAGTAGCAAAACACATAGGAGTTTCATAATCATATAAGGAGAGTGAAGAGGCTAGGTTATAGAGCAGGAAGAGTTGAGATGATTTTTCAGTATTTGTTTGAAGGTGGTGGTGCTGCCTGTGTTTCTTATAGAAGGTGAAAGTGAGTTCCATAGTTTGGCGACAGTGAAGGAATAGAGGAGTTGACCAGCAGGTAAGGTGGGCTTATCTACTTTTAGAAGTAAATGATTATCAGATCTTAGATGCCTGCTGGGATGTTATTTGGCAAGTAGAGTTGAGAGAGCATAACAGTCTGTGGGTCTGTAGATTATTATGTGCACGGTAGTTAGTTGGGTGAATGAGAGATGGTGGGGGAATTCCAGCCACCCTAATTGTTTCAGTGACTTACAGTGGTGGAAAGAGAAAGTTTCGCCTTGGTGCCAAATTTTGCTATTCTGTTGTAACACATAGCAAGCCTGGATTGTGTAGAATTTTGGATATTGGTGAGGAGAGGGGCACCATAAAGGACAGTGGGTAATAAAAAGGTAGTTGCAAGGGTTTGTCTAGTAGAGAGGCTAAGAAAGTGTTGGTGCCTGTAGAACATACCAAGCTTTTGGTGTGTTTTTTTGATGTTATTGTTTATGTGTAGGTCAAAGTTAAGGTTTTCATTTATAATAATGCCTAGTAATTTACTGTGTGGAACAACTTCTATAGTGGTATTGTCTTGGGCATGTATAATGAAGAGTTTTTTTTTATCAAATGCAGTTGTTTTCCTAGGAGTAAAAATTACTAGTTTAGTTTTTTTTGGATTTAGGGCAAGATGATTGTTAAGCATCCAAGATTCAGTAGATGTGAAGGCATTCTGGGTAATTTGCTGGAGTTCAGAGCTGGAGTTTGCAGTGCATATTATTGTAGAGTCATCAGCATACTGGATTACAGAGCATTGTGGGAGAGTGGTGTGAAAGTTGTTAATAAAGATGCTAAATAAGAAAGGACCAAGTATGGACCCTTGGGGTACCCCTGTGGAAGTACTGAGGAAGGGAGAGTAAGATTGTTGACATCTGGTGAATTGCTGCCTATTGGAGTGATAGCTGTTGAACCATTGTAGGGTAGGGGGAGAATGTGGAGGGTGGATAGTTTAGAGAGGAGGATAGTGTGGGAAATGGTGTCAAAAGCTTTGGAGAGGTCAAGAAAAAGTGAAGCAATTATTTTACCAGAATCCTGTGCCCGGTTAACTGTATCAAGGAAGGATAGGAGGGTGGTAGTGGTGCTGTGTCCTGGTCTGAAACCGTGCTGAGTGGGTGATAACATTTGATCTTCATGCAGGTGGTTGAGGAGTTGGGCATGGATGCATTTTTCCAGTATTTTAGAGGGGTGAGAGAATTGTTATGGGTCGAAAGATTGTGGTGTCTGTGTTGATGCCACCTTTGTGTAAGGGGAGAATGAATGCTTTTTTCCAGATGTCTGGGACAAGGGATTATTTAATTGATCTGTTAATTAGTATGCTAATGGGATAAACTATAGAGTTTGCTGCTAGCTGCAGGACGTGTGGGGGTAGATTGTCTGGGGCAAGACTACAGGGTTTTACTTAAGTAAAAGTTTTTTTTATTGTGCTGGTGGGTATGGGGAAGAATTTTAGGTTAGGGTTAAGGGTAGACTTGTTTTCTGAAATGGTCTGGTCATCAGCTGTATTGGTGGTGGTGCTGTTAACTGTAGGAAAGGTGGCGGTTAGGTTAGCTATGGTGTCAATGAAGTAGGAATTGAAGAGGATAGCAAGTTCAGTGGGAGTTTTTTGTGGGCCAGGGGATGGATTGCTTTGAGAGCATGGGTGTAATAGTTGGCTGATGGAGGACCAGAATTTTTGGGGATTATTTTTATGTTGGCTTTGTAAGTGGAAGCAGTGGTCTTTTTTATCAGTGGTTATTGGACGTTTTGCCCGGTTACGAAGTTGTTTGTAATGTAGTAGAGTTGAGGAGTCTTTGTTTTTCTGCCATGATTTCCAGATTTTATCCCTTGTGGACATTACTTCTTTGGTGGATTTTGAGAGCCAGCATGCATGGTTATGTTTTATTCATTTTTGGCAGGTGGGTTCTTGCCTATTTAGGAGGTCTAGAAATGTTGAGTTAAAGAATTCAACATCCTCATTAAGTGGTAGGGATTTGAGGGTTTTTCAGTTTATTGTAGCTAAGGTTTCATTAAATATGGATGATTGGAACTTAGTAAAATTTCTGGTAGATTTATATTGGTGTTGGCCTGTGGTTGGAGTAGTTTTGCGTATGATATATACTGGGTGGTGGTCACTAATGTTATTAGGTAGTATGCCTGCACTGATGACATTGAAAGGGTGGGACACTAATATCCAGTCTATTGTGGAGCCCCAGTTGTAATTTTTGTGAGGTCTGGTGATGTCTTCAATTGGTTGGGAGAAGTTGTAAAGATGTATGTTTTTTGAGGGGTTGTTGTGGCCTATATCTAGCCAATTGATTTTAACATCACCTAGAATAATGGTTTCATTATCTATATTTTGGGAAGTCCAGGCAAGTATGTTTTCTAATATTGGAATGTTGTTTCCTGGGGGAATATAAAGAACAATTATGCAAATGTTTTTATGGTGGTTAAGTTTTAATATAGAGATTAGTACTTCGGCTAGGGAGAAGTTGGGCGTTGGTTTTGAGTAGGGAATTAATGTGTAATTACTAGTGAAGAGTATTGCTACTCCTCCTCTCTTGTTGGGTCAATTGACTCTCAGGCATGAGTAGCTTGGGTGAATAAATTCAGTGTCTTTTATATATGATTTCAACCAGGATTCGGTAGCTGCTATAATATCTGGGTTGTACTTTGAAATCCACGCATGGAGTTCAGGTATCTTGTTTCTAAGGCTTTGGAGATTTATGGTTGATAGCATAAGAGATTTGCTAGGTTTGCTGGAGCTAAGGGGGGGCTGGGCCTGGGTTGGGTTGCACATCACCACACTGGGAAATCGTGCTTTGGCAAATTGTGTCGGTTATACTTCTCAGTTTTTTCCTAAAAATGATGTAGTTGCTGCTGGTGGTATGATAAAGGGAGTGTCTTTGGAGAGGTAGAATTTTCACTTTGCATAGTACAGAGGTATTAGCTGTGCATAAGCTAGGGTGGATGTCTGAGTAACTTGATAATTGTGGATTATGGGTGCTGGTTGTACAGGTATGTGCCAGAGGTATGTTGGGTGCCTGGAAAGTTGTGATTATTGTTAGGAGAGAGAGTGTAAGTGAGAGAAGCAAGATCAAAGTAATAGTTGTGATGGACATGATGGTGGTTGAGTGCAGTGTGATAACAAAGAATATGAGTAGGATAGAAGTAGTTTAGAGGATGGAGTACTATATGGGCTTATTTAGAAATGGGTGGGGAGGTAGAGTTCAGTAATGAGGAGGTATGATAGGGGAATAATTAGGGGGGGTTATGGGATAGGTGGAAGAGAAGTATGGGAGGGGTCAGGCTAGGTATAAGGTTGATGTTATGGAGGATGGGTGGGGATGGGGGCAGGGAGAGGAGCGGGTTCAGCCCAACAGGAGAAGGCCTGAAAAAATTATCAGTTTAAAGGTGAGTACTGAGCTTAATTATCAGTATCTAACAAAAGCTTAAAGTTAGTTTATCATTAGTAGTGTTTTGGGAAGTAAAGCCAAAAAAAATAATAAAAAAATATAAACTCAGAAATGGAAAACCAAACTCTGAATGAATATTGTGATGCATCCCTTTGCATACACTTTAAGGAAGCCATTTTGCAAATAAAAGAGAAAAAGAAATCCAAAATGAACTCTGTGATCAACACTGAATATACACCTGCAAAATATTAAGTGGAATAAGATGTATTCATGAAGTACAAGAAAAATCTATCTGGTAATCAAAGTTATTAATGAAAATCAGTGTGTACCGTATTCAAACGCTATGCAGAAGCAAAAGCTAAATGAAAAAATAACAACTGCCCTGCAAAATACTTGATATTTAACAGAGAAATTAGACTCTTACTGGACATGTATGTTTGTGGTATCCATCAGTACCGTGCTGACCAAGTGGTGATAACATGTTATTTGCTGATGTGCATTTGTCGAATGAAGCCACTGTAGCCAATGTTTGCTCACTGAGATACAACTGTCTTGAGGTTGACTTTTTTACTTTGTGACTGTGGTGTGCTTGACTCCACAGAAATATATAACTGTTAACACCATTTAGTTTAATATTCTTTCTACTGATGCAGTTTTCAAGAATGTGCTTTTCAATGGACTATAGTGGAATCCCCCCCTAAAGCTCCAGAAAATAGTCAGTGGCAAAATGCAATCAACCTAAAACATACCACTGTGAATTCAGCTGTTAAAAGTGCCATACTGGGCTGCCAGTGTGTGGCAGAAGGTTGCAAGGGCAGTCAATGTTAATATCTGAATATTCCATTTTCAAGAGTTTCAAGTGTTTAAAATGTCCAGTGAAAAGGAATGAGTTAAAAGGACATAACATATGTTGTCAAAGGGAAGAAAGTTATTTTTTTTGTTGTTGGATTAAACTACAATTAGTGGGGGGGGGGGGATAATTGTGGCAAGCATACTGCTTTTAAAACTAAGCTGATCTGCTGAAATGAATGAAGGATAATGTTTATATGTCAGGAAAGTGTTTTATTAGTTATGTATTATTTAAATAATTTACCTTTTTGTGCATGCACAAATCAGGTGTAACAAAGTCTTTAAGAATCATACTTTGCAGGTTGAATACAGTTGCTTCCTCTTATTAGATGGCACATAATATGAACTTCTACCACCTCCATTGCTATAGGATACACAGGTCTCCATCACATGCTTTTATCTGCTTATTCCCTCTGCTACCAAACTACACCACACCTGTGCTATGTAGCTTTACTATCACTTTTCCTTCTTCTCAACATTACCCTTGAACTCTGTTCAATTAACTTAACCAGTATTCTGAGGCCTACAGTTTCACCATTGAATTCCTTGGGGGCCTTAGAATCTTTAATACCAAAACCAATGGCCTTTTCAGCCATGCTCACTCTAGAACACATTTCAGGATTGCATAATCTCTAACATAAACACCCTTTCACTTTGGCTTTGCCCATATTTCTTCCACAGTTACCCCCAGTAAGTATACTCTCCCCAACTATCCCATTTCTGCTCCATGTTATTACCGCATTTGCATTGTTGCTCTTACTTCTTCACTTTAAAGACTGAACCCTGGCACATTCCCATCATGTATGCAAATATGTAACCCCTTCACACCCCCACTTTGAAAATATTATCTTACTCACGATCTTCTCACATATCACCCAACATGCATTTGGTCCCATCTGTTTAAGAGTTTCATTTGATGGTTGTATACGGGCACTACCCATCTCAACCTGTTACATATTTCTGAAGATTTATGCCCTTCATACTTCTTTATCCAGCCTTCCCTTTTTGTTTCTTTTTGCTAAGATTGTAGTTGGTCAAATCCTTTCTTCACCTTTTGTTTTCTGAATCCTTATAAAACTTACCACATTGCCTGTTTTTATAGTTCTTTCAGCTTAGCCATTTGCCCTGGATTTGTCACTGCATCCCCCCCCTAATGTTGCCTTCACTCAACTGCCTTTGTTACACTGGCCTGCAATAAAAGCCTAGATCCTATATTATAGTTTCTCATTGCCAGTGCAAAACCCGTCACCTTCTTACAAGCTTTGCTGCACAATACATCCCCCACTTTGATGCTCTATTACTCTTCTTTTAAGTGATTCCATTTTCCATTTTTTCCTCATCCGCTTACTGTCATGTATTCTTCACCCAAATCCAGACTGAGAACTCCCAGTTCTTCTTGGTCTCCTCACATCTCTCAGCTCACTTCTAACATATATATTATATACTATAACTGCCCCCTTTAAGCTCATAATGCCATTTCCCAGTGCAAATCCCATACCTGGATTCCCCGTGTCTGCTGTACAGTGCTATTTGTTATTGTACGCCTCTTCTGACTGGCATCCCTCTGCTCTCATATATTTTATTTGCTCTCAGAGTTTCTTTTCTTATCATTAGCCTTTAACCAGTTCTACAAACATGCCACACAAACTTTAAATTTCTCCAAACCCTGTGTCTGTAAGCATCAGTGCAGTGGAATCTGCATCAAGAAATATATTGTCCAAGGCTCTCCCACCATCCTGATCTCACTTATACTAACAGAGAGTTGTCAGCTCTGCACCTCCATTTATCCAGCTTTCTCCTAATATTTGTCTGCATTTCCTTCTAAATGTCACAAGTGTACCACCGAGGGGTCAAGGCACTGTTATTCCCAAATACTTTACATTGCTCTCTCTCTCTCTTCTTTTTTTTAAATGAAAATAGCCAACAAATGCAAAGCATTCCAGAAATGTGCAAAAGACTAAGTTATTTGGATGCTGCACTAACTCTGATCCCTTTCCAGAGTCCTAAAATGCATTTCTTGATCCCTTCATCGATCCTGTTTGAAATACTCTATTTTACCAGAGATATCCATCACCATAAGGAGATTACATGGTGATGGGGGATCCATTGCGTGTTCATCTTCGCAGAATCCCTTGTTGCAGTACCTCTCCATTAGCCTATATGTCTAGCCCAGGGTATAATATGAGCATCTATATCCTTCCAAGGCCATTTGCCTACCACCACGTCCTCCAGTAGCTTCAACATGAGGATGGTACTGAATGTCTTTTTTTTTTCAAAAGCTATCACACTTCTGCCCAGCCCACCTGTTAAACATCTTTCTATCTCACTGCTTGCTGCATAAAGTACACTAAAAGTTGTCAATAATCCACAGATGACTTGTCACATATAAATTCTGTTTCACATTTTGTCATAACCTCCATCAACACTGACTCCAGTATTGCAGGCAACACTTTGTTCAAATATTTCTTCATTCACACTTACAAGAAAATAAGACATTAAGTCAGCTGGCTATTCAAGAACCAACCCATCTTTTTCTGGTAAATGCCTGCCCCCTGCTTTGACTTCCTCCTCATGGCCTAATCTAACAGAGTTTTAACCTGTAAATCAAGCACAATTTATTCAAAGAATTAATAATGAATTCATTACTATACCCCCTTTGTTTAAAGGCTATACAAGAATGCAAAATCTCTTCCTTGAGAGACTGAATGTTATTACACAGCCTGTTTATTCTGAGTAACTCATTATAAGGCAAACCTTTAAAATATGGGGGGGGGGTGGCAGCTGTGTTACTATCTAAAAAATGAGTACCATCATCAAAGTGTTATGGATTTTTGTGATAATCATATTATAAACATTATTTAGTTCCAAATCTAAAAAGAACAACAGAAATGCCTTTTTGTACACCATCAAATTGTAAGCCAAGACAGTTTTCCTGAAGAGGAGCTAGAAAAGAATCCAGTAGTTATGCATCGCCCTTACATAAAAAAATGAAATCATCAATAAATCTATTATAAAGAACAACAAACTTATTAAAAAACTCTAACTTACAAAGAAACTCTAACTCAAACCCATTACCAAATTAGCATACACGGGTGCAAAAGATGCATCCATTGCTGTACCTTGCATCTGTTGATAGATGCAGTTCTTATATTCAAAAAAAGTTATGGGTAAGTAATGAATTAATTATTAATTATTTGAATAAATTGTTGTGCTTGAGAAGGGATACCATAGGTGGTTAATGTTCCAGATGGATATGAAGTCTGTGAATAGATATAGGCGTCATGCAGGGAATACCAGTGATACAAAGATTTATTTTGTCACTACTTAAAATATTTATAGTGTTGAGTTAGTAAAAATCTTAAGTTATTACTGGTCATTTTTACATAAGGGGACATCTGGGATTAAGAATTTACCTGACTCCTTTACTGTCTCTTATAAGAGAGTCAGAAATATAAATGACAGTGTTGTTTGTAATTTGTTCTCTATGCCTACTGAAATTTTAACTATTCCTTTACAAAATTCTGGTCCATTTCCCTGTGGTAAATGCTCTATCTGTATTCATGTGATCATGACATGATAAAATAAATGGGATTTTTTTCAGCCTAGAGGTATTTTCTCCTGTGCGTCTTAAGGAGTGGTTTACTGTCCCTCATGCCCCTGTGGTTTCTTCTATATAGGAGAAACCAAAAGAATGTTTAAAATCAAAATAGAAGAGCATCTTAGAGACATTGAGTCAAAATTTGGAATTTGGATAGCCCTGTGGCATCACATTTTCATGCAGCACACTTGGAGTCTTGTACCAGTTTAAAAGCATGTATTTTAGAACAAGTTCTGGTTAAGAATGATGTTGCACTTAAAAATAAACTGTTATATAAAGAAGCAGTCTGTATTTTAACATTTGGCACTTTGGTGGCTCAAGGTCTAAACAAAGAACTGGATTGGAAGGCTTTTCTACACTAACTGTTAATTACTAATTTGAGTTCAATTGTTTTAGTTAATTGATTAATGATGTGATATGTGTTATTTAAGTGTAGCTTGTACTACTGTGATGTTAACTCTGTGGAAGGCATGCTAACCGAGGCGCTGGTGTATCCATTTTGGATTTTATGCTTCTGCAGTTGGTGTTTTTTGCTTTCTCTGTGTTTTTTTTTTTGGGGGATTTTAGACTTTAGCATTTCAATAAAAAGGTTTGAAGGGTAGGTTATAAAGATATTGAAGGATAAAGATTTGGCTTAAGAAGTATCGTGAAAATTGTTAATTTTTGGTCCCTGGAGTTACAAATATTTAATCATTTTTACAAGTACCTTTCTAACCTCCTAGACTTTTCTGACTGTTCATTACAGCTCACTTGTAATGCATACCAATATCAGTTGTCAAGTAGTAAATACAACTTAAAGTCCATGTAGCATCAAAGACTGCTTTCAGAGAAAGGTACCAACTTACATAAATTACTTCTGATCTGTTTATTACTAATTTCATTTGTGAACTGAAAGCACTGAATAACAAAACTATTTTAGAAAGAAAGTTTTAAAGCTATTAATCTAATTTCTAAGAAAGTAATTTTTTTGTGGAAATGGTACTTCCTGTAATTATATTTTGAATGTTCCTGTGCTTATTCAGCCAGTGGGGGGAAGCTGTATACATCTTGTAAATTCAGAATGTGTGCTCATGGTATTTATAAATACAGCAGCTAGTAAGACATAAAACCAATTATGCAGGGAAAACAACACATAGACTTTATGGCAGAATGTATGAATATCTCTAAGCTGTGCATGATATCACTACCAATAATGCTCTGGTCATTCAAGTTGTAATGGATTCTGCCTTATATAGTTTTAAATTGCATGTTTTCCAGTTACTGCTTTTGAATATGAGCGCATAGTAATTGAGAGCTTGTTAGATTTAAAGGAATAAGAATATAATTTGCAAAACACCATTAAATGTTGGCTTTATGAATGGATACATGGGTGCCATTCACCCCATAGAATCAGCTGTTGATTAACAGAAACGATGACTGACATGTGATTGAGTGATGATCTGTTCATCAAAAATTTAACAGTTTGTATGAATACAGCATTGAGTGCGTGCAAGTAAGGGAAGTGTGGGTTGGAGAAACTAATGATGAATCCATCTCATATGAAGAATGTTCTAGCATTAGGGGGTTGGAATGCTTGTACAAGTGCGCATGGGTTAGGGTAGGGTTAAGTGAGGGCATAGTTGTAATGTAATGTGTGTGTGTGTGTGTGTGTGTGTGTGTGTGTGTGTGTGTGTGTGTGTGTGTGTGTGTGTGTGTGTGTGTTCATTTATTTATTTTATTTTACATTTGGTAACCGGGAAAGTCCAATTGGACACAAGTCCTTTTTCCCCTTTTTCAGGGGAGCTCCAGTTACAGCACATGTGACTAATTCATTAAATGATACATATGCTTACATAAGAATAAGAATAACAAAATTAAGCTAAGATTGCTCAGTGAGCTGTACATCAGTAGAGATATATTTACATAACAATAAAGCATAAAAAATGAAGCTAAGAATATTAAGTGAGCTGTACATCAGTAGAAATATCCAGAATAATATGTTATTATAGAGTATACATAATTACCATAATTTGGCGGCAGGAGAGGAGAACTGGAAGAGTGATGGATTCATGTGTCCAAGCTCTGCAGCTTAATGGCAGTGTTACAGAAAGGATTTGTGAAAGTAGGGTATAGGGTAAGGGCTAGAGTTAAGATTACTAGATACTAGTAAGGTGGTGCAGGAGGATTCTACCTGCAAATCATAGTAATACCTGCTAAACCCAACCCTATTCCTACACCTTACCCTAAGCCTGCATCTTATCTTTTAAAAACCCTTTCCATTGCACTACCACTACTTCAGACAAGTTTGGTTTGGATGTGTGGTGGGATTTTGGTGATTTGATCACAAAAGGGAACTGTATGTTTTTACATAATTTTAGTTTGAGATATTTAGAGTTTTGCGATATATTGAATATCAAAATGCTGACATAGAAATTGTATATAATAAACATAATTGGGAAAATATTATTTCAAAACTATATAAGATCTTAATAAACTATAAAGTCAAAACTCAACAAAACTATTGGAACTTCATCACCAAACGACATTCAATTAGTCTATCCATGGAGAATAAACATCATTTATTATATTCTATTAAATTAACTTCCAACACACAATTTTAGAGAATATACACCTGGAAATTTCTGCATGGAGCATTTTATATACCCAATAAACAAGCCAAATTTAATTCTTCTAACAATACTATTTGTTGGAGATGTCTGCAAATGTGTAAAGCAGATTGGACACACATTTTTTCTGATTGCTTTAAAGTCAAAAAATTTTGGGAAGATATCAGTAACTTTTTACAAGTTGCATTCACAGATACATTTGTATTATCTAAATCACTAATTTTACTGAATGTTAATGAAAACACAGAAATGAATAAAAACAACTTATATTTCCTATGGACTATTCTAGCAGTGGCTAGGAAATGTATCTCCAGAAAATGGAAATCCAACTCTGACTCATCATTTGAAGAATTCTTAAGATTATTGAACGAAACAGCGTGGATGGAAATTAAAGTGAAGGAACTAAGGATTACTTCTAAGTCATGGAGTAACAATCTATGGAAGAAGATATTATCTCTTAATGAGACATTAAAAACGAACGCAGACTTTTTTTGAATGAGATGGGGAAAAAGAGGAAAATGCCTGTCGATGTATCACATAAATTTGATCTAGATCGGTTATCTCATAATATATCTTCAGGCCAAATGCAAATAATGTGTATAGTTTGTTAGTCTGTTTTAATCAATTGGATAAACATTAATTAAGCTATTTGTTATTCTTGGAAAAAAAATTAATAAAAACTTTTGAACAAAAAAAAAATGTTGATATTAAATGTCTGAGTTCTAATGCATTTGCATTTCAATAATTCAGTATGTACTCACATATATCTAAAGCTATATATAGTCTAGCTCTATCTATATTATATACAGATAGAGAAATAGATAATGTGTGCATAAATATATATATATATATATATATATATATATATATATATATATATATATATGCACACACACACACACACACACACACACAAATATATATTTCTATATCTGTATACATATCCATCTATATTTATATATAGATTGATAGATAGAGATATATATATGCATGTCTACAGTATTTTAGCTGTATATTTACTATACATGGATGAGGGTCTTTGTATGAAAAGGCTTACTAAAATAATTACAGGATTCATGGCAATAAAGGAGTTTTTTCATCAATGGTTCATTTTTGTTGTCACATATTCTATGTATCACTGTATCACTTTACAGAGTTCATTCTGTTGTCAAATAGAAACACATTTTTCTATATGTACACCCTTTCAAAATGCAGTAGCATCTATTATAGCGGTATCTATGGATGCTCTCTAGAATTAATTACTTCTTTCTAGACATACCTTTCCATGTACTATCATTCTAAATGATACACACATCATTGGCAATGTTTAATATATAATTTTAATATAAACAGGCACTTTAACAAAAAAATGACTGCATGCAAAATAAAAGTTTAACTCTCACAATGTAAAAGATGTTTTTTGCAAACTTAACAGGAACTCTGAACCCTGATTAAATCAACCAAAGCTAGATATGAGGAAAAATGAATCATCTAAATGAAGGAGAACCACAAATACCATTGTAACTACATTACAAACCTCAGAAGCAATTCCTAGTGCTTCAGAGAGCTAATTAGAAAATGTAAATCCATACTTGGACCAGAAAACATAGACAATCCACTGATAGACAGTTTAGCTTAAGCTTTACCACATTTAGCCCTCCTATATTCCAAGAGCACATACCAGTCTACTCCCACCCCTTCAAATCTCCTAAGAACAAGTTCTCAAGGCACTATCCAAAGATCTGCACACAAATTCTGTGGGACTAGATAGCATTTCAGGTTGCCTGCAGGCCAGCATGAAACAAGACTTGTCATACCCCCTACAGAATCAGCTTCAAACAGAATTTGTGTAGGATGAACGAAAGACAGCAACAGTCACCCCCACGTAAAAAGGTTAGGTGTTACCAGAACCAGTTATTTACAGACTCACAGGATTGACAAAACTCATCTCTAAAGCTATATAAAGCACCATTATGTAATTGATAGAAATAGATATCAGTAAACTACAATCTTTAAACCCAAGCCAGTTTGAATTTGTCAAAGGCTGATCCTCACTTCTTGACCTGGTTGTCTTTATTGAGGAAGTTACTGAAGCCATGCATGTGGTCAAATCAGTTCACACCACATGTATAGACGTCTTAAAGGTGTTCAACAGCATCCCACACTCAACTATCATAGATAAGCTCTCCCGGTTAAATATAAATCTTTAAATAACTCATTAGGTAGCTACTTGGGTCACAAATGGAACTTAGAAATTACAGTGGGTGGCTCTACCTCCTACAAAAGACCTGTCAATAGTGGTGTACTCCAGGGTTCAGTCCTTGAGCCATGACACTTTGGCATTTACTTCTCAGAGCTCAAAGCAAATGTTAAGGGTTTATAGTTGGCTGATTTTACAGATGAACTTAGTGCCATCATTAACTACCCAAAGAACAACATGGAACTCAAACAAGGCCTTTCCCAAAGAAATAGCTAGTGTCAAATCCATGGATTAAAACTAAATGGCAGGAAACCTATAATAGTACTTTTTGACAAGAATGACTTGTCTTGTAACTATCACATCAACAATACCCCCCCGAAAGTTGATCCTGTAATGAGGGATCTGGGAACCCCTGCAGACATGATCAGTCCTTTGGTAACCATGTATCCATTGTTATAAGGAAGACTTTTTTTATTGCATATCTTGTACTTGAAAAAATATGGCATCCAGGTCAAAGCATGTAATAATTCCACTGAACTGGCCTTTCATTAGGCCAGTCACCGAGCCCAATGCCCTCTTTGTTTTGTACTTGTCCAAACACTTTTATCACAACTGGAAAGACCACAGTGCTTCCTCACTAAAAATCAAATGTCTGTATCATAAAAAATATCAGACCTTCACAAAGCCTTGCCTTCTTTGTACCATAGACGCTGATAAGAGGTTACCTCTGTCTTGCATATAAAGGCCTAACAGACCCTATTATTTCTGTCCTAGTATACATTCACAATTCCAGTGGCAGTGTAAACAAACAAACAGGACATATTGGCATGATGGGTATGTATCACAGACTATGCCACTTTTGTGGAACTGGCTTGTACTCCACATAAAGCTAAGTACTTCTCTTACTCTATACAAATGTAATTTGGATGAATGGATGGGAAACCGCAAATTCATCCCTGGTTTAGAATACATGTCTCTCATTGATGGGAGAAACAGGTAAATGTCCATGTCCTAGCAGTTCACCTGTGTTTAAAAGACTGTATGATTGTTGGACAAATGCAGGGGTGTGAATTAAAGTTGACAGTATGGAAGGGTGAATGGTGGGTATGTCGATGGTATGGAATGTCGATACAGGTAAGTGGGGTTAGCCGGTGACAGTGTGTGTGTGTGTGTGTGTGTGTGTGTGTGTGTGTGTGTGTGTGTGTGTGTGTGTGTGTGTGTGTGTGTGCGCACGCGCGCGCGTGTGTGTGTGTGTGTTTGTGTGTCTGTCTGTCTGCATGGTACGGTTGTGTATTTTAGATTAAGGGTAACAGTTAGTTTAGGGGATAGGTGTAGCATTGTTTGTGTGCATTTGTGAATGCTTGTATGCATGAGTCTGTCTTTTGTAGTGGCAATATTATGGGACGGTTTTAATGACATTAAGATATAGGGTTGGGGTGGGGGAAGGGGCAACATTAGGGTTAGGGTTATCACCCATTGCTAAGGTGATGCAGGGGGGCAGAGTACTCGTGCCCTCTTTAGTATTGGGAGCTAACCATAACCCAATAGTGCCTCTTCCCCAGCTCTAACCCTATACCTTACCATCATTAAAATCTTCCCGTAATACTGCCACTATTCAGACAAATCTGAAGCTAGTGTTATGGAGGGTAGTTTTAATATGGGGAAAGGAAATAGCTTTCCTATCTCAATATTATTGTTTTTGTTTTTTCCCATTATTGTGTAAGATCAAATTTATTTCATCATTATGTCTTACATTTGACATTATGGTTGTTCAGTCATGCATAATCTACTTGTCCAACATATCCTTCTTCTTCCCTCTGGGTTAGTCATGCAAAAAACACAAGGGCCAAAAAATTACCATGTGTATGTAAAGCTCGGGTTCCTATGGTATTATCGACAGCTTAGGTTGTCGAATGCTAATACATCGACACCTAAGCGTCGAAAGCTTACAATAGCGAATGGCCACATTATCGAATTCTTTCCTTGGGGAAGAATTCTCGTGGCCGTTATCGGGGATTTGCCCTTTCTCCAATGTAGAGCGATCTCGGAGTTGTTTCATTTAGTTAGGGGGGGGGTGTGGGAGGTGCACACCGGGGTGTGTGGGGGGTGAAGCCCACCACTATATCTTGGTGTGTTTTTTTTAATTTTGTTTCTGGATGGCCAATCGAATTCTTTCCCGAGGAAAAAATTTGATTATGTGGCTATTCGTTATTGTAAGCTTTCAATGGTTAGATGCGAATGTTTTTGGATTCGACAACCTAAGCTGTCGATGTTATGATACAGACGCTAAGGCTCGGCATCTTAAAATCGTTGCATAGTGGGAGATTTGTATAATGGTTAAGGTGTTTACCATACAGACACAAGGTGCATGGTTTGATTCTCACATGGGGTAATTGGCTAGGCTTAAAATGGCTCATAAGGGCAGTTAGCCTCGTACTAATCTATGAACCTACCAAAGGCCTAGTAAATACCTATGAACCTACATTCTGCACAACTCTGCCAGATACACAGCCACATATTCATTCAGTTCTTCTTTTGAAAAATGTATCTTTCTTTATTAACTAAATTTGTTGAATCCATGTGGTTTCACAAAGTGTCTCTAAATTGTGTAGAAGATTTCCTTTCACTTTTACTTGTGCCAGTAAACTTAGTAGCAAACCATGCATTTTGGCGCCTTTAGTCTCTTGAACTTTAGAAAAAGCTATACACTTTAAATATGTTCCCATTCCTCCACAATTACAGCAAAGTGTCCAACGTACTCTGCTTTCCTTGCCATACTGTCTTTGTTTCCTTGTTCCTGTATTTGCATCATATGTACTAATCAGCTTAGGTTACACTGTGCAACTTGAATGCTTATGCTAATAAAGCTTTGCTTGAAATATTTTCATGCATAAAGTATATACATTTGAATTCTTTGTTTAGAAAGTTGATAATTGAGGGATCACTTTGTATGCTTTCTTTATCTTACTGAGCAATCTCAGGATATCAACGATCATTCTATAAGCTTTTTTACTAATAAATAAAAAAAAGAAATCATGAATCGGTCTGTATGTTCTTTTTGTTTTTGTAATAAATCTGCATATTCTAAATGTTTCCTTCAATTTAACTACAGGCTGCGTAAGTACCTAATATGTTTATGAGGCATAATCTGACTTGGTGCCTTCTAATCTTTATTTACTTATTTATTTATTGACATTTAATTATTAGGAAACTCCAAATGGGTAGGAGTCAATTTTCAGCAAAGGCCCAAGGTGAAAAGCTGCAAATTATTACAAAATATTTTAAGAACTATAATTGTACAGTCTTTAAAAATAATAAAAAAAATACAATTTAAATAATTATACCAAAGCAGACATAATATGAAAACATTTGAAAACATTGGTTAAGATATGAATATATAACAGTGATTTAATAATTAGAGAAATTTTAGCCAGTTTATAGATAAATTAAAGGTAATTTAGCATAATATGAACAGTAATTGCAACACAAACTGAGAAAAAAAAACAGCTTATGGCATATTTAGAGAGAAAGCCAGGGGAAAGAAATGAATAGAAGTAAGGAAGTGAGTGAAGAAGGGAGAGTAAGGAGGTGTAAGGTATGAATAGGTACCTGTTCACATTTAGGGATATAGTTTATCCTGGTGTTGAGCAAGGACAGAGACAGCTTTTGTCTAGGAAGTCTTTCAGAATGGTTTTAAAGGATGGGAAGGAGGGTGTTGACCTGATATGTAGAGAAAAGGAGTTCCTGGCATTACCAACATGGTACAGGTACAGACAATGCCCAGCAGATTTGATAGGTTTGTGGCCAGAGAGGAGTTTGTGGTCACTAGGTCATAATGAACAACTAGGAAGATAGTTGTGCAGAATGTTAATTAGTGTTGAACAAACAGATGGATTCTGAATAATTTTATACAAAGTAAGAAGTTGTCTATATATTAGTTGATGGGGTAGTTCTAACCAATTTAGGCTTTTTAGTGATATATAGTGGTTGGTTCTTTTAGTGATATATAGTGGTTTGTTCTGAAAGAGGTATTTGCTGCAAATTAACAACTTTGTTATAGCATTGTTCAAGTTTTGATTGTTGTGGTGCCTGAAGGTTAGTAAGGATGGAAGCACCGTAAGGGAGTGTGTGGGTATGAAAAGTCAATTAGCCACAATTATGTCTTACAACATTTTCTGAAATTCATTGTCGATTGGCATAACCTTCTTGAACATAAGAAAACTGAATCACTTAAAATACATTTGAAATGAACATGTTTTAGTAATCCAAAGTTGTGGATATACATTTACATCAACTAATTATCCATATAGAAGTATAACTGTTGTAACTCAGAGCACTTTTTTGCATTTAAGGACACATATTTATGTTTTAGTTGCTAGCTTCTCTGGTAGGTTAAAGGTAATTTTTTTGTTATTTTCACATTTGTTAACTGGGTTGGTCCAAACTGAACACAGGCTCATTTTCAGTGGAGACCTGAGGAGAAAAGCTCCAAAAATAATTGTTACAAGAATAACACGGTAAGTATATTAATCTGATGTAATACAGTACAGTAAAATGCAATATATTGTTAATATATATAGAGAGAGAGATATCATAAAATACAAACAATTAAAGAACAAATACATGGAGGAATATACAATTAGTAGTCAAGAATTTTAAAATGAAGTAGGTTTGACAAAGAGAAAAATAAAAGGTGGAATGAGACAAATCTTAAGCTAATACATGTAAATTTGATACAAAGTACGTTTATGGTTCCACAGTAATACATAAAGAGGATTGGTCATGTCTTACAAAATCTTGTTGTTGTTGTGTCTTTCGGCTTTTCCCGGTTAGGGGTCGCCATAGCGGAACTCCAATCCGCTAATGATTGGCAGTTGATTTTTATGTGCAGAGTTGCCGGCCCTGACGCACAACTTTCAACTAAGGCACGCCCATTCACGCATGTCTCCACACAGAAGACGCTCAAGCTAAGAATCGAACAGGACAACATCTTACTGTAAGGTGACAACTCTGCAGCACTTCTCAGAAATTCATCAGTACTCTGTGTTTGTATAATTCCACCAACATTATTTCACACTTTAGACCCTTCAGTTATTCTTGCCCCATTTTCTTACCCATATTAACTGTCCTCACTGCCTACAGCCAATCTGTTTGTAAGCATTTTTAATAATGCCACTAAAAAGAGCTGCTGTGCTGGTTAGAAAAGGTTTGCATCAAGTAAATTAATTTTTGAGAGGCTTATGCACATAAGTGTTATGAACATTAAAACCTTATGAAACATCCTAGGTAGTAATTAACAAGTGATTTGAGCAGCCACAGATGTTTTCATGACTCACTATGAAACTTTTGTAATTCAAGGCAATTTAGTAATTTGTTGTCTTTCTCTATCCCCAACAATATTGTTTCTAAAGGCATTCATTATTCGGCAAGTGAATTCTTGTTATTAAAATAAAGTTGCAGCCCAAAGCTCAAAACTCTTGTTATTAGTCCCTTTGTACTTGAAGCAACTGTTGTCCATTTTGTTTATAGACATTTTTTTTATATATATTTACATTACTGAGTTCTCCCAAATAGTGTGCATAGATCAAATAAAACAAAAATTTATGTTGCTCTCACTTTCCCCAATATCGAATGCAAATGACTTAATTAATCTGTTTAACATTTGATATGTTTAGCCTATACAGACCCAGGTCATAAAGTGTGTGTGTCTGTAAAACTTAAGAGACATTTGAATAATCATGGAGGTTATATCTTTTTTAGACCCATACCTTGTTTGTGTGTGTGTGTGTGTGTGTGTGTGTGTGTGTGTGTGTGTGTGTGTGTGTGTGTGTGTGTGTGTGTGTGTGTGTGTGTGTGTGTGTGTGTGTGTGTGTGTGTGTGTGCATGCCTTTTTATCCCCTTAGTGAGGAGCCCGAAACCAAATAAAGTACAAAGGGCTGAGTATAACAAGAGAACAGCAGAGCGGCAGAATCACATTTGTGCTCCATGAATGATGTAGCCTTAGGACATTATCTCTTATGTAACTGGTAAACACTACTCAGCCATCTTACTAAGATGTCCATTCATTAAGGCACCCAGGCCTGCATTTCTTTCACCTATTGTCCTTTGAAATGGACTGAACTGAGAAAAGCCTACCTGGTATACTATGGAGTGCAACCCAATATGTCATAAGAAACAATGATAAAAAGCTCCATGTGTGATCTGGTAACATACAGACGTCTGGATCTACTGATTCCAAGTATAAGCTCATTCATGGCAAATCAAAAAAAGGAAGTACAATCCACTGTAGTACTAATTGTTAGACAAAGACAGAAATTAAAACACTCCTTAAAAATAATAGTTAAACTTTCATTTTATTTACACTTTCTTTAATTGCATTTTCTTGTAACATGAGATACAAATTGCTACTGCAAGTAACACAACTATGTAGGGAGTATATTAAAATGTTGTTAGGAGAAAGAGATTTTTAAAGATTGAAGACTTACTACTTACTGTTTTAAGAGACTGCTGAATATTTGTATAGTTAAAAAAACCAAAACATTTTGGCCAAAAGGAAGATTGTTATTGTAGTTGCATTTCAGAAATATATCAATAAAAATGAAAAAAGAGACAAACTGCAGTCAAGGCTCTTTTTATCTTTTAAGTCTATTTATTCTTGCAAAATATCATTCAAGCATGATGTATCCAGGAATCCCACATTGCTGATAATAGCAAAACACAATTCACTATTCCATATTCAGCTTTATTTCATTTTAAATGCCTCATATAATAAATGACTATTAAAGCATAAGCTTTTCTTCTACCAGTAAGCAAATGTACAACATCTGAAATGCTCTCTCTGATTTTCATAAATGCAATATTACACAATTGGAAGTTTATCCTTAAAAAATAAGTCTGAATTCAAATAACAATGCAGTTTGTCCAGTCAGAAGTTTATGATGAAAACAGTATGTCTGAATTCAGATAAAGCAGTTTATCTACTAATAGTATTATAAAATAAAAACACTTTAGTAAATAATGCTAATAAGGGACCCAGCAATCCTTTTATACCATAATCTTTTGGCCGTCTGTATAATGTATATGAACTGCATGGGTCTATATCATTTCATTGAAAACTCATTTCATTGAAGCCTAATTCATTGACACATATTCACTGAAAGCTCACTTCACTGAAAACCCAATTCACTGAAAGCTCACTTCACTGAAAACCCATTTCACTTAAACTCATTTCATTGAAAGGTATATATGGACTATTCCCCACTGTTGTGCAATCCTGTAATTAGTATATAAAGTAAGGGGGGGGGTGGGGGGCACAGCCCCCCACATAAATTGGTTATATGTTGCCTTCTGGAATAATTTTTGCATTATACTTGTAAGTATCCATCTATATGCTGTAAAATATTTACAATATGTGGGCCCACACCCCCACTTTATATACCAACTCCAGGATCGCACAACAGTGGGGAAAAGGCCATACATACCTTTCAACGAAATGGGTTTCAGTGAAATGGGTTTTCAGTGAAGTGAGCTTTCAGTGAATATGTGTCAATGAATTAAGCTTCAATGAAATGAGTTTTCAATGAAATGATATAGACCCAAACTGAATGTGCTATTCATGAAAACTGTGCACCACAGAATAGAATTGGTAGCATCTATATTACATAATCGAACTTTTAAAAGTTCGAACGTCATATGGTCGACACCATATGATCGAACTTTTAAAAGTTCGAAAATGTAATAAAAAAATAAATAAACCAAAGAAAAAACCTACATGAATGGTTTAAGCAGGGGGCAAGTCGCCCTACACCCCCACACCCCTCGGTCCTTAAATATACCAACTCCAAGATCATACTACAGTGCAGAAAAGGGAAATCTTCCCATTCTGCACTGTATGGAGATCTCCGTTGAAACATTCAAACTTTTAAATGTTCAATCATATGGTGTCAACCATATGACTTTAGAACATTTAAAAGTTCGACAAAGTGATATAGACCCAAACTGGTATACTGTAAAACTACACATCAAAACCCTGTGTGATTCATAAAACATGGTGCATAATGGAGTAGCATATTCATGTAAGCAAATGCAAATGAGATGCCTTTATCTTTCTTCTTTCTGCTTTTCCCGGTTAGGGGTCGCCACAACAGATCACTTGTCCGCTCATGATTGGCAGTGGAGTTTTACGGTGTTGAGTTGCCAGCCTGGCGCCCAACCTTCTACAGAAGGCACACACACTCACACACTCATGCCTAAGGCCAATTTAGAGTATCCAATCCACCTACAGCATGTCTTTGGGATGAGGGAGGAAACTGGAGTACCCGGAGGAAACCAACATGACCACAGGGAGGGCATGCAGACTCCACACAGAAGGTACCCCAGCCGAAAATCGAACTGGAGAACCTCTTGCTGTGAGGTGGCAACGATAACCGCTGCACCAACATGGCTGCCCAAATGAGATACCTATATAATCATACGAAATTCAAAAATACACCACGGTCAGTGCAATGGCTGGTCCCATAAAGGTAACCTATTAGAATCTAGCACTGTACAAGCTGATTGTGTTGTCCTTGGTAATGCACTGCTTACCCCTTCTCTTGCTAGTATCTTGCATCAGAGCTGAGCAATGTGTCACCACTGTTTAAAAAAAAACCTTTGCATGGTAGAAAAAACTTTACCACCAAAGGAGTCCCCTGTCTGGCAGTCATGTCACCACACTTTGCCAGTGGTATCTCACAGCACAAGGTTCCTAGCTCCACTGCCATGCATAACAAATAAATTATTTCAATTAGTCACTTGCAGACATGACAGTAAAACCCACTGCAGCAGGAAAACATTTTCTGAGGTTACTTTACTACATTATTTTCATGCAGCACAGAAGAATACAATTGCTGGTTGCTGCATATGTGATAATGGGTGAATTATGCACATACTGATTATTACAGCACTGCATACAATGTGCTGCAGTGCACATTTCATAATGCATAGGGGAGTTTTATACACCAGTGCAATGGTCTGAAATCCATGCTAATGAATCATGATTTTGACTGTCATAGTAGTAAATATAGTAACTGCGGTGGTGGTGCTGCAGTAGCGTTGTTGCCTCACAGTAAGACGTTGTCCTGTTTGATTCTCAGCTAGAGCATTTTCTGTGTGGAGACATCCATGAATGAGTGCACCTTCATTGAAAGTTGTGCATCAGGGCCGGCAACTCAGCATGTAAAAATCTACTGCCAATCATTAGTGGACCGGAGGTCCACTGTGGCGACCCCTAACCAGGAAAAGCCAAAAGACACAATATAGTACTAAAGATAGTGCACAAAAATCTCAGAGTACTTTGTTTCTGAACACCAAAGCACATTTGCAGGCATTTGTTTTTCAATATGATTTTCTGTTTTGTGAGTAAACAGACTTCATCAGCTAACTACTACAAATTATATAAACAGACATAATCTGTAATGAATATAGGTTCAAACTTTACAGAACTAGTACTCAGACTTAGGGGCATAATGAGGACATTCCTGCAAAAGCCATCCAAATAATCCCTGGCAGAAATGGGGTCTTGATGCTTTTCATCTGATCAGTAGTGGGACATAGAAGGTAGCCCCTTCATATACCGCCTTGGTATAAAGTTGAAAGAAAGAGGAATGCCTCATATCAAACAGATTTTTATAGATGGCTTTAAGGAAGTCCACTTTCAAGGAGTAGTGACTGAGACTGAAACAGGAATCAGGGGCTGGGAAAGGATATTGAGGATTGGAGCGCTGTGCGTGAGCATACAATACTCTGATGATGGCGACAACACTGGGGAAATGATCAGGAGAAGGAAATCAGTGTAGTTTACATAGGAAATGAGGGTAGCAGTTCAATTGAAGGATGGGTCCTGTGGCTTACAGGAAATGCAGCGTGGTGGGCAAAGAGGCTGCACAGGAATATGAAGAAAAAGAAGAAGAAGAAGAAAAGATGACTACAAAGGAGGCAAAGAAGGCCAAACCAATAAGGGAGAGATCTGATATTAAAGTTTGTGGGTAGGCCTTCTTTAGATAAATTATTGGGCGGTGCAGTGGTGCAGCGGTTAATGCTGCCACCTCACAGCAAGAGGTTCTCTGGTTCAATTCTCGGCCGGGGTGCCTTCTGTGTGGAGTTTGCATGTTCTTCCTGCATTTGCGTGGGTTTCCTCCGGGTACTCCCGGTTTCCTCCCACATTCTAAAGACATGCATCTGGAGCATTTCTCCCCGAGCCTCCGCTGAAAACAGGATCTGTGGAACCTAGACAGACTTTCCCGGTCAACAAATGATAAATAAAATAAAAATAAAAAACAAAATAAATAAAATTGACAGGAAGGTTCCACAAGAGTTTATCATAATGATAAAGGATGGAAGAGAAATTGAGTTAGTTAAAGAAGATGGGGGTAGTCTGAACAAATTATTCATAGTTCTATTCAAAAAGGAAATAGAAAGGTGCAAAAGGAGCAGACACAGGAGTGGAATACAATGCATGGATGGGGACATTAATACAAGTAGGATGGCACTGCAACTAAATCACCTATACGAAAATAAGATTCAGGGCCCACCCAGCATGCAAAAAGGCCAGTGGAAGCAGTGGCACCATTTTAACACAGCTTTCATTTCAGTTGGGAATGGTAGTCCTGAAAAACAAGAGTGGACTATATAACTCTACTCCACAATTCTGAATGAAATGCAGACCTCAGTAACTACTGACCATCTGGTCTGCTATTTCATCAGTATCACTTAACTTTTATAGTGGAAAGATCAGAAGGCTGTGTGTTCTACCTCTGTTTTAGGAGCTTGTAGTCATGTCCTAATATGACACTGCCTTGCATTGGAGGAAAGGGGGACTGTTATACTTTCCTTAAAGGTAGCATGGCATACATCAGAAGAAGAAAATTGTGTTTTTTTTATTGATAACAAAATCACAATTTCTAACAAATATATTGATGTAACCCTTCAGCTTCCTTTAAATAAAAATACTTTTGTTAAGGTATATTTGTATTCAAAACTAAATTATGTTGTTTTGTTTGTACTCACCCTTTACCATATATGTTTTAAATTTTTGTTTCTGGACATTTCCCTCAATATTTTTTTCCTTCCCCAATGGATCTTGACGGCTTCTTTACCAATACCAAACTGGCCCATTCATTCTTTTCAGGACAAAAGTTATGCATCATCAGGTTAATCAATAGGCCTATGCCCCGCTTTTTTTCTGTCTAGTTGGCCTCATCAGATATTTTTTTCTCACCTCTTGTGACTGTTTATTGTGAGGGAAAGGGCCAACTATCTGGTCATGTGGAAAAATCTACCTTCCAGCTAGAAACACACTTTCCCCAATTTTGCAGTTCCTCTATGAGCTCTAAATTTGCTACCAGTCTCAGCAAGCATGCCTCTTTACCCTCTTTTGTCTATGTGAAAGTGCACATTAACCATGAATGATTACAAATGTTTGAAGCACATTCATTCATTCAGAATATGCTAAACTTTTTTCAGAAAGCAGAGAGTTCAAAATAAACTCTGAAAAAGATTCTACTTCTGTTGCAACATTCACAATCTGAAACTGAGAGCTAGATTTATCTATCAATCAAAACATACATAGAAAAACAATTTACAAAACAATCTAAGTACATTTAGCACTACAGTGGTCTCATCTTAAAAAGTTCTTCAAATTCTCATAACATTTTAGATTACACTACACAATGGTATAAAACCTGGTCTGCCTCTGTAGTTACTGCTTTTCCAACAACAATTTAATGCTAACGACCTGCACATCCCCAGTACATAAAGTTTGACTCTCTTAAGGTCACTACAATGTTCCTTCTCCCTAAAGAACATGATATATTTATTCTTATAGCTCTCTCATTTTTATACCATTAAGTTATAATGGCATGTTAATCTTATGAATGTGAAAAAGGTTACATGAAAGACACTATGTATGATGTATCACATTTTAGTTTCAGAAAAGTATCTGCCCTCTACTTTTATTATGTTGCCAACAAACACATTCCTCATATATTTGCATTACTGTAACCAAAACAAAAATGTTCAGTTTTTCTTTATTGGTAACAAACTTCCTAATTCTCCAGAAAAAAAAAGTGTAAATGTTGGTAATGTAAAATATCAGATTATAAACACACACATAAATACAGAGAAAGATATCTGTATTGTGACACTCAGCATTGTTGTCCTACTTTATTGCATCAGTGTCACAAAACCTAACCTAGGCACAGAATCCTGTATTCCTTACCCTTTCTTGTACATGGGTGCCAGCAAGTTCCATGTGGATCCAATGCATCAAACTGACCAATGACTAACAGGCTCTGTGACAGACTGTTTGACAAACCTATGAACCTATCATTGAAATCTTCAGAAAATGTTTTTTTATAACTGATTTCATATCCTCATAGTTACCCATTAAGCATTCTGTGCAGCAATCATTTTGCTATTATAATCATGAGAGGCCATAAGTTCTCTGTAAAACAGTTTGCACGTTAAACTTAACAGAACAATCACATCTGTTACCACATTCTTGTAAGTACATTTTTGACAGACCTGTGATATTTCTGCACCATTTCTTCAGTTTCCTTCTTACTTACATATATCATGTGATGCCTACATACCAAAACATACATATAGTAAGATGCGCGGCACTTCCAAATTAAGCATACTGTATTGTAACAGACTATATGTGATGTGATATAGTACAGCATGGGACAGCTACTACAACAAGTAGACTGCACTCCACCACACTGTAATATATAGTGTAGCAGGGTATGAAGCAGTGCTCTCAGTACAACAAACACATTCCTCATATCTTTACATTACTGTAACCAAAACAAGCACTTTCACATAGACAAAAAAGGGTAAAGAGGCATGCTTGCTGAGACTGGTAGCAAATGTTTCAGCATGGTATAGACCAGCATAGCAAATACATAGCGTTGTAGTACTATACAGCATACACTTCAGTATAGTGCACTGGGATACAAAGTACTCTAGTAAGTGCAGTGCCCATTGTAGCAAAATATAGCAACAGTTTTGCAGGTGCAAAGAAGTACTCTAAGTACAATGCAGAGAAGCATCATATAAAGTATACTGCAATATATATTAACCCCAACACAGTATTGTTTCTGACCAGGCCATAGCATCACTACAGCTCTCATCAACTTTTCTGGCACCATTAATAAGGATAAAGACCAAGGAAAGTGTATCGCTTCTGTTTTTCTAGATATCTTAAAACCTTTGACATGCTGTCATATGAGAAACTTCTGACTTGAATGCCCAGAGCCACAGCATGTTTAAATGAGGCCCTAGGCAGGGTAATATGTGAGAGCTCCCCTAGACAGCACTCCTCCGAGCCATTCCAGTGACCTATTACTTGGCTACTTCTCCCCAGTTAACATAAACTTCGTTCAAACCTGTCAGTGTGCATACTATTTTCTTCTTTATTTCTACAATGAACAACGATTTTTAAAACTTTTATTTCAAATTTTATAGCACAAACACTGATAGACATTTGCTAAACAAAATGATACAGTCTCACACTGAAAACAGACTTGGCATGAACAGTAAGCTTCTCTGTCCTTGAAACTCACATTCAGTGAAACAGCATTGAAACCCACATTCAAAGAAAATGTATCTGGCCGATTAATTATACCTTTGGATTGTTTTCAAACTATAGGCCCCTTGCACACATTTTTAGGACCATGCATACATGCCTGTGAAACTTGATGAGTCATCATGATTATATTAAATTATATTCTTTATATAATAAAGCACCACTTGTTAGAGTGTGTTTTAAATTTGTAGGCTTGAACATTTTTTCAGTAAGCAGTAAAACAAAACATATAAACAAATAATGACAAAACTGCCTATTAAAGAACATTTTAACCACAAAAAGCCACTCAAGCGTCTGTCATTACAATTCACAAATATCAGATAATATACAGTTTCTACAGAAATAAAAGTCATCATAATAATTCCACATTAAACAGACCTATAACTAATGAAAATGTTGTTCTGGCAAACAACTTTACATTTCAGTGTTTCATTTATAAATTCAATGTTTGCTGCCCTTGAAGAGTAAATTGTCCATTTTACATTTAAAAAATGGTTTGCTTGTGTCTTTCGGCTTTTCCCGGTTAGGGGTCGCCACAGCGGAACTCCGGTCTGCTAATGATTGGCAGTTGATTTTTATGTACTGGCTTGCCAGGCCTGATGCACAACCTTCAATGAAGGTACGCCCATTCACGCCTGCCTCCACGCAGAAGACGCTCTAGCTGAGAATCGAACTGGACAGCATCTTACTGTGAGGCGACAACGCTACCGCAGTACCACCACCGCAAGCTGGTATTATTGGATTTAGGGACTGGCTGTCAAATAGGCAACAGGTTCATAGTTACTAGGCATCTCATCCAAAGGAGAACACACTGAGGAGTGCAGCACCACCATACTCCCTTAAAGTGCACTACAATATCAGCACTGATGTGGAAGTAGAACCCACAGCCTTCTGCACCAAAGGCAAGTATGCTATCTGTTTTCCTACTAACACTACTTTCAAATTTAATAGCACAAACACTGATGATGGCCATTTTTTACAGTTACACATTGAAAACAGACTTGGCATGAACAGCAGTAAATTTCTCATTCACCGAAACTCAGCATTCCTTGAAAATGCACAGCAATGCAACATTCTTTGAAAATGCACATAAACTAAACATTTCTTGAAAATGCACTGGAGCTCAACAGTCCTTGAAAATGCACTAGAACTCAACATTCTTCGCAAATGCACAGAAACTCAGCATTCTTTGAAAATGCAGTAAAACTCAATAGTCCTTGATGGCAGGTGGTAGTTGGTGCAGAGGATTCATGCTCTAGTCTCCTGTAGTCAAGGTACAAAGTTTGAACCTAAACAAGTTAACCTACCTGCCATCCCTAACTTACACACACACCTTTTCCGTTCCCTGTGTTTGCTCATTATTCTCCATAGCACTCTTTCGAATAGATCACTTGTAATAAAAATCTCAAACTCTGGTACAAGGTGCGTGTAGTCTATATTTAAGTCTCCAAGTATTATAATTTCATGGTTATTTTGTTGGGATATCCAATATAGGAAGCTTTCAGCAATATCAATGTTATTCCCTGGTGGTATATAAATTGTTAAACATATAGTTTTCCTATTATGGATTTTTAGGAGTGTTATTAGAAGTTCAGCATTATTAAATGCTGGTATTTCCTGTGGAAGAAAAATTACATTTAGGGAATTTTTATAGATGATTGCTACACTTATTTTGTCGGTCATGCCGGAGGATATTGTATCCCTGGGGGGGGGGTGATCTCATTATCCTTTATTTCTTTTTCTAACCAGGTTTCAGTTGCTATGACTACATCAGGAGTGTATGTGGCAAGGTAGGTATGTATGTTATGGATTTTATTGCACCTACTTCTTAGGTTCACATTTAGTAAGGTTAGTGTGGGTACTGTTTTTTGCAAAGATGTATTAGGTGACTGGTTTAGTTTGGGGTTGGAAGTGATAGTTTTATGGAAAGTTGGACCTGGGTTGGGGTGAATATCTCCACTAATTTTTTGAATTGATATTTTACAGAGGGACGAGTGTGGTCAGTTACATTTTGCTATTGGTTTGCTATTTGATTGTAAATTTAGATACTTAGTTTTGAGATATTTATAGATAAACAAATCAGATATGGTTTGTTTATAGACACAGGGTGTTATGGAGAAAGGCAGGCTGGATAGATGTTCATATTCTTTGTGAAGATTGGTTGAAGTCCTAAGCATCTGAAGAAGGTGGATTTGATAATTGATGAACGCTAGTAGAGTGAGGAGGAATAGTAAAATAATCTGAGTTAGGAGCACTTTATTTAACTTTGGTTTTATCTTTGTTGTAAATAAGGATTAGAAAATGTTAGGGGGTACTAAGTTGGTTGCAGAAAAGTAATTAGATACTTATAGGGGGCAAGCAGTGAGTCTTGGGTGATAAACAAGAGTGGGTTTTACTACTGGGAGCAATTTTATTGACTGTTTTCTAGTGGAGGGAACTGATGGTATTGATTTGAGGAATATGTGAGTGGTGTTAGGGAAGCATAAATATAGAGTATGAGGGAGTTGGTGGGAATTGGGGATAGGGTAGGAGAGCAGCATGAGCCAGAGTTTTATCAAGGGCAAATGAAGCGGAGTGAAAACTTGCAAAGAGACAGGGAAAAAAAACAATAAGTGACTTAACTTAAACATCCACAAAGTTGCTGTGAGAGATAAGTAAAAAGAACAATGCAGTTTAAAAGGGCTCTGAGCTAGTAGATGACAGTCTTGATTTTGTTTGTCCTTTGTCAAGGACACAGTTTTAGTAGGACAGTTAGTCCAACACCACCTTAACCTAATTAATGATGATAGTAAAACATTGCATGTGACTGTTTAAATAACTGTATAATGTTTGGCGGGTAAATGCAAAGTCCAAAAGCCACCCCAACCACTACAGATCAGCAAAATAATGAGAAGAAGCAAGCCAGAATGTAGTAGTGCAGCTGTGAAAAGGTATTGGTAAAGAACTCAGTGGTTACGCAATAAAAGAAATAAACTTAAGGAGGGAGATAGTAGAGTGTTATAACCAATGAACTGATCACAGTTAAATGATAAAATACTAATGGGACTGCTGTTGTCTAAGAAAATGGAACTGTTATAGTGGACAAAGTTCTTTGTTTTAGGCTGTCATAATACTTATAATTTACATAAAATTTAGCCTAAAAGCCATCTTTGGAGCAATCAGTGTACCTGCAGGCCTTAGGCACTCGACCATCTAACTCTTGGGTTACTCTGCCTTCTGATGACCTCATTAAGTTTATCTCGCAATGGGTGTGGAAGGCTACTGACACCACAGAACCTATCCCCAAGAGGCCATACAAAATATTAACTGTACCAGAGGACTATCAGTTTTGGGCAAAGGGATTACTGGTAGATGCCATGATGGTAGTGGTGGCCACAGAAAAGGAACTGGCAGAGGAGATTTTCACTATCCATCCTCCCAATAGAGAGTCCCGGGAGATGGATAGGTTTGGAAAGCAGGTGTATGCATCATTGACCTTTACTTGGCGATCTTTGAATTTTATGGCACACTTCACCAGAGGGATCGGATTAAGGAATTATCAGATACCCTGGCAAGAGCTATATCTGGCGAAGTTCAAGACAAGGTTGCTTCTCAGATGGCCACCCTAGAGTCTATTTCCAATTTGTCCTTGATGACCATAGTGCATGGAGCTGAAGGGACAGCTAGAGCAGCGGGATCTGGCATAGCCATAAGGAGACATGCCCCCTTTGACAGATCATCATTTTTAGCCCTAAAGTCGGAGAAATGTCATCCAGGTGAGAAAAGGATGGAAAGACCATTTCTGCAGTGGGCATATGTTCTTCTACTCCTCAATAGACCTTTTTGAGAAACCAGAGGAGTGGGAAAATGTGGCTCAGAAAGTCCCAAGGGCCTTTCCATGACACATGGTAGTATCTCCCTCAGGGACAGAGGGGGGAGCTGTAATGGAAGACATCATCCACACAGCAGAGGTGGCTCACAAACTCAGGTCTCCAGAAATACCTTTCCTGGCAAGCTCTACCAGCGCTCCTGAAAGGAGGCCTGATTGCCTTCCTCTGGAGGCAGTTGGGGGATGCTTATCCCTGTGCCAGCACACCTGGATTCAGATTACTCCTAGTGTTTAGGTGCAGAGGATTATAACCAGTGGCTACTTCATACCCTTCCTTCTACCTCGACAAAGTGGCAAGAAATTCCCCAATGTTCCACCCAGTCAGTGGGAACCAGCAGTGCTAGAAATCCAAAAACTGCTACAAAAAAGAGTCATCCAGGAGGTCCCACCAGACCAGATAGAGTCTGGAATTTAATCAAGATTTTGTTTAGTGCCAGAAAAGACATTGGATCTAAATGTTTTGAACATATTGATTCAACAAACAAAATTCTGGATGGTCACAGTTGTCTACTCTCCCATTTCTAGGGAAAGACGATTGGATGTGCTCTATAGATCTCTAGGACATGTATTACCACATCAAAATGGACAAATGTTCCAGGAGATTTCTCCATTTTCAGCTGGGAGCCAGTCATTACCAGTTCAGAGCCCTGGCCTTTGGTCTCACCACAGCCCCCAGTGTGTTCACTAAGTGCATAGCGGTAATAGCAGCTCACTTGAGACTGCAGGGATTCCAGGTGTTTCTGTACTTAGATAACTGGCTCATTACAACTCCCACCAGGCATCTCCTTGAATAAGCAAGAGACTACATTCTTTAGACCTGTGCCAACCTATTGTTTATGGTAAATTAAGAGAAATCACATCTAACTCCAACTCAAAATATAGAATTTGTAGGAGCAGTACTAAACACCAATACTTGGATAGCCTCTGTACCTTATCTGAGACTGCAAAAGATCAAAAATCAAGTGGAAAAACATATTAGAAGCAGAACTGTACCCACCCAACTCACTCTACAACCTCTAGGTTCAATTTCAGGGACTGTTACATTAGTCCCCCTGCTGACATTTCACATGAGAATATTGCAATGGCTTATAACATCCCAGTAGTCCATTCAGCATCAATCAATGTCACACAAGGTTTTAATTACCAACCAGTGCAATGAAGACCTAGCTTGGTGGATCCAATCAAAGGAAATTCTCTTGGGCCTCCCATTTGTACCGTGTCAGCCCTAAGCCCACGGATGCCTCCCAGATGGGGTGGGGGGACATTATCTGGACAAGACGGTCCAAGGAATTTGGTCCCTTTGTCTGCCTGGAAATGGAAGTTGAATGACTGATCAAGCCATAGTCCTAGGTATTTGAAGGTGGAGTTTGTTTCTGTGGAATGGTTGTGTAGGTCAAATATAGCTAAAGAGTTAGGTGCTTGGTAAACTTTAGAGGAGTGCCAAAAAATTCTTTTGGTCTTGATGGGGTTGAGAAGTAGTTTATGATTTATGAGCCATTGATGGAACTCATGTAAGTCTGACTGGAGTTGGCATTTAATGTTGGTGTGAGGGTCGCCTGATCGGTAAATGGCCATCTCATCAGCATAGAGGACAAGGAAGTCTATTAATGAATATGGAGAAGAGGAGGGGGCAAGAATGGATCCTTGTAGTACATCTTTGGTAATAGGACATTTTTAAACCAGGGAGTGGCATCAGGACTTATTACCAACTTCAATTATTTTCTTTTAGAAAAGATAGTGGTGAAAGAAGTCAATGTCTTTGTTAATTCTATAAATAGGGCACCTGTAAGCTGGCTAGTATCAGAGTTTAGCTGGATGTTATCAGTTAGTGACCAAAGTGCTGTCATAGTACTTTGGGCCAGAATTTATGTTGTCTGGAGGAGAGCAGGTGGTATTGCTGGATGCAGAGGGCAAGTTAGGTGTGAACTATTTTTACAAGAAAATTTCCCAGAATTGGGAGAATGGATATTAGACAGAAGTGAAAGGTATCCTTTGGGATGGTTTGCCTTAGGAGGGATTTAATTATACCAGTTTTTCAAATATGTGGCATAATGTTTTGTGTGAGCATAAATTATATATGCCGGTGAGAGGAAGAGCTAGATATGAACCAGAAATTTATGTTGTCAAATCCAGGAAGGGTGTCAGTTGAAATATTTTCAAGTATAATAGAGTCTTAGTGAAAGAGGAAGATGAATGATGGTGGGTTGGGCAATGAATGATCCATGGGAGTTGCAGAGTTTTTTGATGGGAGACTGCTACATTTTTTAAGAAATATTTCTGGAGAAAGTCTTGCTGTACCACACTGAATGATATTTGCAGACAGGGTATCATGAGTAGATTTTCTTCCTGTAAGTAGGTTAACCTCTTTCCAAAAGTACTTGGTGGAATTTAAGAGGGTGATTTCTTTCTTGGTTTGGATATTTCTTTTGTGTCTTCTGAAGGACTTCTTGGCTAGGTAACACAAGACTATAAAGGAGGTGTGGTTGTCAGATGTGGAGGTATGTTTCTAATTTTGCCATGCTTCATTGTATGACATACATAGTTTAAAGGCAATGAGAGTACCCCAGCAAGCTACTGCATAGTAGGGAACTAAAGGTGGAAGAGTGTCAGACTGTCAGTCTATAGTAAGAATACTAGAGTTCCTCACCATTTAACCCGATATGATATTCATAGGGGAACTCAACTCACCCTCTATAGATTGGGAATCCCACACCACTTCTAATGCACAGTGCACAGGGCCAGGGCTTTATTAATACCAATATCCTAGAACAGTTAGTCCGTTCTCCTACCAGGGTACAGACATCCTTGACCTTGTACTCATGAACATGGAGGGGGACAATGTTCCTCACCCACTGTAACATCTTTGGCCATCTGATCTGACTATTAGGCAGTATTGCTTGAAATAAAAATTAAATCTGGGGATCCAGTGAAACCAAACCATTAGGAGCTATTCCAAGGCTAACCTCTCCCTACTAAACAACATATTGGCTAAATTCCAAGCACCCTAAACCAGTAAATACCACAGAACACACTGAGCTATTTAAAAATCTCTGTACAGCCATATCTGTAGCTGTATAGAGAGAACTGTGCTGACTTGTATTAAGAATATCGCAAACTTAAAAGACAAGCCACCCTGGTGAAATCACAGTATCAATTGTTCATACAACAAAAGAAAAAAATCTGGGACAAGCATAGGAGGAACAAAGCCACCATACTAAAATCCCCTGGTCAATCTAAACAGGCAGCTAAGAGGGTTAATTAATACTTCAAAGGCTAAATTTGTAGAAAAAATAGCTTTTCAAGGAAAAAGCAACCACAAAGATTTATACAGCTATGTCTGTAACATCATAATGACTTATTGTAAATGGCACCACCCATGCTAAATCAGAGGCTATTGTCAACCTTTTGGCTGACAGGTTCAGCTCAGATCCCCCCACTCCCCCTGATAATCCAAAGGAAATACCACATAACACAACCCCACAACCATAATAGGAGAAGAGGCCACTAATGCACTTTTCAAGGCCAAAAACACTGTATTTGATGGGCCCCATTCTGGGTTGTTTAATAAATAGCATGAAATATGACCAATCTGGTCCACTTGAATCACTTTTCAACTGGAGCCTTCAGTCAGGGTTTATGCCCAAAGAATAGAAGATGGCTACAGTCATTATCCTGCATAAATGAGGTCCAGCTACTGATCTGGGTTACTACAGACCCATAAGTTTTTCCAGCCTCATATGTAAGGCCATGGAAAGAATCATCATGAACATGATAAATGAGGACAGAGGTAACCAGCAAACACTGGCGTGATCATAGTTCTGCTTTAAGAAAGGTCATGCATATTAAATCTGTTGGACTTTTTGAGAGGGTCAGCAAAGCATTGGATGAAGGTAAGACTGTGCACACAACTTACCTCGACCTGGCCAAGGCTTTTGATACAATACCCCACTCAGGCATTATAGATAAGCTCACTAATTTAGGTATAAACCCTTTTATCACCCGCTGGATAGCCAACTGTCTCACTAATAGGACCCAGGAGGTCAAAATAGCTGAGGCCACATCCAGCAAGAGAATTGTCACTAGAGGAGTCCCCCAAGGTTCAGTACTGGGCCCGCTCCTTCTTGGCATCTATTTTTCTGAAACGGAAGTAAATGCTTAAAGTTGATGGCTGACTACCATTCTTCAAGAAGGTCTATTTCTGGCTAACAAATGGTGTCAAAGCCATGGTCCTAAACTCGATGCTAAGAAATGCATAATTGTACCCTTTGGGAAATCAACCATCCCAGCTAATTACCATGTTGATAATACACCCTTAAGAGTTTTCCCAGTGGTCAGTGATCTCGGTATGCACATAGACACTAGCCTTACATTCGAACATCATGTGGCCACAGTGGTGAGGAAGCCCCTTTATATTCTGCAACTGATAAGTAAGGGTATAGCATCTAGGTCCAAAGAGGTCACTACCCCATTGTGCTCTGCAATTATCAGATCAGTCATAGAGTACAATTCTCCCTTTGATATGTACCTAACCAGGCATATGCAGCAACTAAAGTGATCTCAAAGGTTTATTACCAAAAGAATATAAGGCATAACACACTTGCCTTATGCAGAGCACCTTAAAGCCTTTTCCCTCTACTTAGTCTCCTATAGATTGCTGAGGGTGATCTATGACTGGCTTACTAGGCATCCATAAACTCCACACTTAGGAATCTCTTAAATATTCATAAGTCAAAGACCACCATACACACAAGTCTAGGGACCTGAATTGTGTCTGTGACTTAAACAGAATGTGCTGGAGACAGAGATATGTGTCTCAGAGACTGCCCCTTCTGTGGAACAGGTTTCCCATCCATGTGAAGCTGAGTTCATCTATTACCCAGTTTAAGCACAACCTAGACAAGTGGATGGGGAATAAAAAAATTAAACTGGGCCTGGCACCCATTTCTCTTATGGCTAGGAGTAGCTTATAAATGCCTGGTCCTCGATGTCTTATTTGGATGCAGGACATCACTTTTCTTTCAGGAAAACCTGGCTAAGCTTAGAAAAGTTCCCCCAGGTCTATGGATCTATGAGTCTAGGAATAATAGTGTTTGAGAGAACAGAGTTGTAGGGTTAAGCACAATGCAGTGAATGTGGTATTTTAAGTATAGAGCTGCTGGGTCAAAGTAGAAGTGCAAATATAATATAGTGATTTATCCAATAACATGGAAGGTAATTATTGTAAAACGTATAATGTAATATACTTTAGGATAGTGCACAGCAGTATTTTATGTATAGAGCTGCAAGGTATAAAGTAGTAATGTAAGTATAATGCAGTGACGTATCCAATAACATAAAATGTAATTACTGTATAACTTGTAATATACTTTAGCATGTATAATGTAATTATTGTATGATGTATAATGTAATATGGTTTAGCATGTATAATGTATTTATTGTATAACATATAATGTAATATACATTAACATGCCACAGGGCAGTATAATGAGCAGAGTGCATTGCAACACTGTATAACATGCAATGTAATACAGTGTAACATGTCCTAGATTTCAAATTACTTTTTCCTGGGGCTTTCTTGAGGCAAAGTAAATTTCTTTCACTGAATATGCTGTTTCCATTTTAAAACCATGCTGCATGTTATCAGAATCATTAGGCAGAAAACTGTTCTGTCAATATTTCCTAATATTTTACTTTTAAACTTTGATCATTTTGAGAATATTAGCTTTTACATAAACTAGTAAGCAAAGAAAAAGGGACATGACTGTATACCAACACTAACAGCTTATGACCTTTCCAAGACACAAATACCATCAAATAATAGAGAAAATATGAGGAGGCTGGAGATAACTCTGTTATTTAGTACAGAGCTGGGAAAAACTTTATTTTTTTCTTTCTACTTATCACATAATTTATGTCCAGTAATAAACTTGTGTGTGTGTGTGTGTGTGTGTGTGTGTGTGTGTGTGTGTGTGTGTGTGTGTGTGTGTGTGTGTGTGTGTATTATTTCTGCCTAGCAATGTATGCATATTTCTGTGTTGGTGTTTGCTGTCTACGTATGTATGTATGTATGTATGTATGTATGTATGTATAGACACACATATGTGATAAATGCATGTAGGAAAAGGAAGAAAGCATTACTGAAACATTTACTTCAAAGATGAGAAATATGCAGTAATAAATGCCAGTAACAAAATGTTAGGTTAGCAAGAAAGTTTCATTTGCAAAATAAAATGGATCAACCGTACATCAGGTAAACTGCGACCATGTAGCAACAACAGCCAAGCACACTGATTGCAAAAACATTGCTGGACTCTGAAGCTGGATATTTTTAGTGTCCAAGGTGTTTCATTTCTGAAGCACAGAATGTTTGCAGCAGTACATTCAGCAAACTCCAACTGAGCATTGATGGATTCCTTTGTGACTGCATTGCACTACAACGGTTTCTTCATGGATCAGATTGGACAGGTATAAGCATATATATATATATATATATATATATATATCTATATATATATATATATATAAATGTGGTTACATTTTAGTATATAGTCAAATTTCTTCTTTACATATAGTTTAGACATTTTAAAGTTTGCGTTTTGATGTTCTTTACTTTCACTTTGTTTTAGGCATTTTTAAGATGTAGCAATATTGCTACAGTAGGTTGTCACCATGAATTGTTTTTTGTGTGTCTGCAGGCTGGCAGAAATGAGTAACAGCACTTCACATGAAGATATGTTCTTATTTTACCATACAGATAAACCTGGAATTCTTTTCTCTGGTAAAATTTCAGATTTTACTTCAACATGATGTCTTTTTTCACTGTACAGTATGTGTTACAATTTAAAACTCGCAGTAACAAATCTTGTTCTATATATTTGCAATAGTTTATAATGGATATAAAGAGGAGTACCAGATTGTGAAGGCAGACTTTTAATTTTCAGCATCTCTACCCAAGAGGAAAAGTCACAAAGCAATGGCTAGTCAACCTTAGCTGTTTTCTTTATAGTTCAAAGCCAGCGACTGCCATCTCTTACATCATTATCTCCATGAAGTAACCAGCCTGCCAGACTGTGTGTTCAAGATTTTAGTCTTCAATATCTCCTCCCAAGTGCAACTATGATACAGCAATGGCAGAGAACCTTAGCTTTTATGTAGGTTATTCTGAAAATTTTACCTGAAGTGAATTCAGCCTTCATTGATTAATCTTTTAAAGAAGTAAAATTAATCAGTGAACTCCATATAGATAAAGGATAACATAGTAACTTACTCTAATATGCTTATGTTAACAGTTTACTTTTAAGGTTATACTTAAAACATGAAAGGAGCCATTGCACCCTGAAAGTAATGTGTTGTTTGGGGCTAAAATCTCAATCTAATTCGTTTTTTTCTAGGAATCATTCTTCTGGCACCCAAAACCATTCCTATTGTCCATTCTCCCCTACCATTTTTCCTGCCTCCCACACGTGCTTAACTACCTGGAATCTCACTGGCCCTCTCTACTTTAGGTTGAAAACTTCTTCCTATTGTACCCATAGCACTTTTTTCGCTCTTCTATAACAAAGCTTGTGAAAGCTACTCACCTGTTGTAATTCTTCAAAAATGTTCCACTGATTGGCTCTTTAAAAAAAAAAAAAAAAAAAAAAAGAAGATGGGCTCTGCTCAATTTTGCACTCACAATGATTAAACTTAGTGCCCTCCCCTCTACTATCCCAAGTTCCCACCCACCCCACATCATCTAAGCGTACAGACCTCAGACTACTCCTCCTTCTGCTGATCACTAATAGCTACATATCCCTCATGCCCTCGCTTTTTTCCATCCATTCAACTGACTTTTCCTCCAACTTTATTTCCTCTCCTGCCTATAGCCCACTTCCATTTAATCTCAATGAGTGACTACTTCTGCTATCAGCTAAGTCTCTTCACTCTATCCCTTCCCATTACTATCCTTAGAAATACAAATTAGTCTGTATAACACAAATTTCAAACTTGTTAACTATCTTAACTCTTCACACCCATTCCATCCCTCTCTCATTCTACTACTCTATTGATGTCTACTAGGAATTACAGTGATTCTGCTACCCTGTCTCTCTCTGTCTGTGCTGATCATTATGGTCTAATAGTCTTAATAGTCAAGTACTCACTACTAATTTTAACGTCTCTTCAGTATCAATAATAGCCTCTTCTCTATGCTCCATGTCTTTCTTCTGCACTTCTCCATCAATTCCAGTGTAGGAACCTAATGTCTCTGTTAACCTCCCACATTGCCACAACAGACATTTCTCATCTTATCTCTTACACTACTGACACATGATACTTCCTACCATCACTGCTTCTGTATACACTGTAATGCCCGTGCACTGTCACAGTAATCAAGGAGCCTCAATTCTCACCATTAACACCAGTGAGAGGCATTCACATTGGGAGGATAACAAATACATAAACCTTAAAGTACAATTTCCCTTAAGAGCACACAGAGATCACGGTCAGTCTGGGGATGTTTCTCCCTTTCTCTCCAGATTCCCAATAAGACTCCCCACTGGCACAGCTATAGGGTTCAGATCTCAGCCAAGTAGTCAAGCCAAAACCTCCAGTACCCTCTCTGTCCAACCAGTGCTTTGTGTCCCTGCCCAAGTAGCTGACACACATACACTTTGAGATTTGATTTATATACAAACACACAGACACTCCTGGGGAAGGCTGGCACAGGTTCACTAGCTATGCCCCCTTCTGCCTAGGCTATAAGATAGTAATCACTGCCACCAACTGCTCTTATCAACTACTCTAAAGGCCCTTATCAAAGGGTGTCCAATTCTATTGTGCAATGTTATTATTATCCAAATGGTAAGTGTGACAAACAGCAAGGCTATTAGAGTGGCCACCAAATACATGCAAGTATACTAAGAGCTTAAATTATTTCTACACAAAACAGCCATAGTTAAAAGGTTTAAAATATTTAATAATAAATAAAAACACAAGACAATAGTCATTAATTTAACACAGTGACAATGGAGAGTTCAGGAAATCACAGGAAATACTTTAAAACAACACTGTAGGACCGTCTGATAGAAATATAGAAAACAGCTAGACTAATATTACTATATTCCTATCTATTTCTAAGAGAAATACTAAGATCTAAATCCTACTTAAAGAGCAAGGCACAGTGCTGGTGAGTTGTTGTGAGATTCAGAACAAAATACAAAATACACTTATTTCTTTCTGAGATATTCCTTAAATTGATAATACACATTACTGCTGAGTCATTCAAATTACATCATTCTTGCACTTCTGATTTAGTTTCCAGGCTAAAATAACTCAACATGTAGCATTTCTTTGTGATCTGCAGCTGCCAGGAAGTCATAGCAATAAAAGACACTTTACATGTAAATCCTAGTAATTATCTCTGTGTTAAGACAGTAGAAAGAATTTTCAGCTGCAGACATCCTGTCTCCTAGATTGAGATCACAAACAGTTGTAAAATTCTTAACTTAACAGCTTTCTTCCAGCAGTGTGCACTGTGGTTACATTTTTGAAGCTCAGCATATAACACAGTTTTCTTACATTTGTGAACAAGCCTGTGAATCATATTAATATTTACAAGGACATAGAATTATTTACAAAATTTTATCTAGCTGGACTGGCAGCCTCTCAGTTTATCAAATACACAGCCAGCTTTCTACAATTTTATACACTCAAGCTCTAAACAAAACTATAAACGGTATCACCATAATCTCCACCTTATATAACAGCTATTATTATATCAACACATTTAGAAATAAATACAATGATCAAGTGCCAAATACAAAAGCTGCAATCAAGGTACAAAACCACATGTACATGACTCTTTCATGACCATTACAGAATACCAACCTTTAAATTAAGCAGAAATATCCACTCAAACTCAGGTCCAATAAATCTCAGAGACAATTCCCTCATCATCCAAACATTTTACCTCTACTGCTACATCAATCCCCATAAAACCCACAGGTCTTCAGTTCCTTAACATAGACCTTAGAATAATATGTACTTAAACAGTAGAATTCCATGCCTGATTAGCCCTTCACTCTCCAGATATGGTAATTATAACTGAGGCATGGCTAAAATGGGGTATAAAAGAAGAGGAAATCAGTCTCCAGGACACAACATCCTCTGATTAGAGAAAAGAAAGAAAAAAGTTGGAGGTCTAGCAATACTTTTTGAAAATAATCTAGTAAGGTTGCTTTACTCTCGCAACCACTTCAAATTAACAATGGCAAACTTCTGATCACTTTCTATAAACTCACCAATCACAAATCTATATGCATTACTGCAACCTACATCCCTCCCTGTAACAATGTCAATACTGCTGAAGAACCCCCCTGTTAGGTATCTATGAACATCACTCAATAAACAATAATAACTAGATGACCTTAATATTGGCTGGCTTGCTTTAAATTCTGACTCCCCCATAAACACCATACAATGATATGGCCCCATACAACTCACCACTACAGCTACTCACAATAACAAAAACAACACAAGTTAATCTTGTATTGACAGGATCCTTATCTCCTCTTCCAACAATATAGTCTCCTCAGGAATCTTATCAGATTCACATAGTGATGACCACCTTACATCTGGTATAAGAAACCATAACAACTTAAGCCAATGACACAGTTACAATGAGGTAAGACATCTTAAATCACATCAAAGAGAAGCAATTATTAATAACTTAAGGTCATGTAATTGCAACCTCTTAAAAATCCATTCCCAGATGGAGCTGTATATGAATTCATATCTCTCAGGACAAAATAGTCAAAGCCAATCCAGCACATTGACTGACCAAAGAAACAAAACAACTAAAAGAACAAAAGAGACAAGGCCTGGAAAAAATAAACTCAGAGTAACCTACAACTCTCTCAGAAATTTCTCTTAGAAATAAAGCAAAATACAAGATTAAAACAGTACAAAACAAAATTTCTAAACAGACTCAAATTAAAACAAGCCCTAAAACTACTGGTCAGCCATAAATCAAGTCCTAAAAACTCCTATAACCTAGACATACCACAAAACATGCTCCATCCATAGACACCCAGTCAGGTAGTATAGTGACTCAAACACATTTAATTTGGTATTCAACCAAAAGTTATTACACCTGTCTACCATAGGACTATCTAATCCATCAATGATCTGGTTTCAAAGATACCTATCCAACAGATGTCAGGCAGTTGAATGGCAAAATAAATTCTCTTCCTTCTTCCCTATATCTGTTGATACTCCCAAAGGGTCTACTCTTGGCCCTCTACCTTTTAATATTTTCATAAATGACCTACACACAGCAAGTAAACATGCCTCCATAGTTCTGTATTCAGATGATTCCATCTTGATCTCTTCAGTTGAAACCCTATAAAAATTACAAGAAATGGAATCCCAGTTACATCTAAATGCTAAATAAAGTAATTTTATTTTCTCTGAAACAACTGACTGCTCAAAAATACTTTCTAACATAATCTCATCAAACTGTACACAAATTTAATTTGTTAATTATACCAAACTTTTAGGCAAAAACATGAAAATTGACCTTCACATGAAACAGGCAGTTAAAAAATCCAACAAGAACATGTCTCTCAATATAGTATCATAGGATCAAATCACATGTAGGTGGTAATGCCATACAGCACATTACATCAGTCCATCTTCTTCCAGCACTTCTTTACACAGTCTCCATTTTCACTCACTTACAATCTACGTAGAAAGGTCAGCTAGAAGAATGCTCTAACAGTGTTGCTAGACTTTCAGCTAATTTGCCTCATAAGACATGCAGCTGCCTGGCCCTGATACAGTTAAACCAGACACAACTGCCAACACTGTAACATTCTCACAAATAGTGACTACTCAATCTCAATAACAAACCACAGCATCATCATTTCCTAAAAGGTGCTATCACACATTGCTTCATTAAGAGAATTCTGTGCTCCACAGACACACCAACTAATAGTAACCAAACCAAAACACCTCACTAGGAGACCCCCTATACTCCAAATACATCCCCAAAAAGTGGAATGGCATCCCTCTCCCTGTCAGACAAATTGACACTCTAAAATGCTTTAAAATAGTCTAAAAAACATCTAACAGAATCTAGGTCATTTTCCTGTAATTCTCCAAGTTAAACCCCACCTTGCATCTCCTTACAACAGGTAACATCTCCCATACTTCCTCTTATTATTTTTTTTCCTACGGGTCAAAATCTGTTGTTCACTCTTTCCCTCTCAATACAATGGCAAACTAGTTCTTGATGGCACAAATGTAATTTTACAATTAATATAAACTCTTGCTGCATTATTATAGAATATTCTTTAGTGTATTTTGTACTGCTTCAGATATGATGCAATTGTATTTTTTTATATATCTATATCTATAAATATATATATATATATATATATATATATATATATATATATATATATATATATAGTGTGCCACTCAATCAAAGCCCCTAATGCAAAACAGCATTCCCAACACACTACTCATAGGTTATTCAACAGTGAGGCACACTGATGTCCCACTCACTAGGTTGAATAAGGAGAAAGTAAAAGTCAGCTGCCTGTCAGGTGCCAGGATCTGCAACATAACGCATGCACTCAGGTCCCTCAACAACAGGTACAAATATGACTCTATCACTGCACATGTTGGTGTGACTGACTTGAGACGTATCTCCCTGGACTACATGAAAGGAGACATGGAGGAGCTCTCGGATTATGTAGCTCAGATGGGTAAGAGCCTAGCCTTGAGCAGCCTCCTACCATAACCCAGAATTATACCACAAGCAGAAAATATTGATTTCAACAATTGGCTAAGTTTCTGGTGTCATTTTAAGGGGATCCAGTATCTGTCTGCCTGGGATGACATGATTGACAGACCTCGATGCTTTGCCAGAGATGGCCTGCATCTGTCACCCCTTGGCTTCCGGATACTGGCCAAGACTCTTGCCACCTCCATAGTGCCTTTTCTAGGCGGTGTTCCAAAGACCAAATTACCACTGTAACATCTACAAACAAATGCAATTTGAGGGTCATGCTGCTAAAAGCTAGAAGTCTAAATCTCAAAATGCACTCGCTCGAAGTACTCCTTAAAATGGAGAACATCGACCTTTGTGCTGTAACAGAGACCTGGTTCAAGGCAACAGAAAGTACCCCTGCACTACCAGGCTATAACTCATTCCACACCTTTCGGCTGCAGAATTTGGACTGAACCTCCAAAGGCAGTGGTGTTTCCATATTCGTAAAGGATACTCACACCTCCAGATTGGTAGCCCAACATAACCCATCAGAGATACTTCAGGTGTAGCGAACATTGGGTAAGACAGCGATTCAGGTTGTAGCCTGCTACAGGTCCCCAACCATGTCAGAAGACTCACACTTCACATTCCTAAGCTCCCTGGAAAATATTAGGATCCAACCTAACACTCTCATACTGGAGGACTTCAACTACCCCTCCATTATCTGGGAAAACTACTCATGTACCAATAAACTTCCTAACGTTTCCTGGAATTCTTAATTACAATGCCCTGGACCAGCTTGTTCTTACCCCCACTAGAGGTAACAACATCCTTGACCAGGCCATTACTAACATGGGCAACCGTTGCTCTAAACCATTAGTCTACTCCTCCCTGGTTAGATCCGACAACAAACTAATTAGCTTGGAAATCTACATCCCTCCCATCTGTCCTGAAAAGGTAACCACCATGAAAAACTTCTCTAAAGCTAACTTTGGGCTCCTAAAAAGAGAGGTGGCTAACTTCACGGCACCCATGCAAATGGAGAATAGTTGCATGATTGCCAAATCATGCACCAATCCACTGCACAAACACGTACACAAATGCATGGATCTCGCTATACCCAATAGAACTAAGATGCTCTCCTCCAAGAAAAGGAAGCCAATCTGGTGGTCCCCTGCCATAAACAAACTCTACAACAGGAGGAGGAGACCAATGTGGAATAAGGTGAAGTCCCAAGACTGGGAAAACTCCCTTATCAGCCTCAACAAAAAGTTGAGATCCCTCATCAAGTCCTCTAAAGCTAGCTATGAAAACAGAATTGCAGCAGATAGTAAAGACAACCACAAGGCCTTCTATAGTTATGTAAAGAATCTCCACGGCAATACCCAGATTTGCTCTGAGCTACTGCACAATGGTATCTCCTATACTGAGCCAACAGATATTGCCAATATACTGGCCAACAGATTCAGTGTCAACTGTACCCCTCTCTCCCCCACCAAAGGACCAATGACAATACCAATAGATTGCCAGGCACCCAGTATTACTGCTGCACAGGCTAAAACAGCACTGTCTAAGGCCAAGAATACAGCTTTTATGGGATGTGACAATATCCGTGGCTGTGTTCTACATGAACTGGCACCTAACTTGTGTGCCCTGTTCAATCACATCCTCACCTCAGGCTTTGTCCCTACCAAATGGTGCACTGCTACACTCATCCCTCTCCAAAAAGGTGGACCGACTACAGACCCTGTGATCTATTGCCCCATTAGCCTGACAAGTCTGATATGCAAAGTTATAGAATGCATCATTGTGAACGTAATAAACAAGGATATAAGGGATCTCCAAACTCTGGATCCCACACAGGTTGGTTTTGTGAAGGGTAGATCATGCCTGCTCAACCTGGTCGACTTCTTTGAATCAGTCACCAGAGCTGTGGATGATGGCAAGGTGGTTCATACAGCCTACCTTGATCTGGCAAAAGCCTTTGATACCATTCTCCACTCAGGAATCATAGAAAAACTCACTAAGCTAGGCATCAACCCCTATATCACTAGGTGGGTTGCAAACTTGCTCAAAGATAGAACCCACAGCGTGAAAGTAGCTGACTCCAAGTCAGACTGCCAACCAGTCATGAGTGGAGTCCCACAGGGTTCAGTCCTGGTTCCTCTCCTGCTTGGTATCTACTTTTCTGAAGTCCAGGCCAACACAAAGGGACTCTGGCTGACAAAGTTCGCAGACGATTGCAAGTTTGGAACTATTATTAACTCGCCAAGTGATGTTGACATCCTACAGAAAGGCCTCAGTGAGACCAACAACTGGTGTCAGAACCATAGCCTTAAGGTCAATGCCAAAAAATGTGTTGTCATCCCCTTAGGGAAAAAACTATTTCCCATGAATTACCACATCGATGGTAGTCCACTGAACACAGAAGGTGTTATAAGAGATCTGGGAACACAGGTTGACAGTAACCTCTCTTTTGACCACTACATTGTCACTATGGTCAGAAAGTCCTTTTATGTGGCACATCTCATTCATAAGGGTTTTGCATCCAGGAAGAAAGAGGTCATTGTCTCCCTCTACTCTTCCCTCATTAGGCCAGTCATTGAGTACAATGCCCCATTTAGCATGTACCTCACTAGACACCTGCATTAACTGGAGAGGCCACAAAAGTACCTCAGAAAGAGGATCCTAGGCCTTACACACTTGTCCTATATGAACAGACTCAGAAAACTCCCAACTATTCTCTGTCTCATATCGCCTACTTAGAGACAATCTCTGCTTGATTTACAATGTCATGTCTGACACAGCTCTCTTAGAAATTCTACATCTAAAGAAATCCCAATCCCTGCGCACCACATGCACCAGAGACCTCAACCTCATTACCAGACACAACAGAACAAGCTAGAGGGATAGGTTCAAAACCCAGAGACTACCCATGCTATGGAGTAGACTTCCCATACATGTCAAACAGAGCACCTCACTGCCCTCTTCATAAAAAATCTTGATGAATGGATGGGAAACAGAAAATTCATTTCTGGGACTACTCCAGTGGCACTGGGAAGTAAGGTCAGGTGGCACGATGCCATGGTAATTCTATGGGATAGGCTTGTAAAGGCTCCAGGGCCATTAGCCTAGTACACACCTATGAACCTATGAACCAATACTTGTCATAACTGTTGTTAAATGTGGAACTTTTCTCCCAGGAACTCCTCTTAAAAAGGATTTTATCCCGGCTAGTCTTTCTCGGTAACCAAACTTAAACAAATAAAATTAATTAAATAAATAAGTAAAACACAACTGTCTTTTTTTCATTTTAAATCTAAAAGTGAAGCTGACACACACATATCCACCATTGTTAATTCTTATAATGAGAAATGCCTCTGCAGATTGCAACATGAATGCAACCCTGTACCTTTTATGTAAATTTATGTAAATGTATGATTATATCCTTATCCTTTTGTAAATCTAAGTACAGTTTCCAGACAAATGCCCATCAAAGTTAGTAGAATAATGTAATGAGCAGGAAACTCTGTATACTGTATATTGCAATGTATATGCATCCCTGTCCATTGTATCGAAATGTGAATTTTGCTGTACTTTTTTTCTTAGCAGAGGTACTAGCTATCTCTGTACACTGTACCTATCTTATGTGTACTTATATATGTGAGAATCCACACACACATAAGGAACAACAAATAAAGATCTGCACCAGATAAAATTCAACGACACTAGAAAATAAACTAGTATTATCACCAGGCCGTTAAACATAAAATAAAACTTTTATTAAAACAATTAAAAAGAGGTGATAGATAATAATATTTATATATGTGAGTTGGAGCTTTTTTCCCCCAAGGACCTCCACTTAAAAGGGGTTTTATTGCCCAGTCAGACTTTCCAAGTAATCAAATGCAATAAATAAATAGAAGAATGCAATAACTTTCTTAGCTGTTACATTTTTAACAAAAAATGTACAATGCATAACTGTGCATTTTGTGGAGAATGGCAAGTAGAAATAAATTTTCTCCGGAAAGGATGTAATATTTACCTTGCTTTAGTTACTCAATTCAGTCACTGTTATTTCCTTTGTACCTTCAGTTTGCTCACTTAACAAACATTGACTTATGACCTTTAAATGAACTCTGCCTACACATCACGGCATCCCATAAAATCACAGAACTGCACTCCCACCTTTAAATGACTGCAGTAATGATGGGTTGTTTCCAGATGTGAATATGCAAGGGCACATAGTAAAATACTTAACAAGATGTATTATGACATTTTGTGGTGGATCTGTTTGCCTTCAAAAGGCACATCACTGTTAATGTTTGCATCTAAATTATCCACTGAGGCTTTGAGGGATTTACAAGCTTAAATTAACTGATAACTACGTCATACAGAAGTATTTCTTACATACAGAATGCTCCCTTTTGCCACTGCTACAAATATAAAAGCTGTCGGCAGAGGATTTCCCACATGATTTATGATTTTACTATGATAACGGTTTTGTATTTCACACAAATACTGCAACTCATTTTTCAATTTATTTTCCATCAATTTTCAAACAAAAACCAAGAACACAAAGTACTTGGAGAAAGAGAATGCTTCGGAAGGCATAGCTGTGATTTGCAGATGAGTGCTTTGCACACAGTACTGTTTAGGAGATGATGTCATACAGGGACTCAAAAGTTAAAAAGACAATGCATTATACATTGTTACATTGTGTTTGAATATATGCCCCCTTTACACAGCCACTAATTACCACTTTGCTATGTGCTGTTTGTCAATGAATCCCAGCCCATATGTTATGTTTTATTATCTGGGAAACTGCATGCATAGCATTTTGCATGTTTTTTTTGTATATCTTGTTCTTCCCACAAGTTTTTAAAAAAACACAAATGTGATACTGATCCAGACATCTTTTGGTTTTCAGATATGCACCTGGACACTTTCCATTTCTCTCTTCTTTAAGTCTAGATGATGCGGTAGGGTAAATACTTTAATTCCATATTCCTTACTACTGATTCTCATGCTCCTGCTCACTCCATTAGAACCAAAACAAAAACTGCCCCCGTGGCTCTCAAAAGAGACCAAATCTAAAATCATAGCTAGAAATAAGGCATGGGACAAATGGCGTGCTACAAAAGACCCACTAGATAAACTCAGATACAGACAGCTAAGGAATCACACAAAAAAATCTACTACCAGACAAAAAAAACTTCTACTACCATCTTCAACAAAAACATCACAACAAACCTCAAAAGTTTTGGGCAAGAATAAACAAACTTCTTCACCCAAGACAGTCCTCAACTCCTACCCCGTCAGCTTCCAACCATAAATCGCCAAAGGATATTGCAAATACCTTCAATAGTTTTTTTCACAATGACTATCCAATCTCTAGCTAGCCAACTGACACCCAGCTGCACCAACCCAAATTCTGCCACAGCCAATACCCCACTCTCCTTTAGCTAATACCCCACTCTCCTTTAGCTTTCAGCCTGTTTCCACATCAGTTATCAGATCTCTAATTAAGGAATTAAAACCAACTTCTCTAGCAGCTGATCTCCTCCCACCAGAGTATCTGCAAAAAGCAGCAGATGCCATTGCATACCCATCTCCATCATAATTGACAGAACCTTATCTGAAGCCACCATCCCCTGCATTTGGAAAATATCTCATGTAATACCACTCCATAAAGGAGGCAACTCTTTCAAGCTGTCAAACTTTAGACCCATAGCTATTCTGTCACCACTGGCTAACTCCAGATGTTTAGGGACACTGAGACATGTGTCCCTAAACAACTTATGCATTATCTTACCCATAATAAGCTGCTGGCTAACTCTCAGCATAGTTTTAGGCCACACCACAGTACCACCTCAGCCCTCCAATCCTTCTCTAACACCATAAGCCATAATGAAAATAATAGCAAGCTTTCCTCAGCCGTCTTCTTAGATCTCTCCAAGGCCTTCGATATGGTCAACCACCAAATACTCAAGCGCACCCTTAAGGCATTCTCACTAAATAGCTGTGCGCTTCAGTGGTTTCAGTCTTACCTGTGTGGTAGACAACAAGCCATCCTATGCCAGGACAAACTATCAACCCATCTACCCATCACCCTAGGTGTCCCCCAATAGCTCCATACTAGGACCCCTTCTTTTCTCTCTCTTTATTAATGACCTTCCCACTGTCATCCCAAATGCTACCTGCATCCAATATACGGATGACTCCCCCTTGATTTGTTCAGCCACCTCCCCGACAGATATAATGACATTAACCCAGAATACTTTCAATATAGTTGAAAAATGGCTCTCTGTCAGCTGATGTTAAACCCCAACAAAACAAAGTTGCTTTTTTGTCCCCCACTTGTAAGTCTTCCTCACTACCCTTTTCCATAAAATCTAATAAAGGTACCATTATCTCCCCAGATGTACGAACCAAACTCTTAGGTGTCACAATAGACAACACTCTCAAATTTGATATCCATGTCAATCAAACTGTCAAAACCATTAATAAAAAACTTGGCTCCCTGGATAAGATTAAACTGTTCCTTATTCCATTTGCTACGATTGCTATTGCTCATTCCCATCAACTCTCCACTTTTCTCTACACCTCCCCTCTACTCACTAATTTGAAGAAATCCGGTCTTAGCAAACTCTCCAGCTGTTATAATCATATTGCTAGATTTGCAACATGCATGGCCTATAGTACCACCACTGTCACAACCTAAATCTTCTGGGGTAGCTAGAATGGCCTAGCCTACTTCAGTACAACCAGCTTATAATCGTCCATAAAGTTCCCGCCCACCCTAATACGCCTACACTTAAAAATATCATCAACCTTTATAGCAACCTGAGGTCACTTCGCTCTTCTAATAAACTACTGGTACAAACATCCAAAATCAACAACTCTACTGGGGACTCTGTTTGCTAACTCTGTTGTTAAAACTTGCAACTCTCTTCCTGCTGATCTTACTCTTGAACCCTCTCTTACTCAGTTCAAAAAACGCCTCAAGCTATATTTTAAAACTTAGTGGCTATGTCCTTGTTCAAAACCCAACTAAATCCTCCTCTATATCCTGTAATCATGTTATATTGTCTAGTCAATTTGTCAACACTGTTTTAAAAATGTATAATTATAGTACCTGTTTGCTCAATTGGAGCCTGTAAACTGTGTGCAACTTGTAATCATTTTGTGATTTTTACTGTATGTTCTACCTTGGAGCTTTTCTCCCCAGGCCTCCGCTGAAAATGGACATCTATCCAGTTGGACTATACCGGTCAACAAATGTAAAATAAAATAAAATAAATAAATAAATAAAGATGCTGGTGCCATGCATCTCAAATTTGTTTTTGCTTACTACCAATATTTAAACAAAATATACCTGCTGTTAGATCCTTTCTTTGAAAGTTAGTTTACTTTCATATTTCAGGACCAATGTATAGATTACAGCTCTCCCAAAATGTTATACCACTGTTATCGTGTTTCTGATATAATTAATTCATTTTGATGAGTGGTTGCATTCTAGCTGAAGGTATGGGCATTAGTTTTGAATTTTCCAATTGGTCAGTACACTTCCTAAACCAATTTTGTTTGTTAAGTTTAAAGAGTGAACTTGCTCTGGGTAAAATTCCTGTACATCTATCCAGATAGGAGTATACCATGCTTAATCATCCAACTGGCACTGAATTAATGTACAGACACACAAATCAGGTGTGTGTTCCTCACTGCTGGCTTGTCTGCCTTTGAATAGCCTTGTATTTACTTGTAGCTAGTTGTTAGATTTGGTTGTGCTACCTTTTCAATTCTGGCTAACTAAGGTGTGTTTTTACATTGAGAAGACTGGGACTGCAGATCTGCTGGAGAAGAAAGATAACCGTGTCTGCCTGAGTTGGGATACACACAGGTAGACTTAAGTAAGAACTACATGCTATAGCTCTGCGCTTGCTTTGTTTCAGATACCTTTTCACTTTTGGCTAACTAAAATGGGACTGCAGTTCTAATGGGATAGAAATGTAGGCTGGTCTGTCCGAGTTGGAAAACACACAGGGAGGTGTGAAGTGAGAATTATTTGTCATAGCTAGTTGCTTGATTTGCTTCTGATAACTTTTCACTTTTGGCTAATTAAAGTGTATTTTTACATTAAGAAGCCTGGGACTACTTTCTAGTGGCAGTAGTAAAGTAGCCTGGTCAGTCACAGATTCAAAGATTCACAGATTATTAGCCTAACAACCCAAGGGGCCTTTCTAAGCCTAGACAAGTTTTCCCAAAAGAATAATGATGTCCTCTATCTGAGGAAAACTGTGACAGCCAGGCATTTATAAGCTACCACTCTCCATTAGAGACATGGGTGCCAGGCCCAGTATGAATTTCCTATTCCCCATCCACTGGTCTAGGTTGTGCTTAAACTGGGTAACAGACAAACTCAGATTCATACTGAATGGAAGCCTATTCCATAGGAGAGCAGTGTCTGGAACACATATCAATCTCCCCAGCATGTTCTGTTTAAGTCACAAACAACATTCAGGTCCTTAGACCTTGTATTTCTGGTACCCTTTAACTTATGAATATGTTGAAGGTTCATAAGTTTAGGGTTTGTTGATGCCTTGTAAGCTAGGCATAGATCACCCCTCAGCAATCTATAGGAGGCTGAGTACAGGGAAAGGGCTTTAAGGCTCTCTGCATAAGGTAGGTTTGTTATGCCTTGTATTCTTTTTGTAAGGAACCTCTGAGGTCAGTCTAGTTGGTGCATATGCCTGGTCAGGTACATACCAAAGGGAGCATTATACTTTATAATTGGTCTGATAAGAGTGGAGTACAGTGGTTTAATGACCTCTTTAGACTGAGATGCCATGCCCTTAGTTATAAGCTGTGCAACATAAAAGGATTTCCTCACCACTGTGGCCAAATAGTGGCCAAAGGTAGGGCAACTTTCTATGTGCATACCCAGATCCCTGACCACTGGGTCAACTCTTAAAGGCACCTTATCAACATGGTAATTAGCCAGATTGGTCGACTTCCCAAAGGGCAGAATTATGCATTGAGTTTAAGGCCATGGCTTTAACAACATTTGTTAGTCAGAGATAGACCATCTTGAAGAATGCTAGTGTCTGCAGCAGAATTGATGAAACCCCCAGCTTGCAATCATCTGCAAACTTAGTCAGCCATAAACCTTCATCATTTGCTTCCATTTCAGAGAAATAGATACCATAAAGGAGTAGGCCCAGCAATGAGCTCTGAGGGACTCATCTAGTGACTAGCCTCCTGGTAGAGGTGACCTCACCTATTTTGATCTGCTGGGTCCTATCACTGAGCCAGGTGGTTATCCATCAGGTGATAGAAGGGTTTATACCTAATTGAGTGAGTTTGTCTAGAATGCCTTAGTGGGAATGCTACAAAAAGCCTTGCCCAGGTTGAGGTAAGCTGTGTGCAGTCTTACTTTCATCCAATTTTTGGTGACCCTCTCAAAAAGTCCACCAAAGTTAATGGGCATTATCTTCCTTTAGTAAAACTGAACTGTAATGAGTCCAGCATTTGCATGTTACCTGTGTTTGTATTTATCATGTCCATAATGACTCTTTCCATGGTCTTACATATGGGGTTGGTAGGACTTATTGACCTATAGTTACCCGGATCAGTACCTGGACCACCTTTGTGTAGGAGAATGACTGTAGACATCTTTCCTTCCTTCGGCACAAAATCTGATTGAAGGCTCCAGTTGAAAAGTGATTCAAGTGGATCAGAGAGGTCATGTTTCATGCTATTTATTAAATAACCTTGGAAAATCAAGACATCTTCGCAGTCACAGAAACCTGGTTCAAAGCTGAGGAGAGCACCCCAACCTTCCCTGGTTACTCATGTTATCATAGATTCAGACCCAAAACTGTGGGCAGTAAAGCCAAAGGAGGTGGAGTTTCAATATATATTAAAGACATACACACCGCCAGGTTGGTCAAACAGTATGACGTGCAGGAGACACTCCAGATGCAGTTAACCCCTGTGCCACCCATGCACTGGCCCAATAATTAAGGAGCCTCAATCCTCACCACTAACACCAGTGAGGGATGGCCACATTGGGAGAATAACAAGTACACACACAGTAAAGTACAATTTCCCTTAAGAGCACACAGTGATCACAATCAGTCTGGGGCTGGTTTCTCCCTTTCTCTCCAGATCCCTAATAAGACCCCCCACTGGCACAGCTATAGGGTTCAGATCTTAGCTGAGTAGTCAAGCCAAAACCTCTAGTACCCTCTCTATCCAACCAGTGCTTTGTGTCCCTGCCCAAGTAGCTGACACACACACACTTTGAGATTTGATTTATATACAAACACACAGACACTCCTGGGGAAGGCTGGCACAGGTTCACTAGCTATGCCCCCTCCTGCCCAGACTACACAATAGTACCACCTGGTACCAACTACTCTTATCAGCTACTATAAAGGCCCTTACCAAAGGGTGCCCAGTTCTACTGTGCAATGTTACTGTTACCCAAATAGTAAGGGTGACGAACAGCAAGGCTATTGGAGTGGCTTGTACAGTATCACCAAATACATGCAAGTACTCTATGAGCTTAAATTATCTATACATAAAACAGTCACAGTTAAAAGGTTTAAAAATATTTAATAATAAATAATAAAAACACAAGACAATGCTCATTAATTCAACACAGCGACACTAGAGAGTTCAGAAATCATTGGAAATACTTTAAAACAACACTGTAGTACAGTCTGACATAAATATAGAAAACAGCTAGACTAATCTTGCTATTTCTATCTATCTCTAAGAGAAATACTAAGATCTAAATCCTACTTACAGAGCAAGGAAGTCCTGGTGAGTTCCATTGAAGGCAGTGAATGTCGAGGCACTAGAACGTATTAAATCTATTCTTTTTGGAGTGAACTGGATTGTTGTATTTAATTTTATTGCTTTGTTTTACTGCTCTTTGAGCATGTTGTCTAAAGTCCTGGTGAGTGGTTAACAGGTCTGAAAACAAATACCAAATACAATCTCTTTCTCTTGAGATAGTTCTTAAATTGATAATAAAAATTACTGCTGATTCATTTCAGATTACATCATTCTTGTCACTTCTGCTAAGTTTCCCAGGCTCACAGAACTTAAAATTGAACATTTCTTTGTGATCTGCAGCTGCCAGGAAGTCACAGCAATAAAAGACACTTTACATGTGAAACCTAGTAATTATCTCTGTCTTACGACAATAGAAAGATGCTCCTAACCCAGACATCCTGACTCCTAGCTTGAGATCTCTCATAGTCATAAAATTCTTTATTTATCAGCTTTCTTCCAGCAGGGTACACTGTGTTTGCATTTTTGAAGCTCAGCACATAACAGTTTGTTTACATTTGTAAAACAAGCCTGTGGATCACATTAATATTTACAATGACCTAGAATTATTTACAAAATGCTATCTAGCTGGGTTGGCAGCACCTCAGTTTATCACAACCCCTATACAAATCATAGCTAGCTACTGGCCCCCAAATCTGACTCAAGATGCCCAATCCTCTTATCTAGACCTCTTTGAATTTATCAAGAGTCAACCCTTTATCATGATCATGGGTGACTTTAACTACCCAAACATAGATTGGAAGAACTACTCATGCCAGAGCACAAATGCCCAGAGATTCCTTGATTTTGTCAATGTAAATGCCTTGGAACAGCTAGGCAGTACCCCCACAAGAGGTGATAATATCTTAGACTTGGTATTAACCAACATGAGTAACCACTGCATCCCTGCAGTATCATCCTCCCTGGTAAGATCCAAGCATAAAGTGGTCACTTTTGAAGTTACCATCTCTCCTGACCCCCCCCCCCCACCCAGCTAGGGACAAACAAAAGACTTCTCCAAAGCTGATTACAATCTCCTGAGAGATGGTATAACAGCTTCACAGCCCCCACCCCCTCTCTAGGAACTTGCACTACTATCCAAATCTATACCAAAGCACTATATGAAAATGTATATAGATGCATGGAATCAGGGGAAACCTGACAGGACTAAATCATCCTCCAAAAGGAAGAGTAAACCTGTGTGGTGGACATCGGCAATAAATAAACTCTACAACAAAAGGAAAAAATTGCTGTCCAAGACCAAGAAGGAGCTCTCCTTAGCCTGAACAAGCAAATAAGAGCACTAGTGAAATACTTCAATGCAAAATTCAAGTCCAAATTGGCCACATTTACTAGAAACAATCATAAGGCCTTCTGCACATATGTCCACAGTCTCAAAGGAAGCACCCAGATCTGTTCAGAACTGGTGGTCAGAGGCACCACATATACAAATGCTGTAGATATGGCAAACTGTCTGACAGATCCAGCAAAAACTTCACCCCTCTTTTCTTCCATCAGTAAATCAGGACATCCCCAGTACCTGCCCCATTCCTCTTACATTGAGGGATCAGGTCATCACTGCTCTCTCAAAGGCAAAAAATACAGTCTCCATGGGACCCAGTAACATCCCAGGCTGCATCCTACATGAACTCAGGCAGGAACTTGCAGCAGCATTAGGTGCCCTATTCAACCAAAGCCTGAGTACTGGCTTTGTTCCATCTGAGTGGAGGACAGCCAATGTCATCCCTTTGCACAAAGATGCTCCATCCACTGATCTGAGAAATTATAAACCCATCAGCCTAACTAGTCTGATCTGCAAGGCCTTGGAATGGATTATCATGGATATCATTAACAAGGACATTGGCAACCTCCAAACACTTGATCCCACACAGTTTGGCTTCATCAAGGGGAGGTCATGTCTGTTAAATTTGGTTGACTTTGTTGAGACAGTCATAAAAGCCATGGACAAGGGGAATATGGTGCACACTGTCTACCTTGACCTGGCCAAAGCCTTCGACACTATTCCCTACTCGGACATAATAGATAAACTCTCTCAACTAGGCATCAATCCATATGCTATCAGATGGGTAGCCAACTGGCTCACTGATTGAACCCACTTAGTCAAAATAGGGGATGTCACCTCAAGCAGTAGACCCATAGCGAGTGCCATACCCCAAGCTTTGGTCTTGGGGACTCTGCCTAGTAACTTCCTATGATCCTATGTTATTAGGGCCCATTAAAAGTGTTATTGTGCTTGGAAAGTGCATTGATGACCTGTTCCCAAGTAATGGTTGTGGGGAATGTGATATGCAGTATATTTTTTGGGCTATTGGGGGGTTTGAGCTGAACTTGTCAGCCAAATGGTTGGCAAAGACCTCTGGTTCAGTTTGGTGATGCCATTTACAGTAAGTGCTATTTGTTGCTGTACATCTCCCCTAAGGTTACAGACACAGTTGTAGAAACCCTTGTGACTGTCCTTTGCCTGAGAAGATATGTTTCTTCATATTTAGCCTTTAAAGTATTAATTAACCCTATTAGCTGCCTGCTTAGATTGGCCAGGGGGGCTCTTAGCATGTATGGCTTTGTTCCTCCTATGTTTGTCAAAATTTCTTTTGTTGCATAACTGATTACATTTTTGATTCCACCAGGGTGACTTGCCTTTTGAGTTTGTCTTATTCTTAATATGAGTGGGCACAGCTCACTCTATATAGTTATCAATATGGCTGTAGAGAGATTTTTTTAAAAGCTCAGCATATGCTATGATGTTAACTGGGTTTGGGGATGCTTGGCATTTAGCCAAGGTGTTGCTTATAGGGAGAGAGGTTAGCCTTGGAATAGCTCCTAACGGTTTTTAGTTTCACTGGATCCCTGAATTTAATTTTTCTTTCAAGTAATACTGTCTTATAGTCAGATCTGATGAGTGAAGACATTGCATTGGGTAAGGAACATCAGACCCCCATGTTCATGAGTATAAGGTCAAGGATGTTTGTACTCCTGGTAGGAGGATGGATCAAATGTTCCAGAATGTTGGTATTAACAAAGTTTAGGAATCACTGGGCTTGTGCATTAGAAGTGGTATAGGATTCCCATTCTATAGGTGGGTAGTTTAGATCCCTCATGAATATCATATTTGGTTGAGCAGTGTGGGACTCTAGTACACTAAGATAGGTAGTACGAGTTTCCTGGGACATAGAAGGGGCCAATAGGTTGCAAGGATATGATACAACATCCTGTTTATGGTGAGTTGTCACTGAGGCCTCCTCCATCTTTAGTTCCCTCCTGTGCAATAGGTGGTCTAAAGATGTAAAAGGCATTATAACCTTGTATTATAACCTGGGGTACTCTCCATGACTTTAAACCATGCATCTGTTACTACACAGGCATCTGAACTCTCCAGGGAGAAGAAGGATTGCAGGGAGTGGAGTTTCTTGATAAGACTTCTAGCATTGAGGAGTATCACCTTCAGATATTCCTTCATAGGTTCGGTTAAGACAGTAGGTTTATCAGTCTGGCATTGCCTAAAAAGACACTATGGTGGTGGAAAAGGTTTTCGTCAAAATCCAAAATCCCAGATGGGATAAGTGCAGACCATCCTGGGCAAAAGAGTGTGGTCTGTCAACTATGTCCTCCTACGTCATCAAATACTGTACCTCCTGGTATGACATCAGAAGCTAAGCCAATTGTCAAAATCAGTAATTTTCTGTTGGTAATGTTTCATCATCCTTGAAGAATGTAGCATACTGCTCACTGCTAGTCTCATAAATATTGAGTTCAATCATGTCTCGCTTCACATAGTCAAGGGAGGTATGTCTCAGGTCATTGACACCCACATGCACTATGACACAGTTATATTGGTACCTGTGGTTCAAAGACCTGAGTGCCTGTGTAACTTATGGATCCTAACCCCGGGAAAGGCAGCTAACCTTGACTCTCTCCATACTCAGTCTGGTGATGGGGATATCTGTGGGCCTCACTATAGAATTACCAATGATCATGAAAATTGGATTTCTGTTAGTTTACCTTAAGGGCTTAGAAGTAAAGGCACTGGATATATTGTTACAATGTGTTGCTGTGAGTGATATTTTAATATAGTGTTTACATGATGACTGAGGACCCTTTCTTTGATTGTACTGTGCAGGTCGTCTTAGTGTTTTAAGAAGGTTAATTAAGTGCCTCAGCATAAATAGTTTTATGTGTAGGGTCTTTACCCTGTGCAGTAGGGATGGTACAAGTATCACTGACAACCTTTATAGGATTAGTTTTGATTGTATGAGAGAGTATTTCCTCTAGCATTAAAGTGTATTTACACCTCTTGCATAATTTTATCTGTTTTATTAAGAATAAGTGGGTTGTCAGTGCACCTGAGGCAATTGCTACAGTGCCTAAGAATACCCATCTCAACCAGACAGGCCACAGACAGAGCCGTGAAGTGCATATCCATGGTTACTGATATACTAGGGAGAAGTGAGGGAAATTTAAATATTGAATAGGTCTATAAGACAAGGAACTTGATGAGCAATTCTCAGCTATGTGCATACTAAATGCTGTAGTAGTTAAAAATCTGCCTAGACAGTAATGCTACAGGAGTATAGACCACAAACCTTCCTAATGTAAAATAACTGGTTTGGAGCGCAAGTGCATAAACCAGAACAAAGATACTTGGAATAACAGTCCATGCTGGGAAACACACAAGGAGGCTTGAAGTGAGATTGTTTCATTAACATAGGGCTTTTAGGCACTTGGTTGTTTGATGTTAATCTGCACTTCAGAGCTATTTTAACTGTGCTTTAACATTAACTAGTTCCAGGATCATTTGTTTTGTGGCAGAAGGAGTTTACATGATCTCTCTGACTTTAGAAGCATCCCATGGATTTGAAAGTGTTGTTGTTTACTGGTCAGGGGATGCCAGTGTTGGTTTTCAGCTTTTTTCTGTCTGCTATAAATTAAGAGCATTTTTGTATAGCTGTTCACTATGCAGTGGTGATTAGCAGGACCCAGTGTATTAACAAACCTATAAAGCTAGTTCTTAGGACTTTAACCTGTAACACAAAAAGGCTTAGCATGGAGCTAAGCTTAGAGTATCTAGGTAGATCATTAAATAGCACTATCTAACATCTAGCCTTAACCCTGGACAACACTCAGATGGCCCCTGTGAAACCAAGTCCATAAACTATAATATCCCAAATGAAATAGAGCTCCTGACAACATGGATTTATAATTTCCTAGTAACTCTGTTGCCAACTTGGTAGATATGGGCATCCTGAAACAGCGCCACAATTGCCTCATGTGCTCAAGCAACGTGCTAATCCTTAATGAAACTAAGAAAGTATGTGAGAGATCTGCATATATAACTTACTTGGAGGCAAAAATCTTGCTTGCAAACAAAATTGTCATGAAAACACACAGAGCTCCTTCACACATACAGCTCACCTCTTCTGATGATGCACTTAAAATAAACCTCTCAAAACCTCAAAGACCTCCTAAGTCATCAAACAGCAACACCTGTCCTCAGCAATCATTAAATCATAGGTTCATGGGTAGGTACTAGGCTATCAGCCCTAGGGCCCATATAAGCCTAGCCAAAAAATGTACCCCGGCTTTCGCCACCCAAGAAAATTATTTTCCTGTGCCCCTGTTGAGCAGAGCCACAGAAGTGATCCCCAGAGTGAATTTCCCATTTCCCATCCAATCATCAAGATTTTTCTTGAAGAGTGCTAATGAGGAGCTCTGTTTGACATAGATAGGTAGTCTGTTCCAGAGTATGGGAAGTCTCTGGGACAGGAAGCTATCCCTCCAGCATGTTCTGTTTATTGTGGTGACAAAGGTTTAGGTCCCTAGAGCACGTAGCTTGGAGGGATTGGGATTTCTTTAAGTGGAGCATGTCCAACAGCTCTGGGTTTGACATAGCTTTGTATGTTAGGCAGAGATCGCCCCTGAGTAGGCGATATGCGATGGAGTAAAGCTGTAGTTTTCTGAGACGGTCTGCATAGGGCATCTGCTTGAGGCCAGTAATCCTTTGTGAGGTATTTCTGTGGTCTTTCCAGTTGTTGTAGATGTCTTGTGAGGTACATACCAAAAGGGGCATTGTACTCTATAATGGGTCTAATGAGTGATGAGTAGAGGGGAACAATGACCTCTTTTTTTCTGGATGAGAAACCTTTTGTGATGAGATGAGCCACGTAGAAGGATTTCCTGACCACTGTGGCGATGTAATTATCAAAGGAGAGACTACTGTCCACCTGTGTCCCAAGGTCTCTTATCATATTTTTGGCATTAAGTAGACTACCAGCTATGTGGTAGTTCCTGGGTAAACTATAAAACCACGAACTTTTCACGAACCAAAACCAAACCAAAAGCCTCAGAAAGGAAAGACAAGACATAATCCACACTGTGTTGGTTTAGCGCTTTCATTTTTTTAATAAAAACTTCCTCAGAATACCATAACAAACAGGTATTCTGGCTTTTGGTTTGGTTGTAGTTCCTGGGTACAGAGTTTTTACCAAAGGGGATGACAATACACTTTTTGGCATTGAGCTTCAGGCCATGACTTTGACACCAGGTATCTGTCTCAGTGAGGCCCTTTTATAGTTTGTTCACATCGTTAGGAGTTCCAGTTATGGCTCCTAGTTTGCAGTCATCTGCAAACTTTGTTAGCCAAAGACCTTCTGTGTTGGCCTGTACTTCAGAGAAGTAGATACCAAACAGGAGAGGACCCAGGACTGAACCCTGTGGTACTCCACTTGTCACTGGTCTGATGCCAGATTTGGAATCCACTACTTTCACAGTGTGGGTTCTGTCCATGAGCCAGTTGGCAACCCATCTTGTGATAGGGATTTATACCTAGTTTAGTGAGCTTATCTATAATTCCAGAGTGGGGGATGGTGTTGAAAGCCTTGGCGAGATCTAGATAAGCTGTGTGAACCATTTTACCCTCATCTATGGCTTTGGTGACTGCTTCAAAGAAGTCAATCAGGTTTAGAAGACATGATCTGCCTTTTACAAATCCAAACTGGGTAGGGTCCAGAGTTTGGAGATTACCAGTGTCTTTGTTTCTGAGTTCCATGATGATACGTTCCATGGCCTTGCAGACCAGGCTCGTCAGGCTAATGGGGCGGTAGTTACCGGGGTCCTTAGTGGCTCCCCCTTTGTGGAGTGGGATAACCATCGCGGTGCGCCATTCAGTGGGTACAAAGCCTGAGGTGAGGCTATGATTGAACATGGTACTTAGATAGGGTGCCAGTTCATTCTGTAGTTCATGTAGAACGCAGCCTGGGATATTGTCAGGTCACATGGATTCTGTGTTCTTGGCTTTGGAGAGTGTGTTTTTTACCTGTGCAGCTGTGATTATAGGAACTTTGCATTCTTCCAGTATAGAGATGGGCCCTCTAGAGGGTGAGAGGGGGGTAAAGTTAGCACTGAACCTATCTGCTAGGATGTTGGCAATATCAGTTGGTTCTGTATATTTAGTGCCATTGTGCTGCAACTCAGAGCAGATCTGAGTGTTCCCATTTAGATTCTTGACATAGCTATAGAATGCTTTGTGGTTGTCTTTAGAGTCAGTGGCAATTTTGTTTTTGTAACTAGCTTTGGAGGATTTTATGAGGGATTTCAGCTTCTTACTGAGGTTGACCTCCTGCAGTCATGGGATTTTACTCTTTTTTGCAACAGTTTCTTTCTTCTGTTGTAGAGTTTGTTTATGGCAGAAAACCACCAGATTAGCTTCCTTTTTTTGGAGGATAACATCTTGGTTCTATTAGGGATAGCATGATCCATGCACTCGTGTAAGTGCTTAGAAAGTGCATTTGTGTAGGATTCGGCAGTCATACCTCTATTGTCCGTCTGCATGGGTGTCATGAAGTTTGCCACTTCTGTCTTAAGAAGTGTGAAGTTGGCTTTGGAGAAGTTTTTTATGATGGTTTCCCTAATTGGGGCTGGGGGTGGGATGTGGATGTCTAGGCTTATTAGCTTGTGGTCGGATCTGACCAACGAGGAATTGATCTCTGGTGTGGAACACTGGTTTCCCATGTTGGTAATGACTAGGTTTAGGATATTGCTGCCCCTGGTGGGGGTGTGAATAAGTTGATCCAAGGCATTGGAATTTATGAATTCTAGAAAACATTGAGCAAAAGAGTTGGTGCATGAATAGTTTTCAAAGTTAATGGTGGGGTAGTTGAAATTGCCTATTATTAGGGTGTTGGGTTGTACCCTAATACTTTCCAGTGTATCAAAAAATGAGGAATGTGAATCCTGGGGCATAGTGGGGGGTCTGTAGCAAGCTACAATTTGGATTGCGGTCTTGCCCAGAGTTAGTTGCACTTGGATAATCTTGGATGCATTATGCTGTGCAACTAGCCTGGAGGTGTGGATATCCTTAATGAATATGGACACGCCTCCACCTTTATTGATTCTTTCTGGGTTAGTTGGCCAAAAGATGTGGTATGAATTGAAGCCTGGTAATGCAGGGGTGCTCTCTGGAGCTTTGAACTAGGTCTCTGTCACTGCACAGAAGTCAATGTTCTCCATTTTAAGGAGCGCCTCGAGTGAGTGCATTTTGAGGTTTAGACTTCTAGCATTGAGTAGCATTACCCTCAGATTTTGCTTGCTTGTACCTGTTACGGTGGTGAATTTGTCATTTGAACCTTGCCTAAAAAAGGCACTATAGGGGTGGCAAGAGCCTTAGCCAGTATCCGGAATCCTAAGGGCGGCAGGTGCAAGCCATCTCTGGCAAAGCATCATGGACTGTACATCATGTCGTCCCAGGCAGACAAATACTGGATCCCCTTAGAATGACACCAGAAGCTTAGCCAATTGTTGAAGTCAATCATTTTGTCCTTGTACTATGGTATCATTCTGGGTGATGGAAGGATGTTACTCAGGGTTAGGGTCATACCTGCCTGGGATACAAGATCGGAGAGCTCCTCCATGTCTCTTTTCATGTAGTCCAGGGAGGTATGTCTCAGGTTACTCACACCAACATGGACAATGACAGTGTCATATTTGTACTTATTGTGGAGTGACCTGAGTGCATGCGTTATGTGGCTGATCCTGGCACCTGACAGGCAGCTGACAGTAACTTTCTCCTTGTTTAGTCTAGTGAGTGGAACATCAGTGTGCCTGACTATAGAGTCACCTATGACTAGACTGTTGGGTACGTTGCTATGCCTTATGGGCTGTGGTTGAGTGGCACACTGAGTTTGTGGGCTATGTGTCATTTGGGTTGTGTTGGGGGGTGGAGTTTGCTTGCGTTTATGCTTTGGATGTCCCTGATGCTTGGGGAGGTTTTTATTGAGAGCCTCCGCAAATGTAGGTGTGTGTTTTGTGTTTCTATGTGTGTGTTTTGGTGGTGTAGGTTTTGAGGGACTATGTGATGAGTGTGGTGTGGTGCAAGTGTTTACCTTCTCCTCTTGACTGTCTAGTCCAGACTTGAGTGAAGAGAGCTTTGCTTCCAGTTTGGCTATATAAGTGCATCTCTCACAGGTTGTAGTGTTGGGTGGTAGGAGGAGAGGGTTGTCTGTGTACATGAGGCAATTGCTGCATTGCCCCAAGATGCCCAGATTCATCAGGTAGACAGGAGAAATCACAGGGAGCTGACCCTTAGACATGCCTGGATAGGTGCTTATTTATTAAGTGCTAAAAACTGCTTTCCACTAGACAAGTGAGGAAAGTTGAGTGCTGTAGTAATTTGTAGCTTATTTAGTGCTTACATGTTCTGAACAAGTGCTGAGCTCAAAGAAACAGATTTGAGTGCTGAAACTAGAAAACTGGCTAGTTATAAGAAACAAAACAAAGCTAGAAGGCTTCCCTCCAATACAGAAGGGCTTGAGGGCTCAGAAGCCTACAAACAGTCTAGACCACTTAACAGGAAAGGCATGAAACAAGCTTAAAAAAATTTTTTTTGTTTTCTTTCCCAGATAATCTCTTTGTAGACAGTAGGCGTGCCTGAAATCAGAATATGATCTCACTGCACTCAGTTAAGTGAGCAAATGAGATGGGCCCAGAAGGAGTATCCAAACACAAATTTACAAGAGGGGCGGGTAGTCCCAAAGCCACAAGATTAACACCAAAACAGAAACATGGACGGTGGGTGGGAAAACTAACTGAAGAACAAAGTCAAAACTTCCAGTTCAGTTAATAATCATGCAACACAGTTAAATCAATTTAAATACTGTATTATTTGAAAAAAGTGCAGATAGTGGTACTTAAATTCTCTTATATGTCCAGTTGAATACATCTAGATCTTAGCCAGCCAAATCTGAGGTTTTTAAGCAGAAAATATTTCAAACTGTACCACTTAAATAGGCAAGGACAGGAAATCAAAGAATGTGGCTACCCCCACACCTGCAATTACTAACTAATAATAAAATGCAAGCAAGCACTAACTGAAGAACAGAGTCAAAACTTCCAGTTCAGTTAATAATCATGCAACACAGTTAAATCATTTTAAAAACTGTATTATTTGAAAAAAGTGCAGATAAAGGTACTTAAATACTCTTATACGTCCAGTTGAATACAGCTAAAAAAAAACAAACACCCAAGACCACAAAAGCCTACACCCACTGAATCTCAAAAGAGTAAAGCCCTAAGGCAAGCAAACATTTCACCTCATACTCTTGTTATAGGGATTCTATTGTATGACACACAGATACCCTTCTAAGCAGCCTGGAAAATGAGAAGATAATGGTCAGTTGCCTATCTGGAGCCAGGATCTGCAATATCATGTCACTACACCACAAGCACCAGTACGTGTCTATCATAGTCCATGTGGGTGTAAATGACCTGAGACATACGTCACTAGATTATATGAAAAGAGACATTATGGATCTCTCAGAATATGTGTTACAGGTAAGTATGTGCCTTACAGTGAGCAGCACAGCCACAGTAATCGCCTATGTTTCTGGTGTTTCTGGTGTCATTTCAGGGGAATCGAATATCTATCAGCATGGGAGGACATGGGTAAGAGACTATGTTGCTTTATTAAAGATGGTCTGTACCTGCCCCCCTGGGCTCTCGGATATTGGCTAAAACTTTACCTGCTTTACCTACTTTACCTCTTACAGCCCTTTTAGGCAATGTCAAGATGATGAAACTACCAACGCTGCACAAAACCTAAAGTTGATGCTCTTATATGCTATAAGGCTAAACAAGAAACAACCCTACAAGTTGTCATCCTTTTGGAGAATGTAGACATCTGTGGTGTTACTGAGACTTGGTTTAAAGCAACAGAATGTACTTTAGCAGTGGAAGGCCACAGCGCTTTTCACACATTTAGACCAACAGCAGCACAGACAGGAGTTAAATGTAGGGGTGCCTTAATCTACATTAGCAATAAATACAACTCTAGGTTGGTTAAACAGGATAATACCCTGGAGATCCTCCATATCCAAGTTTCCACAGACATGGGTCTTTACCATCTCCTGGACAGCTACAGATTTCCCTCTATGACCCACAAAGCTAATAACTTTTACCTTGACCTTCTAGAGTCATGCACCGCCCAAGCAAATATCCTATTAATGAAAGACTTTAACTACCCCTTTATAGACTGGGAAACATACACTGCCTCTAACTCATGGGCACGATGTTTCCTGGACTTTACCAACACAACACCCAGGACCAGAAAGTGCACACCACAACCAGAGGATCAAACATATTGAATGTATTACTCACCAACATGAGAGACTGTCACACCCTCTACCCTGTGTCACATTCTAATTAGTGAGGTAGGAACACAATGCTGTCTCCTTCAAAATAAAAATCATCCCAGAAAACCCAACTAAATCCATAAAAGTTAGGAAATATTCTGAAGTAAACTACTTCCTATTAAGTAACAATCAATATTCACAGCTCCCCAATCCTGCAAATACATGTAGCTATGCAGAATTATTTACAGAAATCCTGTACAAGCATGTAAATGGCTGCAGTGAGGCTGTCATACCTACCACTGGTAAGTACGGATCTAACACCAAAAACAAACCTTACTGGTGGAATCCTTGCCTTAACAGGTTATATAGCAAAAGAAAAAAGTCATGGTCAAAATCACAACTCTTATAGAGACAAGAGCTCCATTATTTTACTAGGCAAGAAACTAAGAAGGCTAATAAAGTCCAACAAGGCAAGTTATGAGGTCAGGAAAGCTTCCCAGGCTGAAGACAATTACTAGACCTTCTTTAGCTATCTCAGGAATATTAAATGTAACATTCAGCAGTATGCTAAACTAGTGGTGAATTGCACAACCTTCACTAATGGTTTAATTTTTTTAAGTCTTTTAGTTTTCTAATAGCATGATGGGAATGGACGTCATTTCTAAGTATGATTACAGTTCATGAAATTAGCATTATTTCAATCTTTGATGTTAGCCAAAAATGCTTTTCGCAGCATCTGTAATATGACCAGAACTGACCCCTTCTGCAGTTTATGTGGATTACATGTATCTGCAGCTTATCTAAATATGACTGTAAATTATTTTTTATGAGACTTATTGCTCCTACTACTATTAGAACTGTCTGGGTATCCTTCTTCCACATTGCTCTTGTTGCAGCCTACAAATCCTGCTATTTTATGACTTTGTGTCTCTCTGTACATAAGTCAATGTAATCACTGGATGGAGCAATTTCAGTGATCAACACTACTTTTGTCTTCTTTTCATGGACTACTATGTCTGGTTTTCTCACATCTCTTTTTCGAACTATTGGTAATGGGTGATCCCATGTGATATATACTTGATCATTTTCTCTAATGCTTTGTGGCTCATGATTCCAATGCTTCTCAGCTCCTTCAGCATTGTAATCTTTAGACAACTGCCAGTGCAGCAGTCTTCTCACATTACTATGCCTTTCAGTATACAGGCCCTCTGCTATTAGTGTATCACACCCTGTAACAAGATGGGTGACTGTTTCCAATTCTGTTTTACAAGACCTGCATTTGTCTGTTTCTCAGAAATGTTCAATGGACTTTGTACACTGACGTGTATGTAGTCAACTATCCCGGGCCGCCAGTATTAATTTTCTTCTTTTGGTTGTCTCATTAACCATTCCTGCATCAGTGCCTGATTGACATGTTATTCCAGGAGTTTTCTGCACTTGCAACTATATTTATGCCTTTTTCACACTTCTTGCCTTCTCATCTGATCCTTCATCTTATATTCTTTATTTTGTATTTTTGACAGATTCAGTTGTTGCCTTATTTTTATCTACTTCTGGTTTGAATTCCATTCCCACTTGACACAGATATGCTTCTGCTAAATTAAGCAGGGAAGTTATCTTAGACTTGCTGTTCTCATGTTTTAAAATTTTCACTATGTTTGGATTTAATGAGGTCAGCAGAAATGTATGCAGTCCAATGATTGAAGATCTGTACATGTGTTCAATTTTGAGGAGGCCCATACCTCCTTCAGAACAGGAAATATATAATCTTGCTATACACTGATTTTCACAAATCATTTGATAAGCGTTTTTCTTGTTTTCCTGTCCAAATGATCCAAATACCTTTTGGAGCCAGACGATCACCCCAAAACTGTAAGTTAGAACAGGAAGATTAAAGTGGTTTACAGCTTGGACTTTGTTCTTAGATGTCAGTGCTGTTTTCAGTATTAATTATAGTCTTCTAAAATATTCCTTACTAGGTTTTATTCATATTTGTTCACATTTTATTGTCGATCTTCCATCAATTCCCTAATATTTATGCACGTCCTCTCACTCAAGATCCAGCATCTCACATTCCTGCCCCAAACTGATGTTTTCTTGGTGCTGCAGCTTTCCTGCTTTAAATGTTGCTTTTGCACATTTATCAAGACCAAATGACATTCTTATATCATCTGAGAAAGTTTTGACCACTTGCAGTTTTGCATTCAGCTCATCAACTGATGAACTATGCAGTTTTAAATCATCCACAAGAAGAAAATCAGAACTCTTTGCACTTTGTTGTTTTCGGGGAGCCAAATTGTAACCATGACCTAATCTATTAGGTAGACAGCTTAATGGGTTAAGGGCAAGACAAAAGAGCAACGGCAACAAAGAGTCACCCTGGTATATCCCCCTTTGAAATTTTATATCTTGGATAATAATTTTTCCTTTATCATGGCTTAACAGCAAAGTGGTTTGCCACTGTTTCATGGTCACCGTAATGTAATCGATCAATGTAGGGCACATCATATATACTTGTAAGCACTCCCTTATCTGTGAATGTTGGATGCTGTCAAATGCTTTTTTGAAGTCTATCCATACCATACGTAGATTCTTCCCTTTTTACAATTCTCCATTATAACTTTATTTAGCAACAAATGATCCTTTGTTCCATGTGACTTTCTTTTATTATCCTTTTGTTCTATTACCATGATCGAGTTTCATGATTGAGTTTTCTTCAAAATGACAATAAACGCAATCAGCATCAATTCCAGTGTGTAGGTTATACAGTGTTGGAAGGCATGTTATTAGTCTATAGGTTTTAGGATAGCTTGCAGGTTCGCTCTTAAGAAGGAGTATCAGCAAACCAAAAAGTAAGAATATGCACCACAGTGAAGCATAGAGTTTTTTGATAGTTTTGAAAAAAATATATAAATATAAATATATATATATATATATATGTGTGTGTGTGTGTGTGCGTGTGTGCGTGTGTGTGTGTGTGTGTGTGTGTGTGTGTGTGTGTGTGTGTGTGTGTGCGTGTGCGTGTATGCGTGTGCGTGTGTGCGTGTGTGTGTGCGTGTGTGCGTGTGTGTGCGTGTGTGCGTGTGTGCGTGTGTGTGTGTGTGCATGTGTGTGCGTGTGTGTGCGTGTGTGTGTGTGCATGTGTGTGTGTGCGTGTGTGCGTGTGTGTGTGTGTGTGTGTGTGTGTGTGTGTGTGTGTGTGTGTGTGTGTGTGTGTGTGTGTGTGTATTCCAATAATCTAAAGGAGATAAGGAGATTCTGGCAAAACTATCCAATGCCTCAGGAGAAACCAGGGTATTGTCTCAGCCACTGTTAACATTAGTAGAGAAAACATGACCTCAGTAAACATTGTCAAGGGGTGTAATAAAGAAAATAAAGAATTTCTGAACCCAAAGGGCATGTTTTCCTTCATAAAGGAAGTAAAAGAAATGGTTGGCAGGACATGATACATTACTATACGCAACTTAACAGGTCTGCTGATTTTGGGATGCACACATCCAGATGGAAATGCTTAAGGTACTGGTCACTGTTGGGGTGTCATTTTTACTATGCCTTTTCATTGTTTTGTGGAAGATCTGAGCAGTATTCTTCCACTGGTAAACTGGAATAGGAGGTAAGGGATACAGAGGGGTGTGTTTTAGGTATAGTGGGACAACGTTCCTCAGCCTTCCTGGGATTCTTACTCTAGAGTGCTTGATCACTGACATCATGCCAAAGTCAAACTAATATTAAGGAAGAGCAATATTAATTCCATCTCAGCTGTGGGACAGTGGCTCATCCCTGAAGTTAGTTCAAAAGCCTATTGAAGTGGTCATGTGAATGTGACAGTAATAACGGTATATGCTTTGTACCTAGAAAGAAAAGATATGATCAATTACCTCACAATACAATGTGGGAGATGCTATAACACTGGAATTCCCAGTGATACTGCTGAATTCTATTCAGTTTCTGTATTTATGAAGAAGACATTCTGTATGCATTTTGTGTGTTAAGTGACATATATTTGGGATGAGTGCACAGCTATCTATTCTCCATATCTCTTTGTGAGTTTTGTGGATATGATGTCAAAGCACATTCAAGTTCAGAAGAGTTTTCAGATTGGGAACATGAGGGTTTCATTTTTATGCAGATGGTACTGTCTATTTCACCTCAAGCTTATTATTGCTATATAATAACTGTGGCTTCCTGTTATTATTCATACATAACAACTATCAGTGCTATCCTCTTATTGCTCACACCATAATAAATATGAGTGGTGCTGAATATACTACACTAGAAACCTGGCATATACTGTCTGTATTCCCTTCACATCATGAGGATTTCCTTTCTAAACTCCAGGTTCAAAAATCAGTGAAAATGCAGTCATCGTTGGGGGATTTTACCTACATAAGCAGTGACTGTTTAAACTAGTCAACATCAAATAACTATGATCAAATATTACTTCATTATGTCAATCAAAACATTCAGAGCAAATAATATGATACTGAACTTAGGATTTCCCATATTAGCTATCATATTGACAAAATCAGAATCTTTCTGCTCACCAGCTTATGATATAATTTTCTTCAAGAGTGAAATCAAATCAGTGATAAATAAACTATTCCTCCTAGACATCGCCATTGGAAACTATGATGCAATGGATGGTATACTTAACAATACACATGGGGAAGCTGTCATCGCTGACTCAAATAAGTCTTTCAGGATTTTAGCAGTAAGTTCCACAAAACTATTTAACTCAGCATTCATCAACATACGGTCTATGTTATACATTCGAACTTTCTAAACTTTGAATCCCATATGTTTGACAACATATGATCGAAGTTTAAAAGTTTGAATATATAATAGAACAAACAAACAAAAAAAATTACCTTAACGGTGCAGGCTGTGCCCCCCACACCCCCCTACTTAAATATACCAACTCCGAGATGGCACTTCAGTGCAGAAAAGGGAAATTCTCTCATTCTGCACCGAATGGCACCATTACGTTTAACCTTCAAACTCTTGAAATGCCGATCATATAGTGTCGACCATATGACATTCGATATTTCAAGCGTTCGGAGTTCTAATAGGAACCCATCAACATATGCCAGTAAGACTCAAATCTGGAGGACAATGAAAAAAGATAAAAACCTTGATGGAATTATAAATCTAGTAAGGTGTATGGAAAAAAGGAACCAGGAAGCTTTTCAAAAGGACCAACCACATATTTTTGAAGCAGTGAAGTCTTCATCCCAGAAGTTCAACAGCATTCCCTTGTACTGAATGAGAATTACTTCTCTAAAACTCTCAAAGAAATTATTAAAGTCTCTTTTTTTCTGTGGGGGACTGTTAAGCTAAACCACATATTAAGCAGACACGTACAAGCAACAGGATTTCACTTGTATGTATCCCAAGAAATAAACAAATTATAATTAAGATACTCTGATACACATCTAGGTCACCAATCAGCTGCATGTAAGCATTTCAAAATCAATCCTAGTCACAAAGGTTATTTAGGTTCATACTAGGCAAACTACCCTTGTGGAACATTTTAAGCCTAGCCAATTAACCTAAACTCTGCACCTTGTTTCTGTAAGGTAAACACCTTAACCATTATGCCAAAGACAAGTCCAGATTAAATAAAGTACAACAAAAGTTTGCAAATCAGAAGTTTTTGTTAATGAAAGACTGCCAGTAAATGTTAGATTACTGGGTGTTAGTTATTGTAGCTAGATAGTCTTAGTAGGAAGAGAAGTAAGGGAGTCTTGGTAGTGGATGGTAGATCTAGCATTTAAGGGAGGGAAGAGCAGGTGTACTGTCTCCTCGGTGCAGAAATTTTGTTGGCGTTCAAAGTCCTAGTAACTGACAGCCAGAATTGTAGAAATGCTGCATGATCAGGTGCAGGATTTTCAGGAGTCAGGTAAGTAGTTCTGCACCAGGGCATGTAGGGTCGGTTAATAGTGCCTATGAGAGCTAAAGCATCTGTGGGCAGTTTTGGTATATAGCCAGGGCTGGTCTTTGGTCAACTAGAGCCCTAGGCAAAAGGGCTCCACAGCACCCTGCACACCACTTGGTGCCCCCATCCTGGTTTACCTACACCATTCATATTACTGGAAAAGCGCCCTGCTAGAGCAGTGCCTTAGGCGGCCAACCTAGTTGGCCTATGCCTAAGGCCGGCTATAGGTATAGCTCATGGGAAGTCACATGGTAGAATGTTTAAAGAGTCATAGGTTGGGGCTAAGCATTTGCAGGATTTTTAAGAAAAAATAATAGCAAAAAAAAAAAAAATATATATATATATACACACATAGACTATAAGAGCACAACATAATATGTAATAAGACAGACATTGCATATATAATAATCTTGATAGAAAACGGATGTGAATTAGCATGATTTTTGTAAAGTAAAAGAAGTGTATAACTCTAACTATGGTAATTATTTATTAAGGGTAAACCACCACCCATTTCACCCAACATCACAAGTTTAGGGAGGGATTTGGAGGCATAGTGTTAAAAATTTGGAACAAAAATCTAGGATATCCTTTAAATCAGAGACAGTTGAGAAGTATTCTTGGATGAGAATAATATGATGCATGTCAGTAAATGGGGGTTGTGACATGACATGGTTTGGGATTATCCTCAGATCATTCAGTATCTAGGAACGAGTAAATAAATAAATTTAAGAGGATATCTTAGTGCTAGCCCTTATTTTATCATGGCAAGGGAACTGGAAGATAAGACAGCTCTGTATTATCTCTAGATCTTTGAATCTTTAGGAGGAAACAAAAAAGGGAACATCAGCTCTTATCTTATCATGGCAGGGGGATGATGGAGCGGTTAAATAAAGTCAGTAGCAGGGCTTTATAAGCCAGATCCTGAAGATAAGAGTGGTAACCCTTCTTTTGGGTTGGTTGCAGTTTAAGACATTGGTACTCATAACCTTTTTCCTTATGGAGGTTGGGCATCAAAGATGGATCCTGGGGGAAGGCCACACACACATACACACACACACACACACACACACACACACACACACATATCTATGTGTATATATATATATATATATATATATATATATATATATATATATATATATATATATATATATGTATATATATATATATATGCACACACACACACAGACACACACACACACACACACACACACACACACACACACACACACACACACACACACACACACACACACACACACACACACACACACACACGTCTAACACAATGGGATATGTAACTTCCAATGACATGTCTTCAGTGGTTAACCAAAAACAGATGTAAATCAGAGTGCATTTGACTTTTACATTCTTGCATGCTACATATAGATGACAAACCAAAAAAGGATGGGACACCATACAAGTTCAGTCAAAGGCATGTGTGAATGTTTGAGGCCTCTAATGTTTAATACAGTCCCAAGTAAGTGAAAATACTGAGGAATGCAGTATGCCATCTGAGTAATATTCGAAAATGCTTGCACTGTATGGAATTTCACATATTAAGCAGTGTTTATGGTTGTAAACCAAACAACATAATCCAAAGGAAATACAAACCTTAATCAAGCATTAGGCCAGTTGGGGTAATAACAGTTGTGTAGTGCATGAAAGTCTCTGATTATACTCCAATATTCGGAAAGAGACAAATCAGTTAAGTTCTACAATGGTGAGACTCAACCTTAACAAATGTTAAGCACTCCCTACTTAAGTTGTTAAGGTTAGGTCTTGCACTAGGCAGTAAAATCTGACAGTTCTACTGACTAGCAAATGACAGTGGCAGAATAAAAGACGTGGTTCTGCCTGCTATCTGTACTGACAAAGTGTCCCTTCCTTTTACAAACTAAGAAAGTAGCTAAAATAAAAGGATGCTTTCTTGCCTGCATTTTCTCTGAAGGATACAAACTCTGAAACTCAAATGTATTTCACAATTCAGTGAATTCAATCCAATGTTTTTTTTTTGAAAACCACAGACTCTATGAGGAACAGACCAAACAAAAGAGGCAAAAATCTGGACATTGGGTGAAAATCTGGACAGTTTATAGGCATGGCAAGGTGAGTGAAGATGAAAGAGTCTGTGTTACACTGCCTTTCAGCAACTATTAGTGTATGGATCAGATGAAGCTCCATGCACTACAAGCAATTATGTCAGGTCTACGATCATAACCCTAAATTATGTGTTCTCAACACGGATGCCATGATTCACCTCTCCAGTTTTGCTCTCAAGGTGAATTTCTTGGCATCCATGTTTTGAACAGATAATAAAGAGGCTATGATCACTTATCCAGTTGTAATCTTCTGTATTTTGTTAAAACATTTGCAAGTCCACGGTATATAAATGTAGGGAATAAAACCATATGTGCATACATTTCAAGCAATCTGCAAGGCAGTATAATGTTAAAAAGGCAAAAATATAAACACATTAGGCTTATATATTGTCCTTTCCTGGAATACTATCATAGTTTCTGAGAAACTTCATTTCTATAGAGCCATAAAAGAACCACAAGAAAAAATATTTAAAAAATAAAAAATATATATCATATGGCAGTGATAGCAGCATGTGAAAACAATATTTCAGAATACCCACTACTGTTATAAATCCAGTGTGATTAATAACTCTAAACACAACAGTAGCTTAACACACACACACACACACACACACACACACACACACACACACTCACTCACTCACTCACTCACATATTTAGAAATTGTGAAAAATCAAGTATCTCTTTACCTCATACTATAAACACAAACGTTTTACCTGATTGGATTGCTGAAGCTTTTCGTTGATTTGAGTAATTGTAGGATCCCATCCACGAACTCGCATTTCTGGGTTATCAGCCTGTGCTTTGAGTCCATTTCCGACCACTCTTCTTGTGTAACTACAAGAGGAAATAAAAGCAATAGAGTCAATGAAATACCATAAATAACTTTTTTTTCACACACATTAAAAATAAAGGAAACTACAACTGATATTCAACTTTTCTCTTAATTTTCCTGCATCATAACCAACATATTTTCTACACTACTATTATTTTATACATGTGAACATAAAGCCATTTTTATTTAAGCCGTGTGCTCTTTAGTTAAACAATATAGTTAACAGGATATTATTTAGAGTTTTTAATCTGCATTTGAAGCTCAGGTGGGTATATTAAATATAATGTGTTTAATTTCAGTCAAATTCCTTAATAACAAAAATATGCAGCAATATAGAAAAACAAGCATTAAAAAAGTGATACATTAGAGCAGTGTGAAGTCAGCAGAAGACCAAAAAAAAGATAACAGGAGGTAATCTACAGAGAGGAGACTGAGTGCCATTGTCATACTGCTTAATAAGGCTTCAGTGTTTTTTATAAGGCCTACCATGATTATGCAGGCAAACATTTCTAAAGGTTAGGTGGGTCATTAGGCATGATCTTTGAAGACAACTGTCCTGAGCCCTAGACCAGCCATGTCTCCCTCTGGCTTCATCTGTCTACACCATAATAGTACTCATGTGTCTGCATATAAATATACAGACACTTCAATGTCAGTGGGAAAAAAAAGATACAAATATCATCTTCGACAAGTTAGTTGGAAGTCTGGATAGGTATGCAGTACCACTTTATTAGTGCACAGTTCAACATCCACTGTTATCACTTAGGATAAGTATATCTACAAAACCTGACAGTATATAATGCAGCTCAATTTCCTATTCAGTAAATAATCTTTATTACTTTATCTCTGACCCTAATGAGCACATGCTTCTAATGTTAATTAACAAAAAGTTCAAATGTGCTGATCTGTCTCCACAAGGTGAACACAACTATATTTTACTAAGCAAAATTGTAAAAATTAACATAAACCCAGCTATACCTTCCTATGCTCTTCCACTTCAAACATAATCTAAAGAAGTCACTATCCTTAACAATATTCCCTCCGACACTTTTCCTGGCTCTGAAAATCTTAACCACTGGTCCTTTTATGACCATCAACTATACAGATCACAATAAGCGTGAATTCTGATGGACTCCTTGCTGATACATTTCTCTGGACAAAAGCACTAAACTCAAAGTTTTTTTTTTTTTTGATTAAAATTATTTAGATCCACTTCTTGTACTTGGCTTCTACTTGGATATGATAATTCAGACTCCAT